>NC_143580.1:232260856-232860856 GCF_048544385.1 Mastigoproctus giganteus | reverse complement strand
TGTGTTAGGAATGGTGGGAGGTGTTTTACCAAGATCATTAATACATGAGCTCGAAGAAAAATGGGATGCTAGCAGGTCAGCTTTATCCTTGGCTGAAGTGACAACAGAACCACTGGTTTGGACAGAGGTGGGAGCAGAGATGGGCAAAAGTTGTGGCCAATAGCTTTGGCAAGAGACCAGAATGCTCGGCTACCATTAGGGCAAGAAGCAAGTTTTCTACTCTTAGCCTGTTCAAACTCTAGTTTGGACTGATTAATAACTGCTTTACAATTGTTGCGAGCTTTGGTGTAGGCAGAAAATGAAACTGAAGAATTAGAAACAAGCCAATTACGATATGCAACGTTCTTCTTTTGGACAGCCTTATCACATTTATTGGAAAACCAAGGTTTAGATAAAGGACGAGATTTTAAAGTGGAGTGTGGGATAAAGGATTCCATTCCTTCAAGAATAATTTCACTGACACGATCTGAGCAAACGTTGACATCAGAAGTTTTGAAACAATAATCAGACCAAGGAAAAGAAGAAAAGAAGTCACGCAGGTCATCCCATTTTGTATTCTTGTAATGCCAAACAATACGAGGTTGGGAATAGCCATGAGATAAAGGTTCCATTGGAGAAGAGACAATCACCAAGTTGTGATCTGAAGTGCCTAAAGGACCTCTCACTTCGACCGTGTAATTAGAAGGGTTTTTTGTAAGAAAAAGATCAAGCATATTGGCTGTATGATTAGGATTGTCCAGAATTCTTGTAGGTAAATGAACAATCTGTGCTAGGTCATTAGTAATTGCAAAAGCCTCAGCATCTCGACTTGCTGGGTCGGTGTGACTAGAAAACGGAAGCCAGCTGGAGTTGTGAAAGTTAAAATCACCAAGGAAAATTACCTCACTGTTAGGAAAGTTGGACTGGAGAAAGTCAAGTTGCAAAGAGAGGAAGTCAAAGAGCTCCAAGTGATTAGTGGAGTTGGGAGAACGGTAGAGACAACAGATGAATTTTACACAATGAGGTAGAGAGATTTTAAGCCAGAGAAGATCAAAGAGAGGAGATTCCAAATTGCCAAGTCTCTGACAGGGAATATCAGAACAGACATATGCACAAGTACCACCTTTGAGGCGAAAGGAATCATACAGCAAAAATTTGGACATCTGAGGTGAGCAGTAGTTGAATCAACTGATAACTGAGATTCAGTCAGAAAAAGTACATGGGGTTTGGAAGACTGCAAGTGGAAATGGACATCGTTGAGATTAGAATTGAGACCACGTATATTTGTGAAATGAATTAGGAAGTCCTTGGGAGGTTTAGATCTTTTCGCAGATAAGCTTGCTCTATTATTTTGACAATTCATGGTGTATTCAATAGTAAGAAAAAGTGGGTGGGACCTGCTGTATGAAGTAATGAAATTTTTTGGATATGGCGTACATGAGGTAAGAATATACCCAGATCCTTGACATAACGTGGCCTCGACAATGCTCCCCGCATACACACTACTCGGACTCCCTCCAGTCACTATCTGGCAGAGTAGAGGTAGCAAGATTATACACTAGCTGATCTGGAAGCTTCCTAGAGAGTTACCAATAGGTTCAGTCCGGTGTACTAACTAGCGGACGGCCTGCGAACACCGTTTTAGAGCTGTACCCTCGAAATGTAAGGAATATTGGATCTCGCCACGACATTCATCATAACCTCAAAAATCATCAATCATACTGCATGATGGAAGAGATAGGGAAGGGTTGGCCGGAACTTAGCTCTAGAGACTAAACATGGGTTCCACCACTTCAAGCCTCCAATAAGCAAAGTGGTGGTATTTCACCGGTTGATGAGAGTCATCTACCACCTAGTACTGCCTGGTAACATAGAGGGGCGGCGTTCCTCCATGTGGTGTGGGCGCCACACCTCGACCCCTGCTTACGTTGGTTCACACCTGGGTGGTCACCCACCATGTACTTGTGCATGAAGGTTATACCCAGGATTACTAACAGTCCCACCATCGTGAAGGTGCAAGCAGAGGATTTGGCTGTCATAGACCGTCCGGACTTCGCCGAAATTTGGTCCACTTTGACTTGAGTGTCACCCAAATATCAGTTCCATCAGCGTTTTAGACTCCCAGGTAGCAAGAACAGCTTGTCTGGCATATCTGAGAGAATGTCTGTGACAACCTCAAGGACCAAATTATATTAGGATACCAAGTAATTTCTTCTAAAGCGAGTTATAATATAACAGCCATTTTCAGTTGTTTTCTGTAATGGATACAATTCTGCATTCCACATCTGTTATATATTTTTGCATGTTATTTTCTGCTATTAATTTTCCAACATTTTCATTTTGTACCAACTCCAGCATTTTCTGTCATCTTCCATGGAAATAATTGTTTATTTAAGTTGGTATTCAAGTAACCAATAATAAGAGGGTGCTGCTATCTTTCTTTGTCTTATCTTACTGCATAATCATACTACATTTTCTTATATTTCTAATACTTATTTAGGTTTTTAATTTATAATTCTACTATTTTCTGTCTTTTTCTAATATTGTAGGTAGTTCAATTAATAATTTCATTTTAATTATTTCTTTTTCCCACATTTCAGTTAAATTAATTAAATATTTAATTGTTCACAAATAATAACCAAAAGTGAGTGGGCGCTGCAGTCATTCTTTATATATAAGGCAGCAGCCTGAGATATAACATCCTTTTAGCTATGTTGTCCACAACATGAAGGTATAGTTCATTTTCTATTTATTTAATTTCTGTTTTTACAGAAAATTAATTTTGATTAGCTATTTGAACTGCTATTTAAGTAAATGTGGATTTATCCTTATAATTCCTAAGGAGCTTCTATATTTTTATCTTATCCATATAATTTCCGTTATATCAGGTATTTTCTATTCATTATTTTATATCTTATTTAAAATATTTTTATTTTCTAATCATTATTGGATTTATGAAGCATTGGGTATTCTAAAATTTCTTCTAATTTACATCAAATATCACTACATACTATAATACCAGGATCCTTACTAAAAGGCCGTGCAGTTATGCTCCCAGTTAATCCCAAGTATCTATACAGGGTGTTTCAGTTAAACGTTTCAGAACTTCTAAGAGGGGTAGGGTACATCCTGACAACTCGAAATCATATAGCAATGTGGGGTCGGAAATGCTTTCCTGAAGCGGTGTTGTACACAGAAGCACCATAAAAAGAAAAGAGACCGTAAGTGAGAAATCGTTTTAATAATACATTAAAAGAAGCAAAAGGTACATGGATTAAAGTAAGTGTTCGAAGTTTCTTCCACGGGCTACATGCACGCCTCACATCTCCGACGCATGGACATCCGAACATTCTGGAATACTCCAGGCGAATTTCGAATTTCTTCGGCAGCTACTGCGATTCTTGCAACCAGCTCCTCAGCATTGTCAACAGGGGTGTCATAAACTAGCGATTTCATATGACCCCATAAATAAAAATCAAGACATGATAGGTCGGGTGACTGAGCAGGCCAACGCACGGGACCACCACGTCCGATCCACTGTTGACCAAATGTGACATCCAGGTAGTTACGAACATCTCCGCTATAATGGGCAGGGGCTCCATCGTGTTGGAACCACATTGTCTGTTGCATCGATGCAGAAATCTGTTCATCTCTCAAAAGTTGTCACCCGACCTATCATGTATTGATTTTTATTTCTGGGGTCATATGAAATCACTAGTTTATGACACCCCTGTTGACAATGCTGAGGAGCTGGTTGCAAGAATCGCAGTAGCTGCCGAAGAAATTCGAAATTCGCCTGGAGTATTCCAGAATGTTCGGATGTCCATGCGTCGGAGATGTGAGGCGTGCATTGTAGCCCGTGGAAGAAACTTCGAACACTTACTTTAATCCATGTACCTTTTGCTTCTTTTCATGTATTATTAAAACGATTTCTCACTTACGGTCTCTTTTCTTTATGGTGCTTCTGTGTACAACACCGCTTCAGGAAAGCATTTCCGACCCCACATTGCTATATGATTTCGAGTTGTCAGGATGTACCCTACCCCTCTTAGAAGTTCTGAAACGTTTAACTGAAACACCCTGTATAATATGCTGTTTCTATGCTTTTGCTTTCTGCCTCGAAATTTTTATACTCAAAATCTATTAGAGCAATTCGAGGGAGATTGAGGTCTATTACTATCCTTATTCCTCTTCCTATTCACCTTAATTTTAGGCATAAGCCTTTCCTTTTCACTACATAAATAAATAGTTGATACTCACATTTATTATTCTTGATTCACTTCCATTATTTTTATTATTAATTTTCACTGCTATCTGTTGGGCTAGCAGTTATTCTGCCAGTTTTCTGCTAAATTTAATGTATATTAACGTAATTAAACAAAATTGATAATATATTCTCAGTATATTTGAACATAGAAAAACTGGCAAATGGCAAGCAGTAACAGATAGCCTCAGCTAATTATTGATGGGATATATTGAGTGGAGCTAGACCTTGTTAACGTTCCATTTAATGTATCCATATATCTATAATTAGCTACATCATCATTTTAATTTTACTATTTTATATTATATTATTTTATTATATTCTATGTGTTTATTTATAGGGTACTACAAAAAAGTCCAACTTAGGTTACCTAAATACTTGGTCCTTTGACCTAATGGGTATAGTTTTCACCCCTAATATTTATATTCTAAATTCTCTAATTTATCCAATTGGTATTATATTTAAAAAATAAGGTTATATACAGACTGGTGTAATCTTCAATCATTAATTTGATGGCATTAATCTATTCTGATACTCTTTTTCTTTTCCTATTTCTATTCCTCATATTCTTCTACATAACTTTATTTATATATACAGGGTGATTCACTACCAGTGCAACAAACTTGCAGGAGGTGTAGGGGGCACAAAGATGAATTGGAATCACATAGCATTGCAGGGTCTGAAATGCCTTCGTCATGCAGTAGAGGATGTTGAACGGGAGGTCGCATGAACAGCGATCCCGCTGGAAGTCAGCATTTGCGAACCGGTTCCCGAGGCAGTAGGATGGACGAGTATTGAAACGTTGAACTGGCCGACATGCACCTTGCGTATGGAGCTGCGGACTCTAACGGGCGCGCCGCTCTGCGCTTGTACCAGGAACGTTACCCGCACAGGCATGCTCCTCATCATACAATTTTCGCACGTGTGCACAGAAGGTTACGTGAGACTGGTTGTTTCACGAGAGGTACCATGAATCAAGAGCGAATGACGAGGATGCCAGACAATGAGGAGAATGTCCTACGTCTTGCAGAAGGCAATCCGAGTAAGAGTACTCGAGCGATAGGCCAACGATTGAGTATTTCCCAATCCACTGTATGGAGGATACTGTCAACAAACCAAACGAGTTCATACCATCTGCAACGTGTCCAATCATTGGAACCTGCGGATTATCCGCTCCGGAAGACTTTTGCTACTTGGTTTCTTCAACAGAAACAGCTCGCAAATGCTGACTTCCACCGGGATCGCTGTTCACACAACCTCCCGTTCAATGTCCTCTGCCACATAACAAAAGCATTTCGGACCCTGCAATGCTATGTGATTCCGATTCATCTTTGTGCCCCCTACACCTCCTGCAAGTTTGTCGCACTGGTAGTGAATCACTCTGTATATATATATATATATATATATATACACTACTGTAAGAGTATAATTGGTACTATATTTGTACTCAAAGTGTATTGAAATATTGGCCTAAAAGTACTAAGCAGGCCTTAAGGCCAAAAGAACCTATAAAGACTAAGATAGCCTTTTTTTTTTTGTACAATGCTATACCCTAGAAATAAACATATAATTAGCAATAAAATAAAATAATGATTATGCAGCTAATTATTGATAATTGGATACATTGAATGGCACTTTTTTGAGGGCTAACACTATTTAATATATCCCACCAATAATTAGCAAGGCTATCTGTTTCTAATTGTTATCTGCCTGTTTAGCTAGGTCCTAATTATAAACATAAAGGCAATCTAAGCTAAACTTTAAATTTAACAGCAAACAGGCAAGATAACAGCTAGCCTGACAGAGAGCTTTGAAACAAATAATACAGAAAATGAGTGCCAACCACATTTTATTTTATACGTGTGCAAAAGAAAGTTTATGCTGACGTGAGGAGAAAGGAAGTAAGAATAAGTATAGTAATATTACCTCAATTTCCTTCGAATTACTCTAATAGATCTTGAGGTATAAGATTTATAGTTAGAAAGTAAAAAGTGAAAAGCAAAGAAAATAGCTTTTTATAATGGTTCTTTGCTCTTCACTTTTTACTTTCTAACTCTAAATTTTATATCTCAAAATCTAGGTACTATTACTATACTTATTCTTACCTCCTTTCTCCTTATGTCAGCATAAGCTTTCTTTTGCACATGTATAAAATAAATAAAAAACACCACAACTGAAGTGAAAATTATGGTTGGCACTCATTTTCTGTATTATTTGTTTCCAAACTATCTGTCAGGCTAGCTGTTATCTTGCTTGTTTGCTGTTAAATTTAAAGGTTAGCATAGATTGCCTTTATGTTTATTATTTGTACCTAGTTAAACAGGCAGATAACAATCAGAAACTATAGCCTTGCTAATTATTGGTAGGTTAGCCTTCGAAAAAGTGCCATTCAGTGTATCCGATTATCAATAATTAGCTGCATAGTCATTATTTTATTTTATTCTATTTTATATTTTTATTTTATTACTAATTATATGTTTATTTCTAGGGTATAGCAATGTAAACCAACATTGGCTATCTTAGTCTTTATAGGTTCTTTTGGCCTTACGCCCACTTAGTACTTTTATGCCAATGTTTCAATACACTTTGAGTACCAGTAAAGTACCAATTATACTCTCTTACAATAGTAATTAGATTACAGACTGATGTAATGTTTAATCTACAATTGATGGCATTAATCTGATGATATACCTTTTACAACTATTCCAATATTTCATAATAGATTAAATATATATATATATATATATATATATATATATATAGTTTCTATATGTTACACGACATGTTGTTGTATATTGCTTACGTTTGTGTCAGTCACCTTTTTTTCTTTTCCTTTCTTTCTTTTTCTCTTTCCTTCTTTCTCCTAACTTATTATTTTTACAGTTTTATATATATATATATATAGCTGAAATATATAATTATCAATATACACAAGGTATGATCAAAAAGTTTGGGGAACTGCAAAATGATGCAGTTTACCAGTTATTCAGATGGATCTCCTCAGCACTGTAATAAAAGATTTCCAATGTATCGCATTCTGAATACTTTCTTCGATCATTCCAAATCTGTCCTTTCATGGGGACTTTAAGTTGGGAAACAAAAAATATCACAGGGAACTAGATCCAATTAGTATAGCAGATGATGCACCACAGTGATGCAGTGCTTTTCAAGAAATTGTTGAATGGGAAGTACTCAGTGTATTGGAGCATTGTCGTTACGCAAGCTAAAATTTCCCAAAGCTCACTTTTCAGGCTTCGGGAGACTATTGTCTAGAACTATTTTGTAGTATTCCTGGTTTTTGGTTTGATAATATAGAACAGATTCATAATAAACAATGACCTGTGAGTCAAAAAAAAGTTATAAACATTATCAGTTGTTCACATTTGATCAAGATGGCCTATTTTTTGCACTTTGGAGATGACTGTATCTTCCATTAAGAACCAGGCCTTTGTTTTCTGGTCAGCCATATATCTGTAACTCATCAGCAGTAATAAGAAAAGAAACAAAGTGTGGGTATGCAGCAGCATATTGACAAAAATCCTGAGATTATCAGTGAGGACGAAAAGCATGGACTTGGCTGAAATGCATCCTATTCCCAAATCTTGTGTTAAAATTGACTAACACATTCCATAAGAAATACCAGTTTCATTAGAAACATTCATGAATAGTAAAATGTCATTCACTCCAGATCAGATCAAACTTAAGCAAGTGAATCATTGGTGGTTGTTGTTGTTGAAGGTTGGCGAGAGCAAGGATCACCTTCAACAGACAAGTGACACTCTTTAAACTTTGAACTTTCAAAACCACTGAAAAATCTTTGAATGATATATAGTGTCTCGAAAAATCTGATGGTACACAATACCCCAGGGCATCCACCAACATTCTCCTCGGAAGTAGGAGAATCATACATAGATGTCACCCTCACCAGCAGCTCACTGGCAAATGCGATTACAAACTGGAAGTTACATCCAAACTGGTCAACAAGCGACCACGCAGTAATAACCTTTGACTATACAAAAGCGCTGACCCCTCAGGGTAGTAAGATCTCTCAGATCTCTCCCAGATATAAAATAAAAAATATAAACTGGGACGAGTTTGATAAACAGGTGGCAGACAAATTCACTACCACCTTTCTAGAAACAATACAGCACCAGCCTACGGAACAAATAGTGGAAAGAACAATGTCTCTCCTCACAGACATATGCGATGCCACACTAAAGAAAAAACGGAGGAAAGCAAACCATGCCGTGGTGGACCAATGACCTAACAACCCTACGGAAATTAACGAAAAAATCTAGAAAAGACTTGAGGAATGCAAGGAGAACAAATAGACCACAGGACCAAATAGAGAGACTGCAAGAAATATATAAAGAGAACAGACGCAGATACAATAATGAAATATACAAAGAAAAACACCTAGCCTGGAAAAAGCTGGTTGAAGTCACATTGGGAAAAGACCCATGGGGCCTGATCTACAGGCTAGTATTCGAAAAACAGCATCGAGGAGAAGTATTCTCCACGATCACATGCTCCCCGAACAACGAAACACTAACATGGGAACAATCAGTAAATAAAATCCTGGATGGAATTATAAAGCAGGATATAACAATCCCTGAGAGCCCGACGCAGACAGCCATCCGACTTCAACACCTGACATACAGGGCAGCAGATAAAGAGGACGATTTTACACACTGGGAGATTAATGATGCAATACTCTCCTTTAGTGATGGAAAATGCCCAGGACTGGATCTAATAGAGGTGACTATCATGAAAAGACTGTGGAAGAAGAACAGCACAGTACTGGAAACCCTTTTCAATAAATGCCTACATGAAGGCATCTTCCCTGCCCCCTGGAAAATAGCAAACCTCAAAGTCTTAATTAAACACCCTGACAAGCCCCCAAACCTAGCCTCCTCCTACTGCCCCATTGCCCTACTCTCTGTCATAGGTAAAGTCCTAGAAAAACTAATAGTAGGCAGATTCCTACAATACTATGCTAAGAAAAATCTATCCTCAAACTGCCAATTCGGTTTCACCCCTGGCAAGTCGGCCGTGGGAGCTATCAAGCAGGTTCTAAACACTATTATTCCCTCGGAATTTAAGTATGTCCTAGGTCTCTTTGTAGACTTTAAAGGTGCCTTTGACACCCTATGGTCGCAAAGTGTGCTGAGAGGCAGAGGTTTCGAGAGGCAGAGGTTTCAATTCCGATTTATCGTCTAATTACAGACTACTTCTCAAACAGGCACCTCGTGGTCTCAAGCGGAGCATGCTCCGTAACAAGACCAGTGACCCGCGGCTGCCCACAGGGATCTGTTCTTGGCCCAGTCTGCTGGAACACGGTCCTTGATGAGTGGCTCGCAAAAGATCTCCCCCAAATAGAGAAAATAGCTTACGCAGACGATCTTGTTCTGATCCTACAGGGTAACTCAAGGCGCGAGCTGGAATCCAGAGCAAAAGAGGCCCTGGAAGATCTAATGTCCTGGTGCACAATAAATAAACTGGAAATATCAGCAGAAAAAACAAAAGTCCTATTCAAGGGAAAGCTCAATAGAAATAGACCTCCATTAATTAAAATCAATGAACAGAGCATAGGCAGGGAATCCAAATACAAGTATCTAGGAATAATATTAGATGAAAATTTAACTTTCATAGAGCATGCAAAATACTTAAAGAAAAAAACTCAAAAATTAACCGGAAAATTACTAAGAATTGCAAGGAAAAAATGGAACATAAAACCATCCACACTGGCATTGTATTATACAATCCTCTTCCTCCCCATTATATGCTATGGAGTGGGTGCTTGGGCACCTGGCATCAAACGCAGCCTAGTAAACAAATACCTATTACAGGCACAAAGAATCTTTCTTTTGGCCACCTCCAGAGCATGTCGAACCATCTCAACTTCAGCCCTCCAGATAATATGTGGAAAGCTACCCATAAAATATGAAATCATACAAGCATATCTAAATTACTACAGGAGACAAAGAATCCCACATGCCTTTGAAGAATATGCAATAAATCTTAATGGAACAGACAAAGAAGATCAAAGAAGACTAAGAGAAATGTTTACTACACAATGGCAAAGAGAATGGAGGGAAGAGACCAAGGGGAGGACAACATATCAGTTCTTCCCCCTTGCACAAGAAATAAGCAAGACAAACAAACCTTGGCTGCAACCAGGATTATACACTACTTTCCTCATGTCGGGCCACGGAAGCTTAAACTCAAGACTACATGCTCTGAGGCTGGCCGATTCTCCTGACTGCAAATGCGGGTCGCACGAAACAGTGCAACACATAATGCTGGACTGCATTAACTACACGGACCTGAGGCAACCGTTCCAGCTAATAACAGAGGTGTACCACATGGAGGATTTCTTCAAAGTGACGGAATCACTGGAAACCTTCCAAGCACTGGCGAACTTTGCAGAGAGAGCATTCCAGAGAAGAAGGACTCTCCTAGGCCTGCCAGACTAGCAGGTAACCGTGTCCTGTGACAACACTACACTGTGAAGGTAACACGTGTTGTATTGTCAATAATTACCAAGTGAAAGGAAGAAGGGCAGGACAAGGAAAACACAGTCTGCCATGGACCTATGGCTTGAAAAGTAAGACAGTATACCTGCTGACCACATGAAAAGGTCAGGGAACACACAAACTTGTACGTGACACACAAAAACTCACCTAGCACATAAGAAAACAACAGTGATTATAAGAGACTGATTGACTTTTATGCCTATGTAAATGATAAAGAATTGAAATGGATATAAAATAACCTAGAATGCCTGATTGACTTTTATGCCTATGTAAGACTGACTGACTATATGCCTATGTAAATGATAAAGAATTGAAATAGATATAAAATAACCTAGAATGCCGGGCTTCTCCACAAGGACAGGATTGGGCCCTGCGTGTGCAGGGGTCCGGCTACTAAAAACATCCTAAAACGCCCGCCCTAGGTCAGGGCTGAGCCCTGCGAGAGCCAGGGTACTACCAAAATATTGTTTAATAAGGAAATGATTAAGAGTGCAAGAGAAACTGGCTGCCTCCACGTGGCAAGTGACAGGAGCGGGGGGTCGGGACACTACAAGTCCGCGACTCCCTGCTGCTAAATGCCAGTTGCCAGCCACAAACAACGAGAACAACACACTACATACACTAAAATACAAATTAAAGGGTAAAATAAAAGTTTTTTTTTTTTTTTTATATATATAACATAAGCATAACTAGACCTAAGTAAATATATATATATAGATATATATATACATACTTTTTTTTTTTTTAGTCAAAATTCAAAATTGTATACGTTATCATTAGAGAAATTGTTAAAAAATTTTATGCTGGCAAAGATAAACGCTTAAACAACGGCGGATATAGGGAAAACCCTGGATACCGCTAGTAACCTACCAAAACACTATGTCACTATAGTGTCTTCTTCAGAAGCTGTTTTTAACACTTCTTGGTTTCTGGTTTACACTTTTTAGATTTAAAATAAAATTTTATATAAATTCACTGCTTAGTAAAATCACTCATTTTAAAATTCAGTAAAACACATAAAACATTCTGTCCAACAAGTACTAATTCAGACTGACTACAGATAAACAGGTGATTTGTGCATTACTCTGTCTAGATAAATCACCAAACATGTTACAACTCATCAATTCAACTTTTTGATCACATCTTGTACATTATAATGTGTAATTATATAATTATATTTATATACATAAGTTTATCTATACTTGTATATATAGAATTTTCTACAATTAAATAAATATTAATTATTAGAATATTTAGGATAATGTGATTAATATCTGTTACTTAAATGCAGTCCAATATTTAAGCCATACAATAAGCAAATTCACATTGTTTTCAATGTCTGTGTGAACATTTGTATTAGTATTAAAATAGCTGAATGAAATAAGGAAGCAGAATTTTCTGCATCCACTAAAAAAAAATCCACCTTGGCCACCTTTACAGGTAATTTATTCTAGTGATCTATTGCCAGTAAATTTCATAAGATCACTGGAATAAATTACCCACTTATTTTGAGTATATCTCCCTGATTCTTTTACTGATCCCCTTCAAGGCCCTTATGCCCCTAGTTGCCACCTTCTAAGCCACTCTTTGTACAGGCATTCATTAGTGTCCCTTTGGTTGCCCTTCTTTGAATTCCCCTCCCCAGAACTTTTCTTATAAAGAGGGAAACTCAGTTTTCTTATAGCGATTAAAAAATGACGTCCTTCTCCCTGCTAAAGATCCTATAAATCAAAGACAAACCATGAGGATCTTCCTAATCATCTGTTTACTCTGCATATGAATCACATATCAGATCATATCATAATCCCTAAGGCGGCTTCATCCTGCCTTAGATAGGTGTGACCTGCAGGCCCGTGACCACATCACAATCCTAGGGCAACACGCAGTGATGACCCACACCTCAACCTCCTTTATCTCATGCTACCCAAACCTGTCACAACAACTTTCTAGGGTGTTACAGGCTCATGGAATAAAGTGCTTGCAGCTTCCGGGCAGAAGATTGCAGTCCCTTGTTTCGAGTGTTAAGACACCGATTCCCTCACTCGTACAGAGTGGCTTGGTGTACCGTATTTCCTGCCGTGACTACACTGGCTACTACTTAGGTGGCACTGGTAGAAGAATCGGAAATCGAGTCTCTGAACATGAGATTCATTCTGCAGACATCGAACACTCAGCGATCGCTGAGCATTTCTGGTCTACCCAGCACAACATTGACCCATGCCGCGACATCGAGATTATTGACCGATCCCGCTACTACCACTGTCGTGTCTGGTTGGAATCACTCCAAGTCTTGTGTTGTGGCAATTCCTTTAACCGAAACAGAAGAGGTTGTATCCATCCCATTACTGATTCAACTATCCTCCTAAATGACAAACATTGGCTCCTGCAGCCTAGCCAAACATTACAGCTACAACCACAAGCCTCTACTTCCAACAACTAATTGTTGCTTGCACCTGTATCACACGGTTTCCACCTCACACGACCACCATAGCTGGGCACATGACATTCTGTATTTTGTAATAACACTTACAACTGAAGGGAGTCTTCCATCTGAAAACTATTGCGATTTATTACTTTTTTGTTTTATTTTAATTTTTTCCAAGTTTATTAATGGAATTTTACTTCCACCTGTTTTTATTTTATCCATTTTTTTCTCAGCGATACTGCATTATTATAGTTAGAGATTATTCAGTTGAAGAAATTAGCAATCTTCTATCATTTGTATCCTGATTAATATAATTTTTCTAAATTGTCTTTTTAGTTAAATTGCACCATTGAACTAACCAAATAGAATAATTTTAACTGTATTCTCAATACATAATATCCCTCCCACAGCTATAGTCTTGATTACAACAGAAAAGAGTAGTCAACAGTATTACCCATTATCTGAGAGATAAAGAGTGAAAATTTCAGCTGAGCTACAAAAGTTCCCCCCACAGAAACCCCTTTGAAGAGAATGCAATAATATAGGCTTGTTTATTCATACTGGTTGGAGTTTTTTTTTTTTGTTTGTTTGTTTGTTGTTGTTACAGTTAATTTATGGCATAAGAAGTTTGTTAGCAGGTTAGTTTATTACCTGTTATTCAGTAGTCAAGATTACTGCCACTTGGGTAATAGTCTCCAGCAGGGACAGTTTAAACAGTTTGACAACACTGCATTTTCTGATACCAGACCGAAAAATACTGCCACTTTAAATTTTTGTTTCTGAAAACTTCAGTATGACAATTATCATCTGTTTTTATTTGAATTTGACCAGAGAGAGAGAGGAAGAAGCCTGTGCTTTGACATTAGGTTAACATCTTAGCACATATTGTTGTAACTGATTCAAAACAATAAAACTACAGTAGAATCTTGGTTATCTGAGAGTTGGGAGCAAGGATCTTTCGTGTAGTTTTTTTAATCAGTTTTTTTTTATGATAGTTTTAAATGTGCTTGGGAAAAAAGATTTCCAAGAGAAAATGTCAGTAATTTGTCGATCAAACTGCAAACAACAGGTTAATGGACCATACTGGTTTTATCTCTAAACAAACCCTTTATGTTGTTTTTTTGTAGATTACAGAAACAATCCTATAGCTAATGTGCAGTTATTGCTTTGTCCCCAGTTTTGTGTATTGCTATTAAAATATCCAAAGAATGTATTATAGAGTTCATTGAACTATACTGAGAGAAAAAAACACCCTGTACAACAGATTTTTACAATAAAAATTTAAAGAATCAGACTTATCAGTAAAACTAAGTACAGCAGACTCTCGATTTACCAGGACTCGCTTAACCGGGACACTTCAAGACTCCAAATTTAAAAAAATAAATAAATAAAAATAAAGAAATTATAAAATTCAAGTAATAAATATAAAGGTATAAATAGATGTTTTGCAAGTGGTAAAACGTAAGTAAATAAGCGACAAGAAGCAGTGTTATAAGTTGTCATTGGGAGATTAGTGTACCTATTATCTTGCAATCCAGCTGTCTTTACACCCGCCACTAAAAAAATAAAAATAAAAAAAGAGAGAGAAAGACCAAATGTTTAGTTTGTTTTAGTGCGTCGTCAATTGTTGTGTTCTGTCACACCGCAAAAGGACAAATTTTGTTTCGTTATTTATGTCAGACTGTTGGAATTTTTTTTTTATAGTAACTATTTTTTTATATTTTATTTATTTTATTTTTTTGTTTGTTCAGAAATCGCGAAAATTATGGGCAAATGCAAGAGTTGTGCTTTCAATTCTCTTTCAACTCTGTATAAATCGCAAATCCGCTCTGCCATGGAATATTGTTCCCACATCTGGGGTGTTGCCCCCAAAACCTCTCTCAGGCTTCTTGATTCCATTCAGAAGAGGGCAGTTAGGTTAATTAATGATTCATCTCTAACAGAGTCTCTCCACTCGCTTTCTCATAGATGCACTGTTTCTGCTGCATGCCTCTTCTACAGATACTTCCATGGGCACTGTTCTTCTGAATTGGCTTCTATAATTCCTGCTCTCTCTTTCAAAACAGTCCGAACACGTGCTGCCACCAGCCAACATCCATTTACTGTCCAACTTCAAACCCACAGAACCAACTTTTCATCTTCCTCATTTATTCATTCAACTGCCGTTTTCTGGAACAACCTTCCTTCATACGTATTTCCTGAAAATTACAATCTACAGAAGTTCAAGTCCAATGTCAACAAATATCTTCTTTCGTCTTCTTAACCTCAAACCCAAGCACGGTACTAAGTACTACAGGTTCTAATACCTCTCGTGTTTGGAGTTCACATAAAAAAAAAAAAAAAAAAAAAAAGGCCTCGCATAACACGAGTTCGATTAACACGATTTTCAGTTAACGCTATTTGAAAAATTATACCACTTTTCACTTTACACAATGCAAATTTCCAGTTAACACGATCTTTTTTTTTTTTTTTTCTTCCAATGGTTGATGGAACACTCCACCTCGGTGTGTTCCATCAACCATTGGAAGAAGACGTGTTACTTATTTGTCTCTGCTAATAAAGACAATGCACACTTGCATAAAAATTCAAATTTTTAAATGAGCCAGATGAAAATTTTACCTTGAAGGAGATAACGGTAAAAGAATTAGATGAAATCTTTCGTATTTATTTCGCCAGGGGCCAGAGAAGATTGTTGTCGGCTATCGGAAATTGTTTGATGAAAAGAGAAAGTTAACACTGTTCAAATATTTCCTCAACAGTCATTTCTTCATTGTGTATTTTATGTCAGAGGTTCCCAAACTTTCTCGGTTCATGGTGCCCTTAGTGTCTCAGTAATTTTTTCAAGGCGCACCCAGACCAAAAGAAATACCTAACAGTTCCATTTAGTAGTTAGGTCCAAACAACTTAATAAGAAATGCTGAAACTGTGAACTACCTTGAGCTAGTAGTTCGCGCGGTGTCCGACAGATGTCAAGTATCGCTGTGTTTCCCTCGAAAATTTAAAATATTCCGCAGTGCACAGTTTGGGAACCGCTGTTTTATGCAATAAACATTTAATTCCATAATTATTTTCATTATCTTTTACATTGTATACAGTTAAAAAGTTATTTAAAAGGTATTTTTAAAATTCTTTATGGACATTCCAGAAGGTCAAGGACCAATTATAATTTTTCCTATTGATTATTATATTCAATTAACGCATTTCCGTTTGCGCAATGTGCTCGCGCAGGATAAATTAATCGCGTTAATCGAGGCCAGCCTGTATATAATAACTTAGTAAATAAAAATGTAGATATAAGAAGTAAATAAGAGTTGTAGAGATAAGAGAAGTAGGTGAGAAAGGAGGGAGAAAAAATAATAATAGTAACAATAGATATATAAGGTGGTAAGGCCATATATGTTATATGCCTCAGAGTGCTGGGCTATCAAAAGAAAAGAAGAACGAGCTTTAATGTCAGCAGAAATGAGAACACTGAGATGAAATTTGGGAATAACCCTTAGAGACAGAAGGCAGAATTAAGATGTGAGACAGGGGACTAAAGCTGCACCCATCAACCTGAAGATTAGGGAGAACAGACTTAAATGGTGGGGGGCACGTCCAGTGCCATGAGTTTACCAAGCATGTGCTTATCTACCAAGTTCCAGATCGAAGGAGGAGAGGTAGGCTGCAGATGACAGTAGAGAGCAGAGTGTGGCAAGATATACAGGAACTAGTGCTCACTCCAGCAGACTGTGCCAACCATGCTAACTGGAAGCGTTTCCAAGTGTCCTCTGTTTCTAACATAACGTACACATTTCCATGTTATATAATCACATGTAAGAGAAACGAAAGGGTCCTCTTACCAAGAGAGGCTTAAGTTCTGCAAATGCAGCAGCTGGTGACTAGGCACCTGCGAGGTGATCTGATTGAGGTGTATAAGGCCTTGAATGGGTTGAGCATGCTGAATTCTGATGGGATTCTTCCACTTGCTCAGATTATAAACCTAAGGAGGCATAAATTCAAATTGAGGAAAGACAGTTGTAGAATAGATGTGCGAAATTTTTCTAGTGGATGGTTAATTGCTGGAACAAACTTCTATCTCTCGTTGTGGAA
Source organism: Mastigoproctus giganteus (assembly GCF_048544385.1). Taxonomy (NCBI): domain Eukaryota; kingdom Metazoa; phylum Arthropoda; class Arachnida; order Uropygi; family Thelyphonidae; genus Mastigoproctus; species Mastigoproctus giganteus. The sequence continues at coordinate 232,843,560 of NC_143580.1, read as the reverse complement.
GTTGATAGCTTAAATAAATTCAAGGAGGAACTGGACAAACTTTTAGAGGAATGGCTGTGTGTTGTTTTTTTTTGGCTGATGCTACATAAGCTCATATGCTTGCAATATAGTATTGGGGGAAAAAATGAAATAAAGTATAATTAATTAAAACTATAAGAGAGGATATATAAACAGCCGGCATGTAATTTAAGGTTGACAAGACAGGGACCCAAAAATATTTATATGAACAATGAAACTAAATCTAAAACAAAAATGAACAAAGAAACTAAAACTAGAACGAAGACCATTGTTGAAGTAGACAAAGGCTAATGGCAGAAATGTATATTTATAGGCAAAAGGTATAGCATAGTTAACCAGAGGCAAAAATAGGTAGGCTACTCTTGAGACGAGAGTAGCCTTGTGCATGCGAAGTTTTTACTGCTCCTGGAAATAGAAGTTTTTTCTGTTTTATTAACTTAAATTGGCATATTATCTTATTTTCTAGAGTAGCGTTATATTCCTAGTTATGATACTTAGTTTAAAGTTTAACTTAGATAGAGATTTTGTAGGTTATTACTTAGTATCGGTAAGGGTATCCAATCCACGTGTTACAAGTTTTGCAGCTCCGCTGAACGGGAAGTTTTTTAGCCATATTTAGCCGCTATATTCACCAATTGTTATATTAAATTATTTTCTATAAGTAGCTTATAGACCTAGTCAAGATCCTTGATTTATTCTTAATTGAGACAGCGAGATTTTGGAAGTTATTAATACTTGTCCGTAGAAGTTATTAATAAGTGTCCGTAGATTTACCATTCGTAACTTGCCTCCATTGTTATACGATACAATGTTATATCCCGAACAAGATAGCATTAGCTTATTATAGTATAGTATATTATATAATATTGTCAATTAATCAGTAAAATCTATTAATCTTGTTAAACTTCATTGTCAATTAAATTGTACTTTTTAACTAAATACATACAACGACTTAGATTTTACAAACGTAACATAATTAATTAATACATAACTTGATACAGAAGTTATATAAACGGAACTCGTAGATAATACTCGATACTCAAAAATATATATAGATATATAGTGTTATAACTGTGTTAGGATACAAGTTTAGGGTTATAATTTTGTACTGAAATTTAAATTTTATTGAAATTAAATTGAAATCATGACTCAGACCGGAGCATCAAAGCAAAAGGCTCAAGCTAATGGGAGTGCTGTGGCTCAGGGGAGAACTGAGGGGGGCACTCGCCCTCTGAATCACAGCCTTTTAAAATACACTGGTTGCTTGATGTTTGTGGAGCAATCGGGTACGGGACATGATATTGCCATGGGGGATGTCTTTGTGTGTGCGCGATGTAAGGAGTGTAAGGAAATCAGCCGACAACTCAGCGTTGTTATGGTCCTATATGAGAGTTTGAAGGACAGGGTGGATGCCCTCAAAGGATCTAAATTGAGGGGCCCATCAAGCCCTCAGCTGCCGATGTCAATGCCAGAGCTTGCACTTAATCGTAGGTGCCACCGTAGCCAGGTGGGAAGGAGCAGCAGTGCGTAGTACACGCTTCTTGATTAGACCGGGGTTCGAACCCGTCACCACCAAATACGGAGGATGCGGAAAGGTCAGGGAATGACCACCGCATATCCCGGAGCAATATGGCCTTAGTTGCTAGTGCTCCTAAAAACCAAATAACAAACAAACAAACTTAATCGTCACCAACACAGCGGCAACCCCCAAGGCAGAATGTGCTTGTCCCACAGGAACTAGTAGTTGTTGGCGACTCTATTGTCAGGGAAACGGGGAACATGGTGTGTAAAAAGGATAGGTGGAACAGGACCAGGTATGTCTGCCAGAGGCAAAGGATGATGACGTTGTAGAGCAGCAGACATCATCTTTTAAGAGCACAAAAGATGATATTGTTGTACACTTTGACACTAATGATATTAAGAGTAGGACCGGCAGAATTACTTAACAAGTACAGGTCACTGTTGAAAAATAGCCTTGAATTAGGGTTGTATTTGAAAGTGTCTTCAATCCTGCCCAGACACAGTAGGAGGGAGTATAGGATGAGAGCCTTATTGATCAATTTGGCCCTGGAAAGATTGTGCAAGGCTCAAGAGGTAGAATTTTTTTCAGCCTGGTCTGTACTTGTTAACAGAAGAGACTGCTTCTACAGGGATGGGATACGCTTAAATAGAAAGGGTGCAAGAATATTTGCTGATGCTATTGAGGCAGTGTTAGGTGGGTCGGAAAACTGCTAGCTTGGGGGGATACAAGGACTAATAGATTAACAGTAGCCACTGGCAGAGGTGAAAGTGATTCGTGCACTGCTTCTACTGGAATGAGCAGCAGCCTGGAAAACAAGATGCAGGGTACTTCAGAGACTGCTGGGAGTGATTGCGGTACAAGTAAACACATGGGTAGCTAAGAATAGGAACAGGTGCATGTATACTTGCGTGTAAACCAATGCTAGGAGTTTGGTAAATAAATTTGAGGTATTGCTCAAAACATCAAAGGCAGATATTGTTGGGATATCAGAGACGTGGTGTGACACATATAAGGAATGCAGAAGTGGAATTTGGGGAGCACAATGTGTACAGAAAGGATAAACAGGATAGGAAGGAAGGAGGGGTCTTGCTATTAGTTAAGAAATACATAAAATCCCAGAAAGTGAAGCCAGTCGACATCGCTGGACAGTGCAGTGTCAAGTCAGTTTGGTGTGACATAAGCATTGGGAGATCAAAATTGAGAGTGGGAGTGTGCTATACACCTAATGACTCTGATGAGTATAATAAGAAACTGTACAGGGAAATAGTGGGCCAGTAAATCAGAGTGTCTTATAATTGGGGGATTTTAATTTCCCAGATATTGACTGTAATTTGTGGGTTGGTCCCTCACATACTAGCAAGGCTTTTGTGGATTTATTGGGTGATTCTTCGTGCATTAAGAATCAGGCGCCTCGGTAGCCAGGTGGGAAGGAGCAGCAGTGCGTAGCACATGCTTCTTGATTAAACTGGGGTTCGAGCCTGTCACCACCAAATATGGAGGATGCGGAAAGGTCAAGGAATGACCACCGCATATCCTGGAGCAATATGGCTTTAGTTGCTAATGCTCCTAAAAACCAAATAACAAACTAACAAGCATTAAGAATCTGCAGATAAAGGAACCACTAGGTGGCATGATCACATTGTGCTGAAGTGGGATTTACTCAAAGAGGTAAAAACCATCAGGCGTAAAGGGAAGGGTTTTTGCTTTCATAAAGGCAACTACGATGATCTAAGGCAGTATTTAAATTCTAAACAGTGGGACAAACTGATGTTACCAACAGCAAATTCAAAATGGGTAGCATTCAAAGAATTTGTCTTGGAAGCTACTATTCTTTACATACCAACTAAGAAATATTGTTCATGGTTTAGGCCTAAATGGATGTCAGATGAAATAATGAGACATATGGCAGAGAAGAAAAATGCATGGGATACATATAAATTAATGGGTGACATGGAAGCCTATGATAGATATAAGCTGCTCTGTAACAAAGTCACAAAGGAGATTAGACAGGCAAAGGCAGATTATGAGAAATCCTTGGCAAAGGATGCAAAGAAAAACAGAAAAGAGTTCTTTGCCTATGTAAACTCTAGAAGGAAAGGGATGAATCAGATCGGTCCACTGCATATATTGATGGTTCAACTGTTGATGATCCTACTTAGGTGGCTAACAAACTAAACGAGTATTTTGCATCTACATTCACACATGAGGAGTTATGCAGGAAGGGGAATGCCAGAGGTGAACTAAACTCTGGCAGTGAGCTAGATGATTTTGTAATAACTGAGAGGAAAGTGGAGGAGAAATTGAGGATGAACATAAAAAAGGCACCTGGGGTGTATGGGATCTATCCAGTTATATTAAAGGAAGTAAGCAAACCCTTAGCCATAATTATGAGAGCTTCTTTCGACTCAGGGGAGGCACCCATAGACTGGAGATGTGCAAATGTGACCCCAATTCACAAAGGAGCATCAAAGGCTGACAAGTAATTATAGACCTGTGAGTTTAACTTCTGTTCCAGGAAAATTAATGGGGGCACTGGTTAAAGAAACACTGCAGGATCATCTAGACAAGACTTCAGTTATAGCTCAGACACAGCAATGTTTTGTTAAGGGAAAGTCTTGCCTGACCAATTTGATTGGATACTATGATGCAGTCACAAAAGAACTGGATGCAGGGAATAACTTTGATATTATATATTTGGATCTTAGAAAGGCTTTTGATACTGTTGCACATGGAAGACTGCTGCACAAATTGGAGCAGTGTGGCATTGGAGGCAAATTGCTGCTATGGATAAAGGGGTGGTTGAGGTGGAGAAGACAGAGAGTGGTAATCAATGGACACCGCTCATCGTGGACTAATGTTATTAGTGGAGTCCCTCAGGGTTCAGTACTGGGTCCATTATTGTTTTCTGTATTTATAAATGATATTGATAATGGATTATCAAGCTTAATGTCCAAGTTTGCAGACGATACGAAGGTTGGCAGGGTTGTTAAGGACACTACTGACAGTATGCTGCTGCAACCGGATCTGGAAAAGTTGAGCAGATGGGCTGTGAGGTGGCAAATGAAGTTTAACATTGACAAATGTAAAGTACTACATATGGGGAACAGTAACCCCAGAATAACGTATCAACTCTGTGGTACTACACTGACAGTGGTAGAGAATGAAAAGGACCTGGGGGTAATTGTGCAGGCAGATATGAAGTTTTCTGAGCAGTGCAGACGGGCTGCAAGAGTAGCTCATGGTGTCTTGTCAATGATATACAGGAATTTTTCTAGCAGAGATAAGGAGGTGATTATTCCCTTGTATAGGGCAATGGTCAGGCCACACCTTGAGCACTGTATACAGGTCTGGAGGCCTCACTTCAAGAAGGATGTAGAGCTGCTGGAACGAGTACAGAGAAGGGCAACAAGATTAGTAAATGGAACAAAGGGTTGCTCTTACGAAGAAAGGCTTAAGTTTTGCAAATTAGTTTCTGGAGATTAGGCACCGGCGAGGTGATCTAATAGAGATGTATTAAGCCTTGAATGGTTTGAGCATGCTCAATGCTGATGGGATTCTTCCTCTTGCTTAGTATAATCACCTGAGAGGGCATAAATTCAAATTGAGGATAAGACAGAAGTAGGATAGATGTGCGGAAATTTGCCTTTAGCCAGCGGGTAGTTGGTTGGCGGGAGAGACTTCCATCCCTTGTTGTGGAAGTTAATAGCCTAAATAAATTTAAGGCTCAGCTGGACAGGTATTTCGAACGAACGGAGGGGTGAAATGGGAGTGTGTTTTTTTTTTTTTTTTGGCTGATGCTGCATAGCTTGCTTTCTTGCATCATATGCCTCTACTAATGCTAATGCCCTCATATTACACTAATTGCCCAGAGTGTGGAAAAATTATAGTTTAAGGAAAGTGAACAGTATTTGATGAAGAATATAAAGTTGGAGCTCTGGTTATTCTGGAGCAAATATAATATGGAAAAATGGGGATATATATAAGTATTTAGTTATACAATATAATAGCATAGCTTAATTTAATTTATTATGATACTCACCTTTTTATAATCTGCATTGATGTTGGAATAAGTTGGATGATAATTTTAAATTTAAGTTAGCATGAATAAGTTAGGATTTAAAAAACAGAATTAAAATGTGCGCAAGGAAGTAGACATGCACGTCTTCGTCCTTGGTTGTCAATGTTGAGATTTGAAACAATTTAAGTTATACGGTTGGAAACAGAAGGCCAATAGCCATAACAAGTGGCTTTCGTTTTACACATCTTCAGTTGGCAATGGTAGAATGAGAGTAAACGTGTGTATTTAAGAAGACTAAGTTCTCGTGATACTCCTGGATACACTTGGGAATCTCAGGTCCTGAGATTCTAGACCGGTACTATGTTATAGGGTAGTTTGGAATTTAATACTTGGAGAGTGGAATGGCGGCGAAACCATTCTATAACTAGGGCTTCATATTGGAAATTTTTAAAACTGGATTTTAATTTGATAATAGGAATGGCTGAATCTACTAAGGGGGTGTGGTTGTAGGATTTAACATGTGTTGCTAATTCGGTATTGGACTGTCCCGTCCTAAAGCTATTGTAGTGGTAGTACGCACGTGTGTTTGATGTTTTGGTAGAACCGTATTTTGTGGTGGTGCTACCAATGTAGCAAGCATTATAATTATCTTGGCATTTTATTAAGTAGATGATATTATTCATGTCACAAATGTGGTAATTTTGTGTATCTTTATATGAGTTGAATAATGAACCTAGTTTATTGTAAGATGAGAATGTAAGGGTGATATCAGTACTTTTGAATAAACAGCAGAATTGGTTGGCAAAATTACTATGATAAGGGAGGATAATACGTGGGTTATTATTGGAAATGCGTTTGAGTGGGTTGTTGATATTATTTTGGACTGTGATAATAGTTTGTTTGATTAATTGAATAGGATATTTCCTAGATATGAATTTACTTGTAAGATATTGTAGTTCATTATTAAAGTCATAATGTGTGGAACTGTATTTTATAGCATTGTAAATTTGATTATAAAGGACTGCTTTTTTTGTGTTGAGGGGGTGATGCGATTCAAAGTGTAAGTATTTGCTCGTGTGAGTGTTTTTTCTGAAAATTCTTGTTCCTATTTTTGTATCGCTTCTGTGTATAGTGAGGTTTAGGAAATTAATTTGTCCCTTTTCTTCCAATTCCAGGGTATATTTTAATCTGTTATGCATAGAATTAAATTTAATGAAAAGATCATTTATTGTGGATTTGTGCCCTATTAAGAGGATATCGTCAGCGTACTGTATAAATAATTTAATAACTGGGGGGTATGGTTGTAATATATGATTTTCTACAGAGGCTAGGTAAATTTCAGATAGGGGGGGGCTGAGATCCCTAATCCCATAGGTAGGCCATAGATTTGCTGGTAAATCTGATTAAGAAATCAGAAGTATCTGGCATCTAATAGAAAGGTTGTGAGCTCTAGTATGCTATTAATTGAAAGGGAAGTGTGATTGGATAAGGTTTTGTCGTCTGTTAAGAAATTACGTAAGTTTTGTAATGTTGACGGCAAATGTACATTAGTGTACAATGAGACTACATCAAAAGATGCTAAGATGGCATCATTGGTTATTGTGATAGAATTTATTTTTTCAAAGGTTTGGGAGGTATTGTTTACTTTAAATTTCGAAAATCTGGTGAGGGAGGAGATAATTTTGACCAGGAAGGAAGATAAATTAGTGAAAGCTGATTTGCTGAAGGATATTATGGTCTTAGTGGGTGGTTAGGTTTATGGAGTTTGGTAATACCAAACATATGCGGTAGAATATTGTTTCGGATACCAATCTGTTGAAGGGTGTATAAATTAATTTCATTGTTGGATCTTAATTTCCTTAAAATAATGTCAAGCTTATTTTTATGTTTGGAAATAGTATATGTGTTATCCAGTTTGTATGTATCTGAATCAGAGAGTATAGATTCCATTTTTTCTATATATGTGCTTTTGTTTATAATTACTGTGGAATCACCTTTGTCAGCTTTCTGGACTGTAATATTTGGATTGTTACGTATTTTTTGTAAGTTCATTAACTGTTGTTTGTTTATATTGGGTTGGGGTTTGAATCTGGAGTTAAGAATTGAATTACTTTGATGTATAATTTGCCATTTATCTGGATGGTTATCTAATTTGGTTTGTAGTTCTATTATACATTCTTTGTAGGGATATTTATTATCTTTAATAGCAAGGTTAAAACCGTAATCGAGGCTAGCGAGTTCAGTGGAAGAAAAAGGGTACGAAGAAATGTTTATAGTGGAAGATTTTGTGGCGGTGTGAGGTTTCTGTGTAAGGATCCCCCATTTTCTGTTGTGTCTGAGTTCGATGTCGTTAATGGCAGCTGCTATACGTATTTCATTATATGTCGTAAGGTCCGCCCAAGATTGCGGTGTCATATTTCTTTTTAGGCTGAATCTTAATCGGTGTATTTGGGATAGTAGGTTATATTTTTTATTGTATCTCTTCTGTAATTCTTTTTGTACAATTTTAATACAGGTTTGATGGATAATATATGGATATTTTTTACATGTATTTCTAGGGAATATGCAGGCAAATTTCGGGATAATATTATGAAAGAGGCATTTTTTTAAAAAAGAAATATGAATTTTATTGGAAAAATATTTAATTAAAATTTTTGATAGTTGTGTTTCGGGATTTGACATGCTCAAGGGGCATCAAGGAACGTAAGTTAAAAGGCGGAGCAGATGAAGGTGCATTTAAAATAGTTAAAAGTATTTTGTATTATGACAATTCGAAAATTGTAGGTCTCTTAAAGTACCATTTATAACTGACACAGTATAATAGCGTAGCTTAATTTAATTTATTATGATACTCACCTTTTTATAATCTGTATTGATGTTGGAATAAGTTGGATGATAATTTTAAATTTAAGTTAGCATGAATAAGTTAGGATTTAAAAAACAGAATTAAAATGTGCGCAAGGAAGTAGAAGTGCACGTCTTCGTCCTTGGTTGTCAATGTTGAAATTTGAATCGTTTCAAATTTCAACATTGACAACCAAATTTGAATCGTTTCAAATTTCAACATTGACAACCAAAGACGTGCACTTCTACTTCCTTGCGCACATTTTAATTCTGTTTTTTAAATCCATGCTAACTTAAATTTAAAATTATCATCCAACTTATTCCAACATCAATGCAGATTATAAAAAGGTTAGTATCATAATAAATTAAATTAAGCTAAGCTATTATATTGTGTCGGTTATAAATGGTACTTTAAGAGATCTACAATTTTCGAATTGTATTTAGTTATAGTATGAAAGTTATATGGCAGATTTACCTAGGTCTGCATGCAAAGCAGCAACAAAGGATACTAAAGTATATAAGCAAAGTTATAATAATTAAGTGAGAGAAAAAAGCTGAAAAATGGAAATGTAAAGAGCACAAGGTGCCAAACTAGTAGAGAAAGGATAGTCTCTCCTTTCTCTACTAGTTTGGCACCTTGTGCTTTTTACATTTCCATCTGTCAGCTTTTTTCTCTTACTTAATTATTATAGCTTTAAAGTGATATAGATGAAATTTACTCTTCTTTGCTTCATTTAAAATGCTTTATATAAGTGAAATCATGATTTTATTATATTAATACAATTGCATGAAAAAAATTTTTTTGGATAATAGTATTCAGATAGTTGGACCTCAACTATAATGATATACTGGAGTCATGATAGGAATCAATCTGCCGAACTTCAGGAGTTGATTGCTTGAGTAGTTTTAAGCAGAAAAGTTCATGTTGACATGTGTCTGATTTCAAACTGGTATAAAGAAATGGCAGTTGTAAAAAAAAAAATTTAATATCATTAAGTGTTTATTTTAGAATTAAAGGTTACAAAATGTTTTAAAATCATCTTAAAGTTACCCTTAAGTTGGAAAATCAATTATTTTAATAAATGAGTATCAATAAAGCTATTATAATAGTTGCTCAAAATGTAAACCTTATCCTTGTACACACATTTCTATGCTTCGTAATAGTGCTTTCATTGTTCTCTTTATCATGGTCATTTTTAGATGTAATTTGTAGCATCCAAAATTCTCCAAAGCAGTGCATCCATGTCATTAGTCCTTTGATTGTACTCTGATGCTTTCATGTGACCCCAATCACCGTAGGCTTAAGGGTTTAGATAGGGAGACCTACTGGCCAAGAATAAGTACTTCCTTGACCAATATGAAAGTTGGAAACCTTTTGGAAAAAATGCAGTAAAGGAACTTCCTCCTGTAACTCGTTTACTAAAAATGTAAGTTGTGTTCTTCCACTATGATCATTTCACACACATATTCTCGGGCAATGTTGGTTCCTGACAATTCCATCCCAGACACTTACTGAAAACTGGTATTGGAAATCAGTTTACCCTACATGAGAATTATCACAGCCCATACATGCTCATTACAAGCATTATTCACTCCATCTTGAATAAGTTCATTCATAATCTGCCTCTTCATGGTGCTGTACTTGTTGTAAATGCCCTTTACTTAGCACCCTCCAAACAGTCATTTTAGGAATTCTAATGCAGGAAAATAATCACAGAGTATTTGTTCCAGTATTGTCAAAATTACGTTATTTTGAACCTTGTAATTAACGTTACTTTCAGGTGCAACAAATGATCTATTTTCTCATAGACATTGTATATCAATAAAAACTTGTCAGTTATGGACAATATGGATGTTAGGTTTTTATAAGTAAAGTGCTCTCACATTACTATTGCAAAAACCATGAATGAAGTGAATTCGGCATGCTCCTTATTTGAAAACACTTGCATCTTTTTGCTAAAAGCACAAAGTTAAATGCAATCAATCCAATAACGCACAACTGAACACTGTTTGCAAACTCCAAGAATGCTTTCAAGAACGTGCGTGTGTGTGTGTGTGTGTGTGTGTGTGTGTGTGTGTGTGTGTGTGTGTGTGTGTGTGTGTGTGTGTGTGTGTGTGTGTGTGTGTGTGTGTGTGTGTGTGTGTTCAGACAGTCCTGCAGTTACTAGTGGCCAAATCATGAAATGACTGTACCACCCATCCATGTTGATATGAACTTTTTTGAAAATCACTCAAGGAATCAACCCTCTTGAAGTTTTACAAATTCTTTCTGGGACACCCTGTACATATATTTCCTAGGTGAGATTCTTGAGAACCAAACTGTTTAGTCCATGATGTTACATTCAAATTCAGATGTATTTTTATTACACTTCCATTTCTGAATATATTATATCACAAGTGATATATATGCTCCTAAGCATAATTTTAAGTAGATTTTATTTGTGTGTGTGTGTGTGTGTGCGCAGACAGTCAGTCAGTCAGTCCTGCAGTTACTAGTAGCCAAATCATGAAATGACTGTGTACCACCCATTATTAGTTTTATACCTTTATTCATTTTACAAATGAATAATTTTACAATTAAACAAATGAACTCAGCTGTTAAGAAGGATCGATAGGTAGGTGTGTCTTGCATATTTGAAGTCTTTATTGTAATTGAATAAATAATACCAAACCTTGTATTATTGAGTGTTTTGATAAGATCACCATGATACTGATTCTCAAAATCATGATTTGTGATTGCCTTTTTCTTTAGGTGGAATGGATGAGCGATAAGATAATGCGATCATTTGAAGGAGCAAGGAATAACCCCTTCCAGTTTAAGCATTTACAGTTATGTCACAGTATAGCAGAATTAAATAAAGTGCAGGAACCAAAAGTAAGAAATATTATCTTTAATATGAAGTAACTATGGATTTTATTATGTATATTTCAGTAAAATGTAATTGAAAATGTTACTTTGAAATTGATTACGTTCATTGAAAGGTTAACCTTAATCCTGGGTTTTTTAAACTTTTAAAACACACTTAAATACACTATGACCAGAATAGTGTGTTTAAGTGTGTTTTTTTTTGGGTGTTTCTTACACCAAGAAACACCCAAAAAAAACATTCGTTTTGGTTGCAAAAATTAAATAAGATTTTGATATGATAGTAATTCCCTTATTTGCACATTTTAAAGCGACTCTGCACCTTCTGAATGGTCACTTAGATGATGCAGACTTCATCATCAGCCATTTTCAATCCACTGCAGGATGAAGGCCTCTCCAGCAGCTTTCCAGTTCCTTCTGTTTTGTGTAATGGCCATCCATTTACTACCCACAAACTCATGAATTTCATCTGTCCATCTCCGTCGTTGGTTTCCAGGTTTTCTTCTAGCTCCTCTTGGGGTACCATTCTGTTATTTTCTTAGTCCATCTGTCATCATGTCTTCGAGCTATATGTCCTGCCCAAGACCATTTTAGTTCTTTAGTTTTGATAAGAATGTCCTTTACTTGAGTTTGCTGCCTAATCCATGTGTTTCTCTTCTTATCTAACAGTCTGATTCCCAATATAATTCGTTCCATTCTTCGCTGTGTAGCTCTCAGCTTCTCTTCTATTCTTTTGGTGAGTGCCCAAGTTTCACTTCCATAAGTCGTGGGGCGCCTCCATAGCCAGGTGGGCAGGAGCAGCAGTGCATAGCACACGCTTCTTGATTAGACCGAGGTTCAAGCCCATGACCACCGCATATCCCCGGAGCAATATTGCCTTAGTTGTTAATGCTCCTAAAAACCAAACAAACAACAACATAAGTCGTGGCGGGGGGGGGGGGGGAGTATACATTGTTTCATTATTTTACATTTCAGACAAATTGGGATATTGCTCTTCAGTATGTGACTATATTTCCTGAATGCTGTCCATCCAAAATTTATTCTTCTCTTGACTTCCAGCCATTTATCATTATTACAGTTAATGACTTGTCCCAGATAAGTATATATGACTCCACCTTTTCAATTACTGCTCCTTCAATGATTATATCCCTTTCCGTGGCATACTTGTTCATCATTACATTAGATGCAGACTTGTTGATTTAATAAATAATTTTTACATTTATTTGTTAAGTCAACATGCTGTTGCCATTTTCTAGTAATTTCATATATGTTCATTGTCAAAAATTATTTGTAACAATTTAATCTGGCATGCTGAAAATGGTTGTAACAGTCCTAAAATCAGTTTTCCATCAAACACTGTTACAATGTGACTACGCTTCTGGGAAACCCCTAAAATTCCTAACGACTGGTTAAGAATTTCAAGTTATTGGACAACCAGTAACCACATATTTTTGGCACTGTGCTTAATAATTGGAAAAATGATGGTAATAAAACTAAGCTAAAGGCTAATGGTGGTAATGAAGATTGTTATGACCTATTAGTTTACTAAAATGACCTTAATAGAAACTGTTCTGTTACCTCTAAAAATAAGATAAAAATAATTATTGATGCACCAAACTTAAAATAAATATCAGTAGTAAATAAATAACTGCAAATTTTGCTATTGATTGACTGACAAATAATATCCTATTCCCTAAAATTATAGTGCCTTTTTTTAGTGGCCATGAAGCCCATGTCTACTAGTTGTACTATTTTAGAATCTCTGTCCTTAATCAAAAGCATAACCCCACAGCCATATCTATCCTTTCTGTTTATATTTGTGCTTGTCATATTGAAATTCTGCATCCTCTATATTAGAATGGCAGTACGTTTCTGATATTCCTATAATGCTAGCATTTGACAACTCAACTAGTACTTCAAATTCATCAAATTTATTTACTATTCTTCTAGCATTATTATAAGCAAAACTTTGTTCTCTTATTAACTGTAATGTATTCCTTATAATTTCTAGTTCCATGATTACTCCCAGCAGGCCTTTTGATCCTTCTCTTGCTTTCTAGGTGACTGCACTGTCCAATAGAAGCAATGCAAAAATCAGTTCCACTTCTGCTTGTGGGGTGCTATTAAATTATTAGTCTGTTATCCCCCCCCCTCACAGACTAGCAGTTTGTTTAACTACCCAGTAATGCCTTAATAATATCAGTAAATATTCTTGCACCCTTTCTGTTAACAAGCACACAGGCCATGCTGTGAAAAATTTACCCCATGAGCCTTGTACAGTCTCTCCAAGTACAAATTGGTTGACAAGGCACTCATCAGGTGTTTTCCTATCATTCCTTGACAAAATCATTTAACACTAAAATTTACCCATGACTTTGTAGCTTTTTTTAACTTTATTTAATGTCTGTTAAGTAAATAGTCTCACACTGTCTCTAGCATTATTGAGAAATGTATACAGTAATTCACTGTTTCTGTGCTTAAATTATGGCAATTGCTATTGTATCACTAACCTTTGTCTCTTACCCTGGTCCTATTCCACCTTTCATATTGCATAAAATAATTCCCTGACCATAGCATCACCAAAATAATTAAATCTCCTGATTTAATTATTTTGAGGGCAGCAATTCTCTGCTTCAAGCTCATATTTGTCCATCAAAATACAAAATTTCTGCTTCTCTCTCTCTCTCTCTCTCTCTCTCTCTCTCTCTCTCTCTCTCTCTCTCTCTGTCTCCACATAACACACAAAGCCATCATCACCTGTTGCATTATATTAAATATAATCATTTTTGCATACCAAGGTATAATTTCAGTTAAAAAAATTAAATTAAAACTACAGTGTTATATCTCAACACTACTCTTATCACAGTAACATTATATGATACTTAAGTACAGTAATATTATGCAATACCAGAGTACAATAGTAATATCCTATACCCAATTACTTCCACAATGTATAGGATGTTTCATAACATGTGGGCCATTCTTTCAAGATTAAATTAGTATCTTAGAACTATGAAAAAAAAAAAGCTTATATAAACATGTGATTCTGAATGTTATAGCTGAGACCCTTTGAATTTTAACAGTTGATAAAATTAACAGAACAAAATTTTTTTTGTGAATATTTTATTGTGAACAATGTGTCACCAAAGGCGAATATTTGATATATTAGGCAACCTGTCATACAAATTCCAAGTGTCCAATACAAATCAATCACCTTACAGAGCCATACATTATGCAAATTATTCATGCCTATAAAAACACAGGTTGCGAACACATCAATTCATTCCCATTTTTTGGCTTGCTCAGTGAGATAGCCACATCCAGTACTCAGGATGGCAAGTCATCGTTATTTAGATGATCCTTTGAGATGGTGGGCCGTTGGACAACTTGAAGCCGGGCAGTCGAAGGAGGCACATTGGCTTAATGTATCATGCAGCGACATCTCAACACTATGGATGCAGTTTCAGGAGACAGGAACCATTACAAGAAGAGCTGGCCAAGGTTGCCGAGAGCTACGTCAACCAGAACAGACCACTATCTGTCTCTTGAGGTTGCTGCGACCACAGGTGAAAACATTTCCAAACCAGACTGTTTTAAGAAGGCTCAATTCATGTGCACTCTATGCGAGGAAGCCAATAGCTTGTATCCCATTAACCCCTATAGATTTGAATATGCCTGTCAAGGAAGATAATGAAAGAATTAGAAGAGAACTTATAAATAGTTGGCAGTCTTCTTGGATGGCTGCTGATTTAGGTAGAGCCACATTTAATTTTTTTCAAATAGATCAGAGTTTCTTAAGCAAAAGGCATTCTGGTTTTGTCCAGGCTTAAATTTATCATTTCTACTTTCAGGACATGGCAATCTGAACTCCAAACTGTTTGCTTTGGGATTGGCTGCCTCACTGCTTTGTATGTGTGGTGCCCCAGAAACAATAGAACACTTAGTTTTTAATTGTAACTTGAATGTAGATCTAAGACAGGAATTATAAGTCTTGACTAATGTTTACCTGGAGGATGAATTACCTCGCTTGGTGGAAACAAAGGAAAATTATATGGTTTTCTCTAGTTTTGCAGATAAGATGTTTAAAAGATGTAAAAGACTTTTGGATAGAAATCACTAGAGTTATTAAGTTAGTGTGGTTTTGATTTTCATCTTGTTTTGGAAAGGGTATGAGATTACTTTTTCTAACTGATCTTTTGAAGCTCTGTTCCTTGTTAAACAGGCTGGAATTAGGTTATTGTACTTAGGCTTAAAAGATAGACATAATAAACTGATTTGTTAATGGTTATGATTATAATCAGCTGATAGAACTGATTAGGACTGGGAAATATTGAAATTATTGTCTTAAGTTCAGACATACAATCTGTGGTTGCTTGAAGTTGTTGAGAGACTGACTATTATAACGCAGCTGTCAGGTTGTTCTTAGGAAGTTACTATGTAAGTGAAGAGTTAACTTTGTAGGACAATTTGCAAATGAAGTTAGTACAGTTATGATGGTGTTGTGTCAAGGTGTTTAATGGTAAGAGGATTGTGGTGGTCTGTGTTAAGTTGGCAGTAGATGTTGGATCTAGACCAAGGTTACATGATGGTTCTTCATCCAAATGCAAAAGTGTAATTTTATTGTATATGGTTATTCTTTAATTGAAGTTAAGATGATGAGTGCAAATTTTAATTAATTGGTATATACCCATACAAAAGAAGTATTTTTGGCTATGCTCCCTGATTCAGATGAGCTATTTAAATTTGAAAAGTATAATGTGTAGAAATTGCTGTTTTAGCTCCATGATAGTGCTGGCCAATCCAGTCTTCATATCTGGAAAGATGTTTATTTGCATTTGGTCTGGTTTGGCCTCTATTTTGATGTGCCAATGTGTTTTGATGATCCTGCTCAGAAAGCAAACAAACTGAATGAATATTTTGCATCTACATTCACACATGAGGAGTTATTAAAGAAGGAAAATGCCAGAAGTTTATCAAATTGTAACAGGGTGCTTAATGATTTTGTAATAACTGAGAACAAAGTGGAGGAGTAATTATTGAGGTTAAACATAAGAAAGGCACCTGGGGTGGATGGGATCTATCCAATTATATTAAAGGAGGCAACAGAGGAACTAAGCAAACCCTTAGCCATAATTATGAGAGCATCCTTGGACTCAGGGGAAGTCACTGACTGGAGATGTGCAAATATATCCCCAATTCACAAAGGGGGATCGAAGGGTGACACGAGTAATTACAGACCAGTTAGTTTAACTTCTGTTCTGCTTAAAATAATGGAGTCACTGGTTAAAGATGCATTACAGGATCATCTAGACAAGACTGCAGCAATAATTCAGAAACAGCAGGGTTTGTTAAGGGAAAGTCTTCTCTGACAAATTTGATTGGATACTATGATGTGGTTACGAAGGAACTGGATGGCAAAAAATAATTTTTATATCATATACTTGGATTTCAGGAAAGCTTTTGACACTGTTCCACAAGGAAGACTACTGTAAAAATTGGAACAGAATGGTATTAAGGGTAAGTTGCTACAATGGATAAAAGGGTGGTTCAGTGGGAGAAGACAGAGGGTGGTAATCGCTGCTCTTCATTGACTAATGTTATTAGTGGAGTTCCACAGGGTTCAGTGTTGGGCCCACTGGTGTTTTGTATATTTATAAATGATATTAACGAAGGTATATCAGGCTTAGCGTCGAAGTTTGCAGATGATGCAAAGGTGGCAGGGTTGTTAATGACAGTAATGGGAATGTACCACTGCAACAGGATCTAGAAAATTGGGACTGATGGGCTGAGAAGTGGCAACTGAAGTTTAAAGTTGACAAATGCAAAGTACTGCATATGGGTAGAAGTAACCCCAGAGGAACGTACCAACTGTGGGGTACTACACTTAGGGTGGTAGAAAATGAAACAGACCTAGGAGTAATTGTGCAGTCAGATATGAAGTTTTCTGAGAAATGCAGACATGCTGCAAGAGCAGGTCATGGGGTTTTGTCAATGACATACAGGAATTTTTCAAGCAGGGAAAAGGAGGTGATTATCCCTTTGTATAAGGCAATGGTCAGGCCATGACTTGAGTACTGTGTACAGGTCTGGAGGCCTTATTTTAGGAAGGATGTAGATTTAATGTGTACAGAGAAGGGTAACAAGATTGGTGAGGGGAATGAAGAGATCCTCTTACCAAGAGAGGATTAAGTTCTGCAAATTGCAGCGGCTGGAGATTAGGCACCTGAAAGATGATCTGATTGAGGTGTATAAGGCCTTGAATGAGTTGAGCACACTGAATTCTGAAGGGATTCTTCCACTTGCTTAGATTACGAACCTAGGAGGGGCAGTTCATTTTAAAAATATATGTGGCCTCAATTCTAATCTCAACGATGTCCATTTCCACTTGCAGTCTGCCAAACCCCATGTACCTTTTCTGACAGAATCTCAGTTATCAGTTGATTCAACTACTGCTCATCTCAGTTACACAAATTATTCGCAGTATGATTCCTTTCGCCTCAAAGGTGGTACTTGTGCATATGTCCATTCCGATATTCCCTGTCAGAGAATTGATAATTTGGAATCTCCTCGCTTTGATCTTCTCTGGCTTAAAATCTCTCTACCTCATTGTCTCAAATTCATCTGCTGTCTCTACCATTCTCCGAACTCCACTAATCACTTGGAGCTCTTTGACTTCCTCTCTTTGCAACTTGATTTTCTCCAGTCCAACTTTCCTAACAGCGAGGTAATTTTCCTTGGTGATTTTAAGGTTCACAACTCCAACTGGCTTCCGTTTTCTAGTCACACTGACCCAGCTGGTCAAGATGCTGAGGCTTTTGCAATTTCTAAAGACCTTGCACAGATTGTACATTTACCTACAAGAATACCAGACAATCCTAACCATACAGCCAACACACTTGATCTTTTTCTCACAAACAACCCTTCTAAGTACACGGTCGACGTGAGTGGTCCTTTAGGTACCTCAGATCACAACTTGGTGATTGTCTCTTTTCCAGTGGAGCCTTTATCTCATGGCTATTCCCAACCTCATATTGTTTATCATTACAAGAATGCAAAATGGGATGACCTGCGAGATTTCTTTTCATTGGTCGGACTACTGTTTGAAAACTTCTGATGTCAACGTTTGCTCTGATTGTATCAGTGAAATTATTCTTGTAGGAATGGAATCCTTTATTCCGCACTCCACTTTAAAATCCCGTCCTTTATCTAAACCTTGGTTTTCCAATAAATGTGCTAAGGCTGTTCAAGAGAAGAATGTTGCATATTGTAATTGGCTTGTTTCCAATTCTTCAGTTTCATTTTCTGCCTACGCCAAAACTTGCAAGAATTGTAAAGCAGTCATTAATCAGTCCAAACTCGATTTTTAACAGGCTAAGAGTAGAAAACTTGATTCTTACCCTAATGGTAGCTGAGCATTCTGGTTTCTTGCCAAAGCTATTGGCCGCAATTTTTGCCCATCTCTGTCAAAACCAGATGGTTCTGTTGTCACTTCAGCCAAGGATAAAGCTGACCTGATAGCATCCCATTTTTCTTCCAACTCATGTATTAATGATCTTGATAAAACACCTCCCACCATTCCCAACACGATCCATTCAATGCCTCCTGTGGTCTTCCATCAAAAGGATGTCAAACGTATTTTGATGAATCTTGATGCTATGAAATCTCCAGGTCCCGATGGTATTTCTCCACTTGTTCTCAAAACCTGCGCTCCTGAACTTACTCCTATTCTTTGCCGCCTTTTTCACTTTCTTATTCCAAAGGTGTTTTTCCTTCTGCTTGGAAATTTGCTCATATCCAGCCAGTTCCTAAAAAGGGTGACAAATCCCTCCCATCCAATTATCATCCGATTGCAATTACTTCCACTCTTTCTAAAGTAATGGAGAAATCAATTAACTGCCAACTCTTAAACTACCTAGAAACCTTCTATCTGATTAACGATCCCCAGTATGGATTCCGTCAGTGTCAATCCACTGGTGATATTCTGGCCTTTACCCATTTATGGAAAAATTCAATGGAAAAGTTCGGTGAAGCAAAAGTACTTTCTCTTGACATCTCAAAGGCTTTCGATCATGTTTGGCATAAAAGTCTTCTAAACAAGCTTCCATTTTATGGTTTGCCAACTGTTTTTTGTAATTGGTTCTCCAGTTTTCTCTCTCGTCACTCATTTAGGTTGATGGTAAATGGCTCTCTGTCTTTTCTTCTCCACTAATGCTGGTGTCCCCCCAAGGTTCAGTTCTTTCCCCCACTCTTTTCCTCTTGTATATTAATGACCTTCTTCCATTGACTGGAAATCCTATCCATAGTTTTGCCAATGGATGATAGCACATTGCATTCAACTTTCCATTTTGAAAAACCTTGCTCTGCTCAATCAGCTTCAACTTCTCAAAGATCAGCTACCAATTCCTTAAATGCCGATCTCCAGGTTATTCTACAGTGGGGCAAAGACAACTTAATTGATTTCAATCCTTCTAAAACTCAGTCTTATCTTATATCTTGCAAAAAGGATTCTTCTGCTCCTATGCTTATCTTTGGTGACACTCTGATTTCTAGGCAAAATGATATCTCTTTTGATATATCTCCGACTTCTAATCTCTCTTGGTGCAAGCACATTACAAATATTGCTTCCTCTGCATCTAAAAAACTTGGTTTTCTCTTTCGCTCTCGGCGTTACTTTTCTTCCAAACAGCAGTTCACTCTGTACAAATCACAAATCCGCCCTACAATGGAATATTGTTCCCACATCTGGGGCAGTGCCCCTAAAACCTCTCTCAGGCTTCTAGATTTCATTCAGAAGAGGGCAGTTAGGTTAATTAATAACTCCTCTCTAACAGAATCTCTCCACTCGCTGATTCATAGGCGTACTGTTTCTGCTGCATGCCTCTTCTACAGATACTTCCATGGGCACTGTTCTTCTGAATTGGCTTCTATAATTCCCGCTCTCTCTTTCAAAAGAGTCCAAACACATGCCGCCACCAGCCAACATCCATTTACTGTCCAACTTCAAACTCACAGAACGAACTTTTCATCTTCCTCGTTTATTCATTCATCTGCCGTTTTCTGGAACAACCTTCCTTCATACGTATTTCCTGAAAACTACAGTCTGCAGAAGTTCAAATCTAATGTCAACAAATATCTTCTTTCTTCTTCTCAACCTCCAACCCAAGCACGGTACCAAGTACTATAGGTTCTAATACATCTCATGTTTGGGGTTTTCATAAAAAAAAATTTTTAAATTCAAATTGAGGAAAGACAATTGTAGAGTGCGGAAAAATTGCCTTTGGCCAGCGGATGGTTAATTGATGGAACAAACTTCGATTTGTCGTTGTGGAAGTTGATAGCTTAAATAAATTCAAGGAAGAACTGGACAAACATTTAGAAGGAATGGTTGTGTGATTTTTTTTTTTTTTTTTTTTTTTCCCTTTGGCTGATGCTATATAAGCTCGTATGCTTGTTTTCTTGCATCACATGCCTCTGTTACTATTACAATCAATGCAAAGCTTTACTATGCAACGTTGGAAAAACTGAAAGCCAACATTCAGCGCAAACGACCAGGACTCCTGACAAGCAGTATGATTTTGTTGCACAATAATGCAACTCTGCACATTGCCCACACCACTCATGAGTGGTGTGGGCAATGTGCGGAGTGTGGGCAGTTGCCAACATTCGAACCATCGATATCAATTGGGCCAATATGATTCATCCCTTTCCTTCTAAAGTTTATATAACTAAAGAAGTTCTTGCTGTTTTTCTTAGCATCCTTTGCCAAAGATTTCTCGTACTCTGCCTTCTCTTGCTTTGTGACATGATTACAGACTAGCTTATATCTACCATAGGCTTCTGTTGCCTGATAATTTATGTGTATCTCATTAGTTCATCTGACATCCATTTAGGCCTAAACCTTGAACCGTATTTTTTAATTGGTATGAAAAGCCTAGTACTTCTACAATTACTTCCTTGAATGCTTCCCATTTATAATTTGTTATTGGTATCATCATCAGTTGGTCCCACTGTATAGAATTTAAAAACTGCCGGAAACCACTATAGTCACCTCTGTGAAAGCAAAAACCCTTCCATTTACCCCTGATGGTAGTTACCTCTGAGTAAATCCCACATCAGCACACTGCGATCACTTTATTTGCAGATTCTTAATGCATGAAGAATCATACTGATAATCAGATCAAGAATATTACTCCCTCTAGTTGCCTCCCTAACATGGTGCTATAGAAAACAATCATCCAATAAATCCCCAAAACCTTGCTAGTGTTGTGAGTGACCCACCCACAAGTTCCAGTCAATAGCTGGGAAATTAAAATCCCCCATTATAAGACAATCTGATTTACTGATCCACTCTATTTCTCTGTACAGTTGTTCATTATACTCATCAGTCATTAGGCCTATAACACACCCCTACTCTCAATTTTGATTTCCCCTTGCTTATGTCACACCAAACTGACTCGACAGTGCACTGTCCACCCATGTCAACTGGAAGGACTGCCTTAGATTTTGTTTCTTAACTAATAGCCAAACCCTTTCTCCCTTCCTATCCTTCCTGTACACATTGTACTCCCCAAATTCTAATTCCTGTTAGAGGGGATACTCCGTACTGATGTCATGTGACCATATTTTCAAGCAGCATGCATTGACTTCTGTCATGTAATTCTTATACAACCCCTATAAATGTCCCTTATACCTGTGCAAAGTTTCTTGCTGTCTGCTCATTTCATCATTATTTTTTGTTACACCACCCTTACCAAATTTTGTCCTGCTTCATCACAAGCTACACAAGTCCCACCACATTTTCTGTGTGTTCTGTTAATTTTGTTCAGCAGTATACTATGGAGTTTTCACTGATAAAAAATAAGAATAAGAAAACACATACATAAAAATGTTTATCATACTAGGTAAATGTTTGTTTATTTTTATTTATTAAATATATTATTTTTTACCATTAAATTCAATGACTAATTTTTTTTTTTTTTAAATTCAAAGTCAGCTTCTTAGCCGCTCCAAATCGGATATGTGTTTATATAAGCTTTTCTTATTATTTTCAGGTCCTGAATTAATCCCAAAATTACAGCCCACATGTTACAAAACATCCTATATATATTTTATGTTCATTTTATAAAACACTTAGTAATATTAGTTATACATCTACAGAATTGAACAAAAGAAAATATTAAAGAATTATACTTAAATCACATATATGCATTCTTCATGCTTACTGAAAATGCCTTTGTGAAAACTCTTTATTTGGCTCTCACAATTTTTCATTTATATTTAAAGCACTTTCTTTAAAAAAAAAAAAAAAAAAAAATTCACAAAGTATTCTTTGGGGTAGACATGCTTTTTAGTAACTGATTACTATTTCTGTAGTATTTGTTATTTCTCAGTTTCCAATTTGTTGCTTTGATTATTTTTAGGTGGTGTTGGCCAGCATGCCAGATATGGAATGCGGATTTTCCAGAGATTTATTCATCCAGTGGTGTGGAAATCCTCGAAATAGTTTTATCCTCACCAGCAGGAATTCTCCTGGTACTCTAGCTAGGATGCTTGCTGAAAATTCAGATCACCGAACAATAACTTTAGAGGTAAAAAAAGAATAATAATTTAAAATTAAATCTTTCAATTTATCATGTCATTCTTTTGTTGGCTCCATTAGTATTATAATTTAGGATTAAGTTTTTGTTCATTTTATAAAACACTTAATGATATTAGTTATACGTCTACAGAACTGAACAAAAGAAAATATTAAAGAATTATACTTTGATCCTTGAGGTTGTCACAGACATTCTCTCAGATATGCCAGACAAGTTGTACTTGCTACCTGGAAGTCTAAAACGCTGATGAAACTGATATTCGGGTGACATTCAAGTCAAGTGGACCCAATTTCAGCGAAATCCGGACGGTCTGTGACAGCAAAATCTTCTGCTTGCACCTTCACGATCGTGGGACTGTTAGTAATCCTGGGTATAACCTCCATGCACAGGCACATGGTGGGTGACCACCCAAGTGTGAACCAATGCAAACAGGAGTCAAGGTGTGACGCCCACACCACATGAAGGAATGCTGCCCCTCTGTGTCACCAGGCAATACTAGGTGGTAGATAACGTTCATCAACTGGTGAAATACCACCACTTTGCTTATTGGAGGCTTGAAATGGTGGAACCCATGTGTTGTCTCCAGAACTAAGTTCCGGTCAACCCTTCCCCATCTCTTCCATCATGCAGTATGACTGATTACTTTTGAGATTATGATGAACATCATGGTGAGATCCAATCTTCCTTACATTTCAAGGGTACAGCTCTAAAACGGTGTTCGCAGGCCGGCCGCTAGTTAGTACACCGGACCGAACCTATTGGTAACTCTTTAGGAGGCTTCTGGATCAGCTAGTGTACAATCTTGCTAACTCCGCTCTGCCAGATAGTGATTGGAGGGAGTCCAAGTAGTGGGTATGAGGGGGGGGGGCATGGTCGAGGCCACATTATGTGAAGGATCTGGTTATATTCTTACCATGTGTATGCCATATCCAAAAATTTCATTACTTCATACAGCATGTCCCTCCCCCACTTTTTCTTACTATTAAATACACCATGAATTGTCAAACTAATACAGTAAGCTTATCTGCGAAAAGATCTAAACCCAACCTCCCAAACACTTCCTAGTTCATTTCACAGTTATATGTGGTCTCAATTATGTCCATTTCCACTTGCAATCTGCCAAACCCCATATACTTTTTCTGACAGAATCTCAGTTATCAGTTGATTGAACTACTGCTCATCTCAATTGCCCAAACTATTTGCTGTATGAATCCTTTCGCCTCAAAAGTGGTACTTGTGTGTATGTCCGTTCTGATATTCCCTGTCAGAGACTTGGTAATTTGGAATCTCCTCTTTTCGATCTTCTCTGGCTTAAAATCTCTCTACCTCATTGTGTAAAATTCATCTGTTGTCTGTACCATTCTCCCTATTCCGCTAATCACTTGGAGCTCTTTGACTTTCTGTCTTTCCAACTTGACTTTCTCCAGTCCAACTTTCCTAACAGTGAAGTAATTTTCCTTGGTGATTTCAAAGTTCACAACTCCAGCTGGCTTCTGTTTTCACAGCAACCCAGCTGGTTGAGATGCTGAGGCTTTTGAAATTACTAATGACCTTACACAGATTGTTCATTTACCTACAACAATACCGGACTAACATACAGCCAACACGCTTGATCTTTTTCTCACAAACAACCCTTCTAAGTACACTGAAAAAGGCACCTCAGATCACAACTTGGTGATTGTCACTTCTCCAATAGAGCCTTTATCTCATGGCTATTCCCAACCTTGTATTGTTTGGCATTACAAGAATGCAAAATGGGTTGACCTGCGAAATTTCTTTTCTTCTTTCCCTTGGTCGTATTACTGTTTGAAAACTTCTGATGTCAAAGTTTGCTCAGATCGTGTCAGTAAAATTCTTCTAGGAATGGAATCATTTATTCCACACTCCACTTTAAAATCTTGTCCTTTATCTAAACCTTGGTTTTCCAATAAATGTGCTAAGGCTGTTCAGGAGATAAACGTTGCATATCGTAATTGGCTTGTTTCCAATTCTTCAATTTCATTTTCTGCCTACATCAAAGCTCGCAACAATTGTAAAGCAGTTATTAATCATCCAAACTAGATTTTGAACAGGCTAACAGTAAAAAACTTGATTCTTGCTCTAATGGTAGCCGAGCATTCTGGTCTCTTGCCAAAGCTATTGACCACAACTTTTGCCCATCTCTTCTCCCACTTCTGTCATAACCAGATGGTTCTGTTGTCACTTCAGCCAAGGATAAAGCTGACCTGCTAGCATCCCATTTTTCTTCCAACTCATGTATTAATGATCTTGGTAAAACACCTCCCACCATTCTCAGTCTGCTGCATTCAATGCCTCCTGTGGTCGTCCGTCAAAAGGATGTCAGAAGGATTTCGACGAATCTTGATGCTGAGAAAGCTCCAGGTCCTGATGTTATTTCTCCACTTGTTCTCAAAACCTGTGCTCCTGATCTTACTCCTGTTCTTTGCCGCCTTTTTTCACTTTCTTATTCCAAATTTGTTTTTCCTTCTGCTTGGAAATTTGCTCATATCCAGCCAGTTCCTAAAAAGGGTGACAAATCCCTCCCATCCAATTATCGTTCGATTGCAATTACTTCCACTCTTTCTAAAGTAATGGAGAAATCAATTAACTGCCAACTCTTAAACTACCTAGAAACCTTCCGTCTGATCAACGATCGCCAGTATGGATTCCGTCAGTGTCGATCCACTGGTGATATTCTGGTTTATGTTACCCATTTATGGAGAAATTCAATGGAAAAGTTTGGTGAAACGCAAGCAGTTGCTCTTGACATCTCAAAAGCTTTCGATCGTATTTGGCATAAAGGGCTTCTAAACAAGCTTCCATCTTATTGTTTGCCAACTGTTTTTTGTAATTGGTTATCCAGTTTTCTCTCTGATCGCTCACTGAGGGTGATGGTAGCTGGTCTCTGTCTTCTAAATTCTCCACTAATGCTGGTGTCCCCCAAGGTTCAGTTCTTTCCCCCACTCTTTTCCTGTTGTATATTAATGACCTTCTTCCATTGACTGGAAATCCTATCCATAGTTTTGCCAATGATAGCACATTGCATTCCACTTTCCATTTTGTAAAACCTTGCCCTGCTCAATCAGCTACCAATTCCTTAAATGCCGATCTCCAAGTTATTCTCCAGTGAAACAAAGACAACTTAGTTGATTTCAACCCTTCTAAAACTCAGTATTGTCTTATATCTTGCTAAAAGTATTCTTCTGCTCCTATGCTTATCTTTGGTGACACTCCGATTTCTAGGCAAAATGATATTTCTCTTTTGGGGATTACCTTGACTTCTAATCTCTCTTGGCACAAGCACATTACAAATATTGCTTCCTCTGCATCTAAAAAATTTGGTTTTCTCTTTCGCTCTCGCTGTTACTTTTCTTCCAAACAGCTGTTCACTCTGTACAAATTTCAAATCCGCCCTACCATGGGATACTGTTCCCATGGTGCCCCCGAAACCTCTCTCAGGCTTCTAGATTCCATTTAGAAAAGGGTAGTTAGATTAATTAATGACTCATCTCTAACAGAGTCTCTCCACTCACTGTCTCATAGATGTAATGTTTCTGCTGCATGCCTCTTCTACAGATACTTCCATGGGCACTGTTCTTCTGAATTGACTTCTATAATTCCCACTCTCTCTTTCAAAACAGTATGAACACGTGCCACCACCAGCCAACATCCATTTACTGTCCCACTTCAAACTCACAGGACCAACTTTTCATCTTTCTCGTTTATTCGTTCAAATGCCATTTTTTGGAACAACCTTCCTTCATATGTATTTCCTTAAAATTACAGTCTACAGAAGTTCAAGTCTAATGTTCAAGTCTTTTGGGGTTTTTATAAAAAAAAAAAACATGTACATGTACATCAGATTGAAATGAAAGTGTTGTTTTTTTTTGTTTACGTTGTATTTTATTAGAAAAAAAAACAAGGTTTGTTGATAACACAGCTCTCCTTCTCTTTTACTAAATATATTTTCAGAAACTTTTGGATACCTTAATGGTAATTTCACAGGTTTTGAAGCAATAAACCATTTTATGTTAGTCACTTAAGAACTATCAATGCATACTATAGTGAATACACAATTATTTTTAATGTATTGATGGCGCCTCTGTAGCCAGGTGGGCAGGAGCAGCAGTGCATAGTACACACTTCTTGATTAAACTGGGGTTCGAGCCCGTGACCACCAAATACGGAGGATGCGGAAAGGTGAGGGAAAGACCACCGCATATCCCGGAGCAATATGGCCTTAGTTGCTAATGCTCCTAAAAACCAAAAAAAAAAAAAAAAATGTATTGATGTTTCTAGATTTATAATAAAAAATATGATCAAAATATTGAGACTTAGTCATTGTGATGATGAGAAATTTCTATTTAAATTTTGATTATGGCATCATTTGGAGCCATCACTCATCAGTATAATTGAGTGCCTATCAATGGTTGGTCAGGTAATTGGATTTGACATATTTTAATATATAACTATTGTAATTATTATCCTCTGTGGTAACACCACTCACATTCTCTGTCACCAAGTATAATCTGGTAAGAAAATTCTGGATTCTTTTATGATAAAATTTCACACATTTTGAAATGATAGATTACAGTGGTTTCATTGCTTGTGTTGAGAGGTGTAGGTTCAAATCCCATTGATGAATGGAGGAATTTCTAAATGCTTCTTCACTAAAGATTATAGTTATCCAATCTCAGCAGGGAGCAAGGTTTTTCTCATGAGTTAATACAGGTTTTTCAGCCCACGCAACAAGTAATTGCTCCCAAACCCACTTATAGATACAATACACAATGGTGCAATATGGTCTAAGTTGCTGATGTGACAACAAATTGTTGTTGGCACATCAGCAAACCAACAACAAATTTGTTGTTGTCACAATGTGACAATATATCATTGTTATAAATGGAGATGCCACCACTGCTAGTTTAACTTTAGTACATAGGAGTTTCCTTGAAACTTGTAGCTAATACTGTTCTAATTTTTGTTTGTTTTTCAGTCTATAATATTATATATATTATATACATTTTGTTCCATATCCATATTATATATATATATATATATATATATATATATAACAGATAATGCATATAAATAAAACATAAGTCGGTAACATGGCAAAACTGTAGAGCAAAAGTTCTATAGATATATGTGTGCAAATGGATCAATGTTCATTCAAATTAAAAAGGACATGAGAAAAAATTTTATGAATTTAAACATGAACATTTAATCTTCCTAAAAATATGACCAATATTTTTTTTTTTTACAAAATTTAATAGATTAGAGTTTCCCAAGTAATTTTCGCAATAATATTTTCTAGTTCTTGACATAGAAATTTAATTCACAGGAATGACCAGATATGTTCACAGGCAACTACACGTTCCTTCGACAAAAACTGAAGCCCAGCAATTTCATTTTTTCCTCCTCTAAGAAAAATTCTGTTCTTTTTATAACTGTAATGAGACCACTTCTCTGTTTTTTTCCTCTCTCTCTCTAAAGCCAGAGGAATACTTCTCTTGTATTTCATTTCCAACAGCAAACAGCTTTCAAAAGTTCTTTTTAAGGTGCTGTGTACTTCAGACATTAGATAAATGATTATAAGTGCTCATACACTTCCTTGATTGGACCGGGGTTCAAGCCCGTGACCACCAAATACAGAGGATGCGGAAAGGTCAGGGAATGACCACCGCATATCCCCAGAGCAATATGGCCTTAGTTGCTAATGCTCCTAAAAAACAAATAACAGCAACAACAACATCCTACACTTCCAAGTACCAGCAGCCATTTTGTTCTCACATAATATAGAATCTTTCTTTCTATATTAAAATGTAATTATAAGTGACCTAAATCATTCAATTTTTGACATAGATTAGCAATCTGGATTTTGAAAATGTATTTACAGGTAAGCTTTTTCTTTTAACTTACTCATTTTGTGCAGCACGTTATGGTGTATGTGTTTAATGATATGATCAATGAATGATTACAGTTAGGGCTTACAATACCGATATTCCAAAAACAAATGTTTTTCTCAATAAATTTTGATAACAGTTAGGTGCAATAAAGTAAGGAAAAAAACAAGTACTGTAATTACAGTAAACCCCCGCTATTCGCGGTTTCGCGTATTCGCGGTCGCTGATTTAAACCTAAAAAAATGTGAATTTTAAAGCGCCGTGAACATTTTCCGCCATGAAAAAAACATGGGTGTGGCTAAAATCATTTTGCCCAGTCCACAGAGTAGTACAGTCAGTCGTCGTATAACACGTGTTTACACTACACTAATTCGATCTTACACGATTTATAAATAGGGGAACGATATCTTATATAACACGAACCGAATTCGCTTATACACGATTCGCCTTTGTGTTTACAAGAAATGGCAGTCGAACGCGGAATCACCCCAACTGAACGCAACACGATAGGAATGAAGAGAAGATTCTGAAAATGTATTTATTTTTTTATAGCAGTGAAGGGGAAACACATTTCACCATAATAACGTAAAAACCAACACAATTCCAGCTATTGGTATTATCGCAAATGCAATTAGAGTTCACTACCAGTTTATAACAGATTCCACTAGCAGGAACGCAACTGGAAATTTTTTTTATTGTTTTATGGTAGTAACCCCCAGAAATGTAAAATGTGAGCTAGTGACGTGTTAATAGAGTTGTCTCTGCCTTTATGGTGTTGTTTATTCAGTTGCTACACGCTCACAGCTTTATGTGTATCAAGTGTGCCTCCTCATTTTGTAATTGTGCTTTATTCTCTAAAAATGAGTAAAAATAACTTAAAAGGTGTAAAAAGGAAGTGTCCTGCGCTCAATGGGTTGTTGTTATTTATTTGGTTTTTAGGAGCATTAGCAACTAAGGCCATATTGCTCCGGTGCGGTGGTCATTCCCTGACCTTTCCGCATGCTCCGTATTTGGTGGTGACGGGCGCGCTCAATGGGTGGGGGGTGACAAAATCGCGAGCGCGGATGTTTCAAGCTAATCCTTGTTCAGTATGTGTAATGCGCTTGTCATAGAAGGTTTCATCTCTTGCTTTTAATTGATACGTTTACAAAAGTGAAAAATCTACCATTTTGCAGTGTGTTGATGTAAACAGACTTTTTCGAGCGTGTTAAAGTTAAAAGAAAGTGACTTTATTGTGGACAAGTTCTTTTCTAATCCTACAAAAATATGGCCGCGAATAAAAAGGGAATTGTGAAAAGATCAAAGAAGGTGATGACATTAGCGAGTAAAACTGTTAGACAAAATTTCTAATGGTGAAAGTGTCTCCTCAGTGGCAAAACATTATAAAATCAATGAGTCAACGGTACGATCAATCAAGAAATCGGAAGAAAAAATCCGCCCTAGTGTCCGTGAAAACGCGCTAATTGCATCAAAAATTTGTTCTATAACTCGTGATGTGAAATTAGAAAAAAATGGAAAAGGCTTTAAATCTGTGGATAGAAGACCGAACTCAAAATAAAATTCCGTTAAGTTCACTTATCATTCGTGAAAAGGCAAAACACCTTTATCAACACTACACTTTAGTGAAACTGGTGAAAGCACTGGTGGGATAAGTTTTTTAGCCAGCAAAGGCTGGTTTGAAAGATTTAAAAATCGATATGGTTATTTTTCGCCCAGCAACCCATGTTCTTGATATGTTTTTGAAAGGTTTCTTTAAAATGTCTAATAAATATGTACAGTATTACATTTAATAAATTGTTTCTTATTTTCATTTCGATGCCTTATGCTTTTTTTTTTTTATGTACTTACTCTCTACGTTTGTCTATGTACATAGTCATATTATGTAGGTAAATACACATAATACGTACAGACAAAATTTTAGACTAATTTTTGTTATATATTTCATACTTTGGAACGGAACCCTTTTATTACCATGGGCGCCATAACTCAGTATTCGCGTTTTCAGTATTCGCGGAATTTCTCAGGAACGTAACCCCCGCGAATAGCGGGGGTTTACTGTACTTGAATTCATGTTTTAAATAAACTTTTATTGCAATAATAAATATTCTGAAAAAAAATCATTAAAATACAGTTATTCTAAAAACAAAAAAAAATACATATTGTTACTGCAAAGTTTAGTTATGTTTAAGCATCCTCACTACTTGTCCGAATAAAGTGAGCTCTTAAGAAACATAAGCAATCAATAATATGACCGTTTAAAATGGATCTAATTTTGGTACATATTTAATTAGCAGCAGAAAACGCCCTTTCAGATTCTATTCTGGTACTATTGTACTGAGATAATCGTAGATGATCTCAGTCCATATTTTCTAGACTTTGAACTTTTTTAGCAAAAAGAGTTAAAAGTATTTCATTAATTTTCGACTCAAGTTCATCTTTTAAAATCTCATTGGAGTCTGGCAATTTCTTATTTTGGAAAGAATTTGCAGAACACTGATGTTCTGTTCCATGTTGGTCTTCCATGGTTGAATTATGTTCATCATTTTCTGAAGGAGAAAGACATTTTATTCAGCGAAGTATAATTTTCACTATAGTATCTTTACTGAGTCTGGGAGTGAGCAAAGAGTGGGGATAAGGAATAAAGAAGAGAGCAAAGAGTGCAGTTACGGAATTCTTCATATATATAAATGCAGAGAACAGAAGGACAAATCAGATTGGACCCTTACGTAATGGATGTGGGATAGTATTAGATAGCATAGCTGAAGTTACAGATGAACTCAACAGTTACTTTGCATCGATATTTACATTAAAAAAACCCTTTGTGTCAATGAGATATTATGGAAGCGAAGTTGAAAAAAATGTAATTAATGATGTTGAAAATTCAAATGATTATTTAATGAGAACTTTTGTGCCTACAGGCGAGTAAGGCTCCTGTAGTTGATGGCATATATCCTATAATCTTAAAGGAGGCGGCAAGTGAGTGCATTCAACCATTAAGGCTAGTTATGAGAGCATCACTGGACTCAGGAGAGATTCTGTTGGAATAGTGTAAATTGGAACATAAATGCGGTTTTAGGAATGTAACGGGAAATTACCAACCAGCCAGTCTAACTTCAGTAGTAGGGGAAAATCATGGGAGCAATAATCAAGGGTGGAATTCTGTAGGATACACAGCTGGGTTTTGTAAAGGGAAAATCATGTTTAACCAATCTGGTTAGCCATTTTGACAGGTCACTCGTGAGCTGGATTTAGGGAATAATTTCGGCATTGTTTATTTGGATTTCAGCAAAGCATTTGACTCAGTCCCACATGAGTGGTTACTTTATAAGTTGGAGCAGGCTGGAATCATAGGGAAAATCCTTAGATGGATAGCACGATGGCTTGAGGGCACCAGGCAGAGGGTTGTGATAAATGGTTATTCCTCAGATTGGGTTAATGTAAGAAGTGGGGGTTCCCCAAGGATCAGTATTGGGACCACTGTTGTTTTTGATTATCTTAAATGACATCTATGAAGGGATGGAGGGCGTGAGGTCTAAACTTTGCAGATGATGTAAAGATCAGTAGAATAGTTAATGATCGCTGCCAAGCAGAGCTTCTTCAGAGTGACCTATATAGATTCCCAGATGGTCAGAAAAGTGGCAGCTATGCTTTAATTCAGCAAAATGCAAGGTCTTACACCTGGGGAACAGCAACCCCAAAATAACTTATACACTTGGTGGAGTTGAACTAAAGTCAGTAGTGGAGGAACGGGATTTGGGAGTTACGATATGGTCAGACATGAAGTTGTTCGAGAATTGTGGACAGGTTGCAATGTTGCATGGTGTTCTATCAATGATTTATCGAACATTTGCTAGTAGAGATAACGATGTCGTAATCACATAAAGGTGATTTTATAACCTTTATGTGATTAAATTATAAACAATTATTTTTTTAAATTAGTACCAAAAAACCAGTATTTTTTGTATCAATACTGGTATTTCAATACCGGAAAAAAATGACCGGGATCCCGGTATTCGAGATCCTGGGATCCCATGCCCTAATTACAGTATTATATTCCTATGTTATGTATCAAACTATAATTAAAGTCAGGTACAGAGTAACCCTTATAGACACATTATAGCCATAGCAACTTATGTGCCATTAAACCTCCATAACAACAACAGTAACCTTTATAAAATATATTGAGGGACCTTCTACAGTGTATGTGTGGTATGCACCATTTTCTTCCTCTCAATTATTGGTGTAAAGTCTGGTATTGTCTTGGAAACCCTAGAAGAAACTTCTGTGGAATTTTCTTCTAGCGGTTTCCAAGAAGTAGTCCATAACTAGATGTCAAGCATGGGCATATATGGTAGTCACATAACTAGAAAATTATTCTGATAGAACGTTTTTTTTTCTGCAGGACTTTCTTAACTTGTTGAGCAGTGTGAAATGGACTAAACTGTTGTGTTGGAAAGAATAATCTTTTCCAATATATGCACTCTTGCACAACAGTAGTGATTTGCATAGGTGGTTAACAATGTGTCATCACTTTGTGCAACAATGCCATATATTCAGATTTCTTGTGTTGCTTTGTGAAGAAATGAGATATGAATACATCACTGACTTTTTCGTTTAAAGGGAAGTTTTGTGTTTCGCACCTCTAGACACTAAAGTCAGTGAAATTTGGATCAGTTGGATATCATTGGGCTGTACTTAACACTTGAAGTTGTGCAAAAAACCTGTAGTACAAATTAAGATATTAATTGTAACCCCCCCACACCACCCATTGTGAAGAAATGACAGACATTGTTTGTCCTTGATGATAGTATAGTGGGCTTGCTACTGCAACTTATTTGGAGAGGTCTATATTCACATCCCATTGGAACTAGAAGTCTTCAGTGTCTCTTCATGGGGAAATTTTAATTCTCTCGACGCTGTCAAGGGAACAGAATTTCCCTGAGTTATTGTGGATTTTTTCAGCCCACATAATATGTAAATCAACTTGTGAACATATATTTATACAGACATAATACACAATAAATCATATGAACCAGAATACCTGTGATCTGGCTCACTGATAAAAGTAATTCGTGCCAGTTGATGCCCTGTAAATTGGTTTCTTCTTGCTTTTATAGTGCACCACTGCTATCAGAAACTTTTCTTTGGAATGGAAGTTGTCCAAATGTGGCCTAATGCAGATGCAACTTTTTTATTTGTTTATCACATTGTACATATATAGCCTGATTTTAATATCAGGCTATATATGTACAATGATATAATACTATATATATAGACCAATATCGAGATTATACATACATCATTATTTCCTGCTTTCTCTGCATTGCATTAGGCCACATTTGGACAACTTGCTATGCCAATGAAAAGTTGCTGTTGTGATAAAGCTTTACTTATTGACCACTTTACATTCCTACAAGTGGCAAAATGCTTAACTCTTTGTATTCCATTCTTTTTTGACTTTAAGAACATAAAAGTTCTTAAAAGCTCCTATCAGAGATCTCAAGAACTTCTGTTGGTCAATTACCAGACCTTAGAGGATTCTTTTATTACCATAACTAATATCTGGGTGCCAAAAATTGGGGAGGGGAGGTTAGTTAGTTAATCAGAGAGAGAGAGAGAGAGCAGGGTTTATCAGATGAGTTATTCTGGACTTTATGACCCACGAATATGTAAATCAGCTTATGAATATACATTTGTACAGATATAATATGCAATTAATCATATACAAACTGGAGTATCATATGCGCCTGTGTAGCCAATTCATACACCTAAAATATCCAAGAACAAGAAAACAACTTATGTTTAGCCTTGGAAATATCATGGTGTATGTTAAATGGAACTTTTTTCCAAGATTTGAGTTTTCTGCAACGAGTAACTGCATAGATATACAGCTATACATCTCTGCAATTAGTGTATAACATTTTAATCATTGTGTATCTTGATTATGTTTTTAAGGTTCATCGGAGGGTACGTCTAGAAGGAACAGAACTGGAAGAATATATGAAGAAAGAAAAGGAAAAGGAACAAGCAGCAGCTAAGCAGAAGGCTGAAAGAGAAGCGTAAGTCCATAGTGTTTAAACAAAATCTTGGCGTTATTAATTTGAAGTGGGAAGCTCTCCAATTCATTATAATCTACCAGTGTGTAAAATACCTGTTGTCTTCGGCATATCCACCCATCCATCTCTTCTCTGCTCTACATCTGTATTCCACTCCCTGTAAATGGATTTTCACAAAATTTCATTTTAGAAAAATTTTGTTTCAAAATTTCAAAACAAGGCATTTTAGAAAAATTTGTCAAACCATCCCAAATTTCATTAAAATCAAACCAATGGAAATTATACAATTCTCATCCTCCACCCCAATAAAATTTCGTTATCTTCTGGTATATAAATGTATGTTTCAAATACTAACAAAGAAAAGCCAGGTTGACACCAAATTTTCAGCATATGTTCTTCTAGTCCCTCAA
This sequence comes from Mastigoproctus giganteus, assembly GCF_048544385.1. NCBI lineage: Eukaryota > Metazoa > Arthropoda > Arachnida > Uropygi > Thelyphonidae > Mastigoproctus > Mastigoproctus giganteus. Next base: position 232,808,323 of record NC_143580.1, on the reverse strand, counting down.
GGTTTTAGGGTAATTTAAAATTTACTATCTTCTCCCCCCCCCCCCCATCTCCTTCACAGACACAGAAATCTAGACATTAAATGTCAAACATTACTCGAAGGAAAAATCAGATCAACTCCAGTATGTCTCATTGGTCCTGAGAAGCTTTTGCTACTAACTGCAATTCCACAACCCTCTTAATTCACTCCCCCCCCCCCCGGGCTCCACATAAATCTATACGATGCTTAGGATTGAGGGATCCTAAGGGGGAGCTTTTAGATCCAGATCAGATTCCATGTTCCCTCTCTGAGAAACATTGCAGTAAATTTGGATTAGCAGTTTTGATTCATTTTAAAATATCGGTATTTATTTAGGACGTTCCTTTGGACCTCTGTATCAGATTTCATGTCGATAGGTTAATTCATATATCATCACCTCCGTAGCCAGGTGGGCAGGGGCTGCAGTGCATAACGCGTGCTTCTTGATTAGACCGGGGTTCGAGCCCTTGACTACCAAATACGGAGGATGCAGAAAGGTCAGGGAATGACCACCACATATCCTCAGAGCAATATGGCCTTAGTTGCTAATGCTCCTAAAAACCAAATAACAAACAAACAATTCATATATCCTTTGCACCATTCCTTTCCCTCTACAATCCCCCCCCCCCAAAAAAAAAGAAAAAAAACTGTTACTGTTATTCCATCTCATGGCTGCTTACCTGTCATGTGGTCAGGTTTTTGGTAAACACTGCTTAAGAATAGTGTAGAAGTTTTTAACCATGAGATACATTATATAATAACCAAACATGCCTAATGCGTAACATGATACATACATTACCTTTGGTTAGGTAATATATTCATTGTGTTTTTTAATGTGCTTAGGTGTGTGTGCCTCTCCTAGGTGTTATGTAAATGTATTATCATTCTTTTATGTAATGGTATATTTAGGTAAGTATGCATACCCTTGAGGGAGGGGATTCCAGGATGAGTCTTATGTAAAAAACATGGATCAGTAGCCATTGTTGGACTAAGCCAAACAAACTGGATAAATTATAAGCTTGAAATCTTATCATCTTATAGGAAAAAGTAAATTCATACTTATACCAGCTGAAACATCACTCGAGTCAACAAGGTTCCCACAGTGCTTGTAATCTCATCTTTTAAGAATATCATCTTTTAAGGGCACAAAAGGTGATATAGTTGTACACGTTGGCACTAATAATATTAAGAGTAGGAGACTGGCAGAATTACTTAACAAGTACAGGTCACTGTTGAACAAAAGCCGAGAATTAGGGTTGAATTTGAAAGTGTCTGCAATTCTGCCCAGACACGATAGGAGGGAGTATATGATGAGAGCCTTGTCGATCAATTCGGCCCTGGAAAGATTGTGCAAGGCTCAAGGGGTAGAATTTTTTTCAGCCTGGACTGTACTTGTTAACAGGAGAGATTGCTTCTACAGGGATGGGTTACACTTAAATAGAAAGGGTGCAAGAATATTTGCTGATGCTATCGAGGCAGTGTTAGGTGGGTCGGAAAACTGCTAGCTTGGGGGGAGACAAAGACCAATAGATTGACAGTAGCCACTGGCAGAGGTGAAAGAGATTCTTGCACAGCTTCTATTAGAATGAGCAGAAGCCTGAAAAACAAGATGCATGGTATTTCAGAGACTGCTGGGAGCCATTGCGGTACAAGTAAACACATGGGTTGTGTTAGGGTAGCTAAGAATAGAAACAGGTGCAGGTATACTTGCGTGTACACCAATGCTAGGAGTTTAGTAAATAAATTTGATGAATTTGAGGTATTGCTCAAAACATCAAAGGCAGATATTGTTGGGATATCAGAGACGTGGTGTCACACAGATATAGGGGATGCAGAACTGCAATTTGGGGAGTACAACGTCTACAGAAAGGATAGACAGGATAGGAAGGGGGGAGGGGTTATGCTATTAGTTAAGAAACACATAAAAACCAAGGAAGTGAAGCCAGTCGATATCGCTGGACAGTGCAGTGTTGAGTCAGTTTGGTGTGACATAAGCATTGGGAGATCAAAATTGAGAGTAGGAGTGTGCTATAGGCCTAATGACTCTGATGAGTATAATAAGGAACTGTACAGGGAAATAGAGTGGGCCAGTAAATCAGAGAGTCTTATAATGGGAGATTTTAATTTCCCAGATATTGACTGGAATTTGGGGGCTGGTTACTCACACACTAGCAGGGCTTTTGTGGATTTATTGGATGATTGTTTTCTACATCAGCATGTTCGGGAGGCTACTAGAGGGAGTAATACTCTTGATTTGATTATCAGCAGTGATTCTTCATGCATTAAGAATCTGCAGATAAATGAACCACTAGGTGGCAGTGATCACAGTGTGCTGAAGTGGGAGTTACTGAAAGAGGTAACTACCATTAGGGGTAAAGGGAAGGGTTATTGTTTCCGTAAAGGCGACTACGATGGACTGAGACAGTATTTAAATTCTATACAGTGGGACCAACTGATGATGTTACCAACAGCAAATTCAAAATGGGAAGCATTCAAAGAACTTATCTTGGAAGCTACTAGGCTTTACATACCAACTAAGAAATATTGTTCAAGGTTTAGGCCAAAATGGATGTCAGATGAACTAATGAGGCATATGGCAGAGAAGAAAAATGCATGGGATACTTACAAATTAACACATGACACAGAAGCCTATGATAGATACAAGTTGATATGCAACCAAGTTACAAAGGAGGTTAGGCAGGCGAAGGCAGATTACGAGAAATCCTTGGCAAGGGATGCAAAGAAAAACAGCAAAGAGTTCTTTAATTATGTAAACTCTAGAAGGAAGGGGATGAATCAGATTGGTCCACTTGATATTGATGGGTCAACTGTTGATGATCCTGCTCAGGTAGCTAACAAACTAAATGAATATTTTGCATCGACATTCACACATGAGGAGTTATTCAGCAAGGGGAATGCCAGAGGTGTATTGAACTCTAGCAGTCAGCTACAGAATCTTGAAATAACTGGGAGTAAAGTGGAGGAGAAACTGTTGAAGATAAACACAAGAAAGGCACCCGGGGTGGATGGGATCTATCCAGTTATATTAAAGGAGGCAGCAAAGGAAGTAAGCAAACCCTTAGCCATAATTATGAGAGCTTCCTTGGACTCAGGGGAGGTACCCACAGACTGGAGATGTGCAAATGTGACCCCAATTCACAAAGGAGGATCAAAGGCTGACGCAAGTAATTATAGACCTGTGAGCTTAACTTCTATTCCAGGAAAATTAATGGAGGCACTGGTTAAAGAAGCACTGCAGGATCATTTAGACAAGACTTCAGTTATAGCACAGACACAGCATGGTTTTGTTAAGGGGAAGTCTTGCCTGACCAACTTGATTGGATACTATGATGCAGTCACAAAAGAACTGGATGCAGGGAATAACTTTGATATTATATACTTGGATCTTAGAAAGGCTTTTGATACTGTTGCACATGGAAGACTGCTACACAAATTGGAGCAGTGTGACATTGGAGGCAAATTGCTGCTATGGATAAAGGGGTGGTTGAGGGGGAGAAGACAGAGAGTGGTAATCAATGGACACTGCTCATCGTGGACTAATGTTATTAGTGGAGTCCCTCAGGGCTCAGTGTTGGGTCCATTATTGTTTTCTGTATTTATAAATGATATTGATGATGGTATATCAAGCTTAATGTCCAAGTTTGCAGATGATACAAAGGTTGGCAGGGTTGTCAAGGACACTACTGACACTATGCTGCTGCAACAGGATCTGGAAAGGTTGAGCAGATGGGCTGAGAGGTGGCAAATGAAGTTTAACATTGACAAATGTAAAGTACTACACATGGAAAACAGCAACCCCAGAGCAACGTATCAACTCTGTGGTACTACACTGACAGTGGTAGAGAATGAAAGGGACTTGGGGGTGATTGTGCAGGCAGATATGAAGTTCTCTGAGCAGTGCAGACGGGCTGCAAGAGTAGCTCATGGAGTATTGTCAATAATATACAGGAATTTTTCCAGCAGGGATAAGGAGGTGATTATTCCATTGTATAAGGCAATGGTCAGGCCACACCTAGAGTACTGTATACAGGTCTGGAGGCCTCATTTCAAGAAGGATGTAGAGCTGCTGGAACGAGTACAGATAAGGGCAACAAGATTAGTGAATGGAACAAAGGGGTGCTCTTACGAAGAAAGGCTTAAGTTTTGCAAATTACAGTGTCTGGAGACTAGGCACCAGCGAGGTGATCTGATAGAGGTGTATAAAGCCTTGAATGGTTTAAGCATGCTCAATGCTGATGGGATTCTTCCTCTAGCTCAGAAAAATCACCTGAGAGGGCATAAATTCAAATTGAGGAAAGACAGATGTAGGATAGACGTGCGGAAATTTGCCTTTAGCCAGCGGGTGGTTGGTTGGTGAAACAGACTGCCATCCCTTGTGGTGGAGGTTGATAGCCTAAATAAGTTTAAGGCTCAGCTGGACAGGTATTTTGAACGAACAGAGGGCTGAAGTGGAAGTGGGTTTTTTTTTTTTTTTTTTTTTTGGCTGATGCTGCATAAGTTTGCTTTCTTGCATCAAATGCCTCTACTAATGCTAATGCTAATGAAACGAGGACACACTGCCATATATGCTACTGGAACAACCGGAAGATATGGTGCCATCAACTTTAGAGGATTAAGCAGAAGAGAAGTGAAGTGAAGTTAGTAAAAGAACTGGATCAGTATGATATCAGAATACAGTAAACACTTTCAAATCTGGCACGCTTGGGATTGAGAGATGACAGGTTTTAAAATTTTCTGGATTTTAGATAGATATATCAAGTTGTTAAGCAGTTCAGAGCAACAACATTTACAATGACTATCTTCTCCCTTCATCTGTTTTTGTAGACAGTGTGGTTCAAACTGCTTGGATAATTCATTGGCCTTAATTCTCTAACTTCTAACCTGTCTTACCATTCTTACCTTTCTTTTGCTCAAACCATTACTTTTACCCTAAACATCTGCTAACAATATGCAAATCACTAATCCATGGGGTACCACAAAAATAAATAAAAATAAGATTTGTTATGCTGCCTTATCAGTACATTTGTCCTTTCCCCTAATAGGCAATCATTAAAAGGTAGAGCACATAAAACCATATCAATATTTTTAAATTTTCATGATTGTATATTGCCATTACAAAAATATGAGCTCCATATAAACATTTTAGTGACTTATATAAATTGCAGTTGTTTATTTTTAGAAGCCCTGGTATGCCAAGAATTGAAATTTGAATGAGCAAAGGAACAAGAGCCATTGAAATTATGTAGAAGTTAAGATAGATTTATAATGTGGGAGGTGCCTCCGTAGCCAGGTGGGAAGGAGCAGCAGTGCATAGCAGATGCTTCTTGATTACACCGGGGTTCGAGCCCGTCACCACCAAGTGATCACTTCCCTGTGATAACCTTGTTACACAGTGGGAGACCATGTCTTCCCTTCAGGTTACCACGGTGGAAGATTGATCAGGCTGACTGGTCTGCCTTCCAACATCAGGCAAATTTTGATCTCAGCACTGTCGGTCAGGAGCCGATCAATGATGCAGTAAAGTACATCACAGAAATTATCGTCCAAGCAGCTGTGAACGCTGTTCCAAAAACATCTGCCCGGTTTCCACCATTTCCCAAACCTTGGTGGAATTCACAATGCACAGCAGCAAAAAAGGCTCAAAACAAAGCGTGGGGGATATTCCGCTGATATCCTACCACTGTTAATCTAATAGCCTTCAAGCGTGCATGAGCCAAAGCACACTACATTCGCCGTCAGAGTCAAAAGGAATCATGGATCCGTTTTACAACAACTATTAACCAGGCTACCAATTCTAAGGTAGTCTGGGATAAAATCCGGAAAATGAAGGGAAAATATACATCCCACCCTTCTTCAATCCTAGATTATAATGGATGCGCTATTGCAGATCCAACTGCAATAGCCAATTCTCTTGGGGAAACTTTCTCCAACATCTCTGCAACATCTTCGTATTCCCCAGAGTTCCTGGTCCTGAAACATAAAATTGAAAAGCAGGCCCTTAGTTTTAAGTCCAAGGGTCTCTATCCCTACAACGGGGCATTCACTATAGAGGAACTGGAAAGAGCCCTCACTCTTTCCAGTGCAAGTGCTGTTGGACCAGATGGCATCCATTATGAAATAATTTAAGCATCTTTCACCAAAATCTATGGATTATCTGCTCCTTCTATATAACAGAATCTTTCTTGAAGGGCAGTTTCCGGATTCCTGGCGCAAGGCAATCGTTCTCGCCTTTGCTAAGCCAGGAAAGGATCCAAAAGCCACTACTAATTACCATCCTATTGCTCTGACTAGCTGTATGTGCAAAATTCTGGAGAGAATGGTTAATTTTCATTTAATATGGTATTTAGAATCAAATGACCTTCTCTCCAACATGCAGTGCGGCTTCCGAAAAAAAAGATCAACTCTTGATCATTTAATTAGACTGGAAACATCCATCCGGGATGCTTTCCTAAAACGCGAACACTTGGTGTCAGTGTTCTTTGGCATGGAAAAAGCGTATGACACAACTTGGAAATTTGGCATTTTAAAAGATTTGCATAGCTTTGGTCTTAGAGGCCATCTCCCCATTTTTATTAGAAACTTTTTAGCCAATCGATCTTTCCAAGTTCGTGTGGGATCCTCACTCTCTCGTTCCTTTAGCCAAGAGGAGGGAGTTCCACAAGGATCAGTTTTAAGTGTCACGCTTTTCGCCATCAAAATAAATTCCATCACAGAACAACTTCCTCCAACTGTAAACAGTGCCCTCTATGTTGATGACTTCAGCATATTTTGTCAGTCATGCAACATGAGAGTTGTTGAAAGACAACTGCAGAAAGCCATTGATCGCCTTAATTCCTGGGCACTTGCTAATGGCTTCAGGTTCTCGCCGGAGAAGACCGTTTGCGTACATTTTTGTCGTAAGCGTAATCTTCATCCTGAACCTGAATTAAGGCTCGGACAAGATGCTATTCTAGTAGCAGCGGACACAAAATTCTTGGGACTCATATTCGATAAAAAACTGTGACCTTTTTGGATCACATCCGTCAACTCCGCACAAAGTGCACACAAGGGCTTAATATTCTCCGCTCGCTCTCCTCTACATCTTGGGGAGCAGACCAATGCACCCTTCTACGGCTTTACCATGCATTTGTGCGATCCAAATTAGATTGTGGGTCCCAGGTATATTCCTCAGCCAGAGACAGTGTCCTTCGATGGCTGGACCCTGTCCATCATCAGGCCCTCCGTATCGCTACTGGAGCATATCGCACATCTCCTGTCCAGAGTTTATACATCGAAGCGAACGAACCACCGTTATCGCTTTGACGTAAGCAGTTGTCTCTAAAGTACGCTTTAAAACTGAAATCCCTGCCAGACCACCCTACGTGGCTATCCGTTTTTGAGCCACGATGGGAAAATTTGTACAATACCCGTAAGACTGCCAATCGTCCTTTTGGTATTCGTCTCCAAGATCTACTCATAGAACTTAATATTAAGGTAGACAAGGTTGCCCAAACACCTAAGCAACCCCTTCCACCCTGGCATGCTCATGTCCCGAAATGTGATTTGTCCCTTCGGAATTGGGGAAAGTCGGACACTCCATCATCTGTCTACCTGCAGCTTTATTCAGTACACCGAGCTGAACATTCTGACTTCGCGCCAGTTTACACAGACGGTTCGAAGTCAGAATCATATGTGGGATCTGCTGCTGTCTTTACAGACAGCACTACATTGGAGCAGATTCCCTCTGAATGTAGCATATTTACTGCAGAGCTGCACGCAATTGAGTTAGCCTTGGATCACATTAGTAAATGCCAATACCAACGGTTCATTTTATATTCCAACTCTCTTAGCATGTTACAGGCTTTAATATCTGTGAGATATAATCCTCATCCAGTTCTGTCTAGTATTCAGCAGAAGATTCACTTCCTCTGTGGACGTGAATATGATATCCACTTCTGCTGGATTCCCAGCCACATTGGGATTACGGGAAATGATTTGGCTGAAGCTGCAGCCAAATCAGCAATTCCCAATAATAACTGCTGCCTGTCAGTTCCCTATACAGACCACAGGCAAATAATACACGAGAAGATACACTCCCAATGGCAGGATTCGTGGAATAGACAGACTGCGAATAAATTATATCATATAAAGCCTGTAATTGAACCGTGGCAGTCTAGTCTGCACAGGAATCGTAAGGAGGAAGTTGTTCTTGCCCGGACCCGCATAGGACACAGTCATTTAACTCATTCGTTTCTGCTGAGGGCTGATGACCCTCCTATGTGTGTGTCCTGTGGCACAATTTTAACGATTAGACACCTTTTAATTGACTGTCCAGATTTTAGCAGCACCCGTTTTACCACTTTTAATCATCTGACTGAACCTTATACACTCAGTCAGATGACAATGACAACGTGTCCGCTGTTTTTAACTATTTTAAATCAATAAAAGTTTTTAATTGTATTTAAAATTTATGTTATTGTTATCTCTTTATTGGTTTATTTTTTATATACCTGTTAGTATATATCTGGACATGGTGGCCTAACTACTTAGGTCACTGAATGTTTTAACTTTTTATAATATGACCGGTATTTGGCACATTATAGCCTCAGTTGCTGATGCGCCAATAAAACCCAAACCAACCAACCACCAAATACGGAGGATGCGGAAAGGTCAGGGAATGACCACCGCATATCCCGGAGCAATATGGCCTTAGTTGCTAATGCTCCTAAAAACCAAATAACAAACAAACAAACAAACAAACATTATAATGTGGAAGATGGATGTATTTTTAACTTGTCTAAGGTCCCAAATGTCGGTTGATTTTAAATCTGTTTAAAATCATTTAAAGATTTGTTTTTAATATTCACACATAATTGGATGTAGGCACATAGTAAACTATAAAAGCCCTTTATAGGTTGAAAATAAGATAACCCCTCAATCTAGAAACATCTGGAGCCGTAGCTACTCATCTCAGATGTTTCTGGTTGTCTCCTCTGTTTCAGGGGTTCACTACATTCTTCCTTCACCCGCTGGAGTGCCTTGTAGCTATTCCTGAGGAAATGAGGTGAGGTGTTGGTGGCCAAATTTCTTTCTACATTTTCTCAGATATGTACTTTTGCCATCCTTTCTTTATAGGTCACACAATCTCCACATTAGATTATTCCTTCCAAAATTCATTTCATTTCGTGAGAACTTTCATTCAATAAAGAAGTCTTGCTGATTTCCCACAATTTTTCAGTTTGGAAAATTCTCTTCTAGTCAGTTATCTAATTTATTTGGGATAAATTTATATGAAAGAAGACTTACTATCTCACTGACATTTTATAGTTGCCTTTTTTCTTTTTCCAACCACCTCATTCATCTTATACAAGGGTGTACATAAGCTCCTTAAAATTTTGTTAATGTTTCAGATTTTTATCTCTTCCCCTTAGTTGGTGACTGCTAGCATTATTTTATGCTGAAATGTCACTTAAGGTACTTTAAATTGCATTGCCAACCCCATATGATTTGTTAGTCCTATATAGTTTGGCTATATTGTTCACAAACTGTGACATAATTGTGCAAGACAAATAAAGCAAATGAAGTTATATCTGAATATTAAGGAGGCCAGACCATCTGAGATATTAATCAAGAAAACTGCAAACTCGAGTTGTATGATTCTTCTATAAGCCTTAGTACAATCAGTAAAAACGGCCTCCGTAGCCGAGGGAGCGTGAGTGCAGTAGCACACGCTCTTTGAGTAGACCGGGGTTCAAGCCCCTGACTGCTGAATATGGTCGATCTGCCAACCCCCCACTGGACCAGTGTGGAAGATTATGGTCCATTTCCCTCAGCATGAATTGTTGAGGAGGCTTCCATCCTGCAGTGGGTTGATAATGCTGCACTTTACTTTTTATATAGAACTTTTTTTAATCATATACTTTATATGAAATTATAAAAATATTGAAAACTTCTGGAATTATATATATTAATAAAATATGGTTAAGCTAATTTCATTTTGATTTTCCTTTTAACTTTATTATAAAATAAATTCCATAAGTTTTTGTTTAAAAATTGTTTAGAGTACAAGGGGAAGTTAAAAAAGTTTTTAGCCTCTCATAGAAGAAATTCTAGAAAGTTGTGAAAAACCCCTTATTTTTCAACATAGGCCCCCTCTTAAGTCAGCACACTTTCTGGCATGATCCACTGGCTTTCATAGCCCACTCAAATAAAGTTCAGAAGATATTGATTGAAACTAGTTGTTGACTGCATCCATCACAGCATTATCACTATCAAATTTCTTTCGCGTCAAGTCATTTTTGAGATTTGGAAATAAAAAATAGTCCAATAAAGTCAAATCTGGTGTAGTGTGGATGCTGTAATAGCTCAAACTCACAGTCAAGGAATGTTGCCCGAATCACAAATGCTGTGTGTGGCAGTGAATTGTTGTGATGCAAGATGGTTCCTTGAACCAATTTCCCATGCCTCTTGAGCTTCAGCCTCCTGCAGAAATGTGTCAGTAGGTTAGAATAATACTTTGCTTTGATAGTGGCACCTTCTGATGGCCCTTTCTGCATCCCAGAGGACAGATGTCATGACTTTCCCAGCTGACTAATGCACTCAAAAACTTTTTAGGAGAGAGAGAGAGAGAGAGAGAGAGATTGTCCACAGTGACATGCTGCAAAGTCTCATGATAACACTTCACTCTTTCCCGCTTGTGGGCAGTATGTCACTGTGGACAATGGCTTTGAGTCTGTGGTGTGCATTTAGTGCTTTAGGAACCCACCTTGAAGAAACATTCATCACAATATCATGAGCTCACTCACAGGAGATATTGACTGCTGTCTCAGTGTACTTCACTATTATTTTGCTGTCTTGCACAATCAGGTCATTACTGGCATCCAGGTATCGACACAGTAAAAGGCCTTCCACTGCAGGGTGCACCTTCAGCACTGTCTCCTCTATGTTTAAATTCTGCAATGCAGTTTTTTAAATGGGTGTGAATGACAAGATTCCCCTGATGTTTGCTGCATGTCTTTACAAATTTCTTTTGGTGACCTTCCTGTTAAATGAAAGTACTTGATGACAGCATGGTGCTTGAATCTCTCAACAGTCACTATCTTCATTCACTTTCCACACTTCAATGCCCTCTATAAAGGAGAAGAATATAGTTACAGACCTGAAATTTTCTGTGAACACACAAGAAGAGTCACAGCAGATTGGCAATATTGTGTTTCATGAAAACTTTTGCAAGCTGTATTAGCCTGAAAACTTTTAAACAATCTCCTCCCCCATGTATGTAGGTATGTTCTAGCATTGAATTCTTTTGACTAAAACTGATGTGTAGGTGTAACACTATCCAAGATCATTTCTTTCAATGTTTATGAATAGTCTTTTCTTAGTTATCCATATTTCTTTTTATTCACCTTATAGAGAAGAGGGATCTGATTCAAGTGAAGAAAGTGATGATGAAATTGAAGTAGACAGAAGTGGGAAAGCAAGGCATGATTTAATGATGAAAACAGAGGTAGGTTAGTTTATTAAATATAGCATATGACAAGCAGGCATCAGATCTATTAATATTTGATTTAACATTTCTTTTATTTGTTATTCATTAAACACTATTTGTGTTTAATGAATCTCATCAAAAATAAAATTAAACGAATAAAGAAATCAAGTTTTTTGAATTATTTGCATTAAAGTTTAATAATATCCTGCTACCCATTTAGGTTAAAAGACACTTGTTGGAACTAATTTTTCCATATATTTTTTATCCTCATTATTTTTGTGATATTACACAATTTTTTTTGCAAGTGTGGTGAGTTACATATAAAAGCTATTGAAAGGCATTTAACACTGGATGCGCTATGCCAATGTTTATAATTGACCCGTTTGCTTTAACTGTGTACAAGGTCATTATAATTAAAGTATCCCTGTTCAAAACTGTAAATTTGGTATACCTGTAGTCCAGAACATGAGGAAGAAAACAGCAAAAAAATTAATTCACAAAACCCCCAACAGGGACAGAAATAGCATTGTTGCAGAAGGGTTTTACATTTTATGGTTGTGTGGGTGATCACAATATCTCATTTACAAGATCTTTACTCCCAATGAAGTTATTTTATGTAAACAGTTGCAGACCAGCAGTACTTCAAAGATACTAATGATAGAAAAACATTCAAAAGGTTTGTTAATTGTTGGTTTAACTAAGAAAAAATTAGTGTGCGAAAAACCTTTGTTCACATTTTTCAAACTGCACAAGATTTGTTCTAAAGGCATTTCACAAATAATGAATTTTAAGTTGCCCCTTGACAACATCATGGCAACCCCACTTACTGAACCTTGGCACTGATTTCTGACTATGAGAGTACCTAAAGAGCATGGTACACTTTGATACAATCTGCACCCTCACTAACAGAAGGTTAGCATCACTCCTGACATGACATTTGAAAGTGCTGGGAAAGCTGTGGACTTCGCCAATTTCACTTTGATTTGACCACACTAGTTGGCACCCCCCCCCCAGAAAGCTCTGAACAGGGATACTTTAATTATTGTGTGTATTAGGTTAAATTACATTTTTGACCTGAAGATAGCATAAAGAAAACCACATTTTAAAATTAATCCATTAAGATTTGAATGTCAACTGTCAACCAGATGTCAGCACCGTACAACATGGAGGAAAAGAAGCGAGTGGTTTAAATATTTTCAGAGGGTGAAGGATCTGGCACATGCACCCAATTCCATCTTTAAAAACAATTTTATTTTTTTTTTTTCAATAATTTAATTTTTTACTGATTAATTTGGAACAAAAAAATAAGTTTGGAATCAAGGATTACACCCAAATCCTCATTCATGTCAATTGATGAGTAAGTTGAGGCTTAGTCAGTGGAAGAATTTAGAATGGATTTCTTTTCTTGGTAATGACCCTATAAGCAGATTTATTGGGATTAATTTCTAGCCCAAATCCCCTGAAATAATTAATAAAATGAAAAGGTGTTTCATTAAACAGGCATGCTGATGAAAATCATCAACCAAAAACAGAAAATATATGAATTTTGTGTGAATTTTCAAAAATGAAAAAATTATAGCAATATGCTAAGAGTTGAATCATGAATTATTTTTTATTGGAGAAGTATAGTTGTAAAGTTCTTTAAGGCTCCGTTTTGGAGTGAAAGAGCACCTGCCATGTTAATTTTCCATAAAGTTTCATTTTGGTTTTGTTTTTCCTTGCTTCTCCACCAAAATTTTTTATTTGTGCACTAGAAGATTAATGAGGAGATTGTTTGGACAGACTTCTTCAGACAAAGGCCATAAAAGGAAAGATGACCAGGTGTCCCCATGAACAAATAGAACATAAATAAGATGGATACTTTCGATGAAGAATAAGAGTGCGATTTAGAAGGAAAGAACAAATAAAGTGTCACCAGAAATGGAATTGTAGGTCTATTAAGAGAGATGGCCTAACATCAAAAGCAGCTGAAAGATCAAAGTAAACTAAGTAAGCTGGCCTTTGTAATTGATAGTAGGAGCTTACACCCCCCCCCTTTCCTCTGAGTGTGATAGAAGAGGGCAAAATCTGCTAAGTGAAGGAAGGTATAAAAATGGAATATTAGAATAAATTGGAAAAAATGGAAAATGGAATATTGACGTCAGTAAAATCCTAGAGAATGCAAGTACACTTTGTGCAACCATGGAAAACATACAAAGCCAATGCTGGTCTCTGATTTGCACAAAGATCCACAAAAATCATTTCATAATCCATTGCTACATGCTAATTGTAATACATTGCATATTGGAATACTTGTTATCTATACAGATGGATCCAAGTCCCATTCTCATGTGAGTGCAGCAGCTGTACTTCCATTTTATGTGGTAGCAGAAATCCTTCCAATTAAATGCAGCATATTTTCTATAGAACTTTATGCTATTTAACTCACATTAAATAGAAATTTTCCCCAAACCATATATTTTGATTCTCTCAGTGCATTCTCAAAAATACAGGACAAACACCCCTCTTCTCACCCCTTCTTTCAGGAAATTTGCACACTTATCAATCACTGCCAAATACATTCCTTAGAAATAACACTTCATTGTATTCCGGGAAATGGACTACCAGATAGAGCTGCTAAATAAGCAACAGGGATAGGTGCCACATATATCAACTCTCTCCTCTACACTGACTCTGGATCACTTGTAAAAAAGAGCAAGTGAAGATGAATGAGCCCGATTATAGATAAATTACAAAATACATGAAATAAAAAACACTTCTCTGCATTTTCATCTATTACTGGAGCCCCACATATATTGGATTCCAATAATCAAATATGACTAGGTGAACCCTGAGTGGATTACCATATTTAAAGATCAGGTCTCATCTGAAAAAAACAAAATTACCTACCCCCACCACACACACACACACACACACACACACACACACTGCTAGACATCCTTAGCTACCTGCTCCTGATTATATCATTTGTTTCCAACTGGCACTTGTCCATACATGAAATTAAAGTCAGCAGGTCTTTTGCCTTCTCCCAAAAACATCCTTGTTACAGACAACATTCCAACTACAATCATCTTGATCTCCACACCATATGCTTACTGTACATGAGTTTGTCTAGACCCTTTAAACATTTGTGCTTCAGTTCACAATTCTGTTTTGTTTTTGAATAGTAGAAGAAGAGCAGTAGTGGAACCTTCTTTAAATGAATGCTGTTTCATGTTGTATGTGCTGTATTCATCTTTAGTATACTATATACACAGGGTAAGTCAAAAGCTTCACACATTGTGTGCCTTATAATTTTTACAATACAGTGATATTTTTACATAGAAGAAATGCACTAAGAGAAAATTAGTACAACTCCAAAATTGCATTGGAAGTAACAGTTACATTTTAATAAGATGTCCAGCAATAAAACATCGCATATCCTATTGTTATCAACCTCTTGCCAGGTCACTGCAGCACTCCTTTTGTTCAAGTTATTCACATTATTTGGCTTTGGGGGCTTGTACGTTTGGATCTTAATGACTCCACAAAAAAGAAGCCCAGCAGTATGAGGTCGGGTAAGTGAGCTGGCCACAGAATTGAACCTATGTGCACCACCCATTGACCTGAAAGTGAAAATCCAGATAGTCTCAAACATCCTTATAGAAGTGAGAGGGGATTTCATCATATTCGAAGAGCCCATTGTTACTAGGATCATCCTAAAAACAATTTGTAGGATCAAATAATTATCCAGCAGGTCTCAATGCACAGAACTGATGATTGTTCTTTCTGTGAAGTCTGTCGTAGACATGTTCCAAACCCATGTTGGGTTTTCACTTCTCTGCACTTGTGTTTTCATGTTGCCTTTTATTTAGAATGTGCACTTGTCGCTAAACACAGAATGTTAAACAGCTCTGCATCTTCTGCCAAGATGCAGAGGAAGTCAACAGTTGTTGATGACATAGTGAACTTCAAAAATGATGATTGTACAATCTGCAACTTGTATGGATTTAGATGCAACAACTTACTCAACACTATAATGTTTTTCGAAATACTCAAGTTCTATGCTGGTGAGATAAACTGGCTTTGTAACTAAATGAAATCCCTTCTCACTTCCTCAGCAGTTTCCTCACTTATGATAGGAGGCCTGCCGGTCTTTTTATCATGGTGCACAGAACTCCAGGTAGCTACATAAGTTTTATCTTCTTCTTCAAGAGGAGTGTTTCCATTTACAATGGGTTTCCTCAGCCTACAAATTATTTCTTGTTAGGAATTTTTTCCCGCCATAAAGTGCGGTTCAAGGTGTCTTGGTCGGTTAAGCCTCGGGCTGTCATGTACTCCACCCATCCATGTCCTCCTAGGTCTTCCTCTTCTCCTTCCAGGAGGTATCCATTGCAGGATAGCCTTTGGATATCTGTTTTCTTGCATCCGTTTTACATGTCCATACCATGTTAGACACTTTTCTTTGATGGTGTTAATAATAGTCTTTTTCACTTCCATTTTTTCTCTTATGTCTTCATTCCGTTTTCTGTCTCTTCTAGAAGTTCCTGCTGAGCGTCTCCAAAAATCCATTTCTGTGGAGAGCAATTTGTTTTCCGCTCGCCTATTCAATGTCCAGGTTTCCGCTCCATACAATAGAATCGTTTGAAATATAAGTTTCTTTGTTTTATTTAGGATATTTTTGCTCCACAGAACAGAGTTTAACATGCCGATAGCCTTTCTGTCATCTGTAATTCTCGTATTGATCTCTGCTTGGGATGATCCATCACTTTGTAAGATTGAACTTTATATTGGCTTGGCAATTCAGCCCATAATTTACTTAATTCATCGTAACTTCTAGGATATTAACATTCTTTCACCTTTAACTAATCCACTACTCTTCTTTTTCTACTTTCCTCATCCTTATAGTTACTGGCACCTTGTGTAACTTTCACATCAATTTATACTTACTTAATTTAATTTAACATCAATACAAATTACATATACTCTTGCATCCTTTAATGCTGCTTTGCACTTTTAGTGCATCTGTCATGCCTAATTTATTAATCTTGCTTTCACCGATACCATTTCATCTGCTGTTTACCTCTTTTCTATGTGACTCTTTAAACTTTTCTTTTAAAGAGTTACATTGAAAACCCTTAAAATTATATATATATAATTTTAAGTTTTTAAGGGAGGGCTTAATGAGTATGAAAGCTATAAAAGAGTATGAAAAGTATAAAGGATTATAGTTCTAGATTACTACATTAATAGTAGAAGAAACTAGCAACTATAAGGAATATAGATAAAATATATAGAGCCTATAGTTATAGTGTGCAGAGTAGTCTAAAGAACTATCTGTTGAATCCATAGTAAAATTACCAGAAAGTACTTGTAAAGAAAATTGCAAGGAAGTACCTGTAATAAACATGCAATTAGTAATGTAAAATTACTCAATTACAATGATTTTGTTGATTAATTGCCAAAATCATCGTAATTTTACATTACTAAGTGCATATTTATTACAGGTACTTCCTTGCAATTTTCTCTACAGGTAATTTCTGGTAATTTTACTATGGATTCAACAGACTAAACTACTCTGCACCCTATACCTATAGGCCCTATATATATATATATATATATATATATATACACACACATACATACACAGTCAGTCCTCATATAACATGTGTTTACACTACATGAATTCGATCATACACAATTTATAAATAAGGGAACGATATCTTATATAACATGAACCCAATTCGCTTATGCACGATTCGCCTTTGTGTTTACAAGAAATGGCAGTCAAACGCGGAATCACCCCAACTGAATGCAACACGATAGGAATGAAGAGAAGATTCTGAAAATGTATTTGTGTTTTATATCAGTGAAGGGGAAACACATTTCACCATAATAATGTAAAAACCAACACAATTCCAGCTATCGGTATAATCGCAAATGTAATTAGATCGAGTTTACTACCAGTTTATAACAGATTCCACTAGCAGAAATGCAACTGGAAATTGTTTTTATTGTTTTATAGTAGTAACCCCCTAGAAATGTGCTTTAGTAAAATGTGAGGTGTTAATAGTGTATCCTTTACGGTGTTGTTTATTCAGTTGCTACACATGCGCAGCTTTGTTTATGTGTATCAAGCGTGCCTCCTCGTTTTGTAATTGTGCTTTATTCCCTAAAAATTAGTAAAATACTTAAAAGGTGTGAAAAGGAAGCGTCCTGGTGAAGACACTGCAGATTCAGAGAGAAAAATAAAAGCAATATCGATAAACAGAGGCGGACTGGGTCAAAAATTCTTACCCGGGAAAATTTGTAGTGGCCTCATACTAGCGTTTATGGCCAAAATCACACAAGCCTCCGGTGTTTCCCCGGTAAGGCTTATGGCCAGTCCGCCTCTGTCGATAGAGAAAAAATATGAAATTGTGAATCGCTTTGAGCGAAATGAAAGACCATGTGATATTGCACATGCTATAGACCTAAATGAGGCAACGCCGAGAATTACAAAGAATGCAGAGAAAATAAAAACAACTTTCATAGCAGGAACAACTCAAAGTGGAATTAAAATCCATTAGATTAAGACACAAAGAATTGGAAGAGATGGAACAGCTGTCATCTGTTTGGATAGAAAATCAAACAAAAAACAAGTTTGCTTACGATAGAAGCAAAAGCAGTAGCAATATTTTATTACGTAATAAAATACTTACATATTTTATTACGATTATTTATTGTTTGGTAATGTTTTGGTTAGAAATGTGTGTTCAACCTTGGGTGGTCGGCACCTAAACCAATTTTTCCCATAGGGCCTGTTGTTTATATTGCACGATTTTGCATTGCACGAGGGTTTCTAAGAACACAACTATTGTGCTATACGAGGACTGACTGTGTATATATATATATACACAAAAAGGGGGAAAGAAGAGAATATAAAATATATACACAAAACTTATCACACAAATACCAAAATCTAGATGACTTCGTCACCTAGAAAGTAATTTGAATCTAAACAAATAAATGGTAGTTGAAAATTTAGAATCAAAAGAAAGAAAGATAATATAAAGTATTAATGCAAGCACATATTGAACATTGTTGACCCGACAGAGAACTTAATTTAATAATTAAAATAAGAATAAATGTAAAGCATAAATCATGCTACCATATCCAGGATGCAATGTAGTAACAACAATAGTTGTCATGAAAGAAATGCAAATCCCTCTAGTGAATTAATATGCATGTGGTGACCCCTATGTGATGGACATGGTAAATAGCCAATTAGTTAAAATTAAGTTAACGCAAAAAGAAAATGCGGATAGTAAGATGAATAAAAACTTAATAGAGTAGGAATAATAGTACCTGAACTACATGCATATTAACTCATTAGAGGGATTTGCATTTCTTTCATGACAACTATTGTTACTACAACGCATCTTGGATGCTGTAGACATGCCTTATGCTTTACATTTATTCTTATTTTAATTATTAAATTACGTTCTCTGTCAGGTAAATGATGTTCAATATGTGCTTGCATTAATAATTTATATTTTTCTTTTGATTCTAAATTTTTAACTACCTTTTATTTGTTTATATTCAAATTACTTAATCTCTAAATTGATTACTATTATTATTTCATATAACTTAGCAGATATTGATCATTACAGAAACAGAGAACTCATTGTTTTTTGCCTTCGGTCTGGGTGGTTGGCCCCAGACGAAGTCACCTAGATTGTGGGTAAATTACAATATAAGTTTTGTGTATATATTTTAATTTATATTCTCTTCTTTCCCCTTTTTTTTATGTGTATATATATATATATATACATACAGCAGACTCTTGATTTACCAGGATCGGATTAACTGGGACACTTCAAGACTCCAAATTAAAAAAAAAAAAAAAAAAAATCAACCAGAAATCAAAAAATTCAAGTAATAACTAGAATAGGTATAAACAGATGTTTTGCAAGTCGTAAATAAGCGACAAGAAGCGGTGTTATAAGTCGTCATTAGGAGATTATTGTGCCTATCATAATCTTGCAATCGCCCGCTGGCTTCACACCCATTGCTCAAAAAAAAAAAGAGAGACCAAATGTTTAATTTATTTTTGTGCATCACGTTGATTGTTGTGTCCCGTCGCACTGCAAAAGGACAAATTTTGTTTCGTTATTTTTGTCAGCAGTGTTGGATTTTTTTTTTTTTTTTTTTGTTTTTTTGTTTAGAAATCGCAAAAATGATGGGCAAACACAAGAGAATTAAACAAAAACTTGAAATTATTCAAAAGTTTGAAAACGGTGCATCCGCTAAAGCTCTAAAGAACCATTATAATGTTGGTGACTAAACCATACGCATGATTTTAAAAACTAAAGGGAAGCTATTAGATTTAAAATCATCGTAAAAAAATAAAGGGAAGCATCGTATTGGACACACGAGTAGTACATGGTAAGTTTTTTCAGTCGCCATACTTTTTACTTAGGTTGCTGAACATTTTTCAATACATCAAGTCCCTGACTTACATAGCTTCGGACTTGCATTGCATTGTTTATAATTTTTTTTATGACTGAAGATTTCAAGTGAAGAGGACACACATTTCACCATAATGTAACAATTCACAGAATTCCAACTGTCAGTATTATTGCAAATGCAATAAGATCGAGTTTACTACCCATTTATAATTAATTGCACTAACAGAAAAGCCCATAACCCGGAAAATGCAAATTGTTTTATGGTAGTGACCTCCAGAAATGTGCTTTAGTAGAATGTGAGCTCGTGTGGAGTGATAATAGTGAGTTTTCGCCTTAACCCTGTGAAGTTCTTTTCAGAAATTTTCATTTTGACCGTTATCGTTGTGCCGACTAAGAGAATAAGTGGCAGTGGTACTAGTAAGTCTATCAAGAAAAGGAAATTCAGAAAATTAAAATAATAAGGATGTATGAAAATGGCCAAATATCGTGTGGAATTCAGATTTGTCAGTGGCAATGGCGAACACAATAAAGGAGAAAGACAGAATATGAGAAGCAGTGAAGTAATCGGCACCAATGAGGTCAACTATAATAACCAAGGCTACGAAATACAAATCAGTTTTTACAGTACAATAACATGCGTTTTTTCTTCCTTTTATGTTTTCTTTTCTTATGTTCCACTCTGGCTACTTCACCACTGCCCCCAGATAAAGTTTTTAATTGAACTAATTAAAAATATATAACTATTTTTCTTCATTCTTCTGAGGATATTATGTGGTTTTTGTAATTTTGGCATATCAGGGATATAGTAGCAATATTTTTTTAGTCATTCCCGAGTTACGTAAGATATGTAATGTAAAAAGATATGTAACATATGTAAGAGATACGTTCCCAGCCCGAGTTCCGGGCTGGGAACGTATCTCTTACATATGTCGGGAACTTACTGTATTTTTGGATTAACCAGGAAATCGATTATCCGGGATTTTTTTTTTTTTTTTGTGTGTGTGTGTGTGTGTGTGTGTGTGTGTGTGTGTGTGTGTGTGTGTGTGTGTGTGTGTGTGTGTGTGTGTGTGTGTGTGTGTGTGTATTTTTTTTTTTTTTTTTTTTTACTAACCATACTTTATCCCTTGTGTTTTCTATAAATCTATCTTGGTATTTTCTTCTTGAATTGTCTTCAATATTAATTGCTATATACAATGTATTATGGTCATAATGCATCATTGCTGTTGCAAGTGCATTAGCCCATAAGTATTAGTTACAGTTTGTTACAATTTATTAACTTTCTTTCCATATTACTGACTTTAGCAATTTTTACCACTGT
Organism: Mastigoproctus giganteus; assembly: GCF_048544385.1. Lineage (NCBI taxonomy): Eukaryota > Metazoa > Arthropoda > Arachnida > Uropygi > Thelyphonidae > Mastigoproctus > Mastigoproctus giganteus. The sequence continues at coordinate 232,787,071 of NC_143580.1, read as the reverse complement.
CAACGCATTTACAAACTTTTTAAAGTTCTGAAACTGCTTTGGACCATGTACATCTTCTTCTTCTGCTCCTCCTCCTCCTAATTTATAATACAATATTAGTATGTTCATATATATATATATATATATAATCAATGATTATATATATATTGATTGTATAATCAATGATTATGTATATATATATAAATATATAATCAATGATTATGCTGTAATTAATATAGATGCATTTAATGAAAATAAGTGTATTCATTAATAAAATGCTTAGCTTTTTGTTATATTCTGTGTAGGGTAAGCCTCGGGGAGGAGGATTTTTCAAGCAAGCCAAAAAGTCATATCCTATGTTTCCTGTACGAGAGGAGAAAATTAAATGGGACGAATATGGAGAAATAATAAAGTTAGTATTTAAAACTGTGTTGTTATTAGTCAGTTTCTTTCTGATATTCAATTCCATTACTCATACCTCTCTCAAATTTAGTAGTTTGTCCCTTGCACATTGCCTGTTCTTCACCCCCTTGGTTAAATTGTTTGTATTATATTTTTACCTTAAATACAAACAGATATAAACTTAATTTATTTAGAAAATAAAAGAATTTGTTTTTCTGAAAAGATTTTTAATAGTAGGTATAAAACTAGTTCTGGAAACATATGGCCATTTTATTAATTTGTTTTGTGGATGAAATTGTCATTTCACCAATCGCATTAATGCAAGAAAAGTTGGAAAGACCAGCAAGCTGCTAGATTATATTTGGAAGTTCTGAAAGATAGCGAGATTTAGCAGCATTAATGAAAAATTTTTCTCACTACTTTATCCTTTGAATAAGTGGGCATTGAAGACTCTCACAATTCCAAAGTGCTTCTACTTTATGCATGGCATTAGCCAATGCATAAAAATAAAAGTGTCTCAATGATTGGCAATGTATACTACTTAGGCACTGACCAATGTGACAGTTATTCCCTTACCCCACAACAGATGGAACTGCTGAGTTATTTGTCAACTAACTCTTATATCAGAAGTTCTCATTTCCTCAAATATAGAGGTAATTTTCAACAGATCCTATGAACCTCAAATTTGATTTCAATTCTTTTCACCACTAGCATTCTTGCAATTTTTCAATTTTAACATCAATAAAAAAAATTTTTGCACATATATTAGCTGGCTGTTTTTTTAGCATATTGACTATCTGAGAAATATGCATGTATGTTAGGATAGGGCACTGTTAAAGCCATGTTATGTCAAGGAACTGGGTATATTCTTGCTGTGGATGTATGCCATTTCAATTTTTTTTTTTTTTTTTTAATTCATAAAAAATCCCCCCCCCCAACTGTTTTACCATGTCTGCTAAATGCATCATAAATTTTCACAGAAATAGAACAAACTTATCTGCAAAAAGATCTAAAATTTCCTTAATTTCACAAATATATGGGGTCTCAGTTTTGTGTCAACCTCAGTGATGTCAATTTCAACCTATAATCTGCCAAGCTCTGCTTACTTTTTCTGACAGAATCTTAATTATCAGTTATTTCATTTCAGCTGCCCTAATTATTTATTCTACAATTCCCTTTGTGGATATGATATTCCTTTCTCTGATATTCCTTTTTATAAAGATTTCCTAATCTGGAATCTTCTCTGTCTTGAAATCTCTTTACCCCATTCTGTCAAATTTATCTGTTGTCTGTATTGTTCTCTTAGCTCTACAAATCACTTGGAACTTTTGACTTCCTTTCTTTGAAGTAAACTCAATTTTCATTGAAGGAAACTCAATTTCCTTCAATCTAATTTTTCTAATAGCGAGATTAATTTTCCTTTGGTGACACAGGTCAAGTATTTTTCATCAAATAAACAATATATGAACTAGATAGAGCTTTGGACACTGATTTCAAATCTGTTTTTAGTTTCCTTCTAGCACATCTAGTTTTTGTGATGAATACGCATTGATTGATTATACTATTTAGCCAGCCTACATATATTATTTATTTATTTATTATTATTATTTATACATTCATATTTCTGTAATTATGTGAATATATATATATATATATCCTTGTTATTTCATAATTTAATTATTTGAATTAGTGAATAATTAAATTATTTTCATAATTTAATTATTCACTAATGAGAAATCCAGGTTTTGGATAAACAATCATGATGTCAACATTCCAATTCTGGTATCTACACGGCATATACTAGATTCTTTAGAAGATAAAATGGAATATGATGAAGTGCAATTGGCAGGACCTGAGAGCTTCAGCTGATCTTTACTACACACCCAACATAGTCATCAGAGCCAGAGCTATTTACCTAAGATGAGTTGAACCTAACCTACTCCAAAGATAAATACGAACTTCTCACTTTGCAACTAAAGCAGAAACAATGCTTAGCTAAAAAGAACAGCAAAGTGTCTTGTTGTTGTAAAAGAAAGCAAGTTTTGGTGGGTGACATTCTTTACAGTAAATGATTTTCACTGCACTTTCCATGGAATTTTTAGGGAATTGTCACTAGTACACATGTTACAGCTGAATGGCAGCTCTTCATCAACTCCTTACAGTGAAGTTTGAAAGCTGTTCTCTTGCATAATCAAAACTTAAAGCCATCCATCACTATATTCATCTAAAGGAGTATACTATAGCACGAAGACACTATTCAAAATAATTTGATATGCACTCGTGAGCAGAATATCTGTGGTGACCTCAGTCATTTGTTTGTTAATTCACAAAAAATATAGTTTCCCATTCCTATAGGACAGCCGTTCTTTCACAGACTTGTTACATCACATGTGACCAGCCTCAAAGAAGCGCATATAAGTGAGCAACAAGTGGTTTTCAGTATGTTCCATCAGTTGATCCAATGAAAATTTTCCTCTCCACATTAAACTAGGAAATTTCCAAAGATCATTACCACGAAAGTGAAATATCTTTTTTGTAGCTCTACAATATTAGAGCTTCTGAACATTGAATGTTTTGAAAAATGCCCCAGTATATTAGAACTAAAAGCATTGCAACCTTTCAAATGGCTTTATGTGGAAACTTTTTGTTAACCACAGGTTTGTTTGTTTGTTATTTGGTTTTTAGGAGCATTAGCAACTAAGACCATATTGACCGTATTTGGTGGTCTTGGACTAAGACCGTATTTGGTGGTCATGGGCTCGAACCCGAGTCTAATCAAGAAGCGTGTGCTAAGCACTGCTGCTCCTGCCCACCTGGCTACTGAGGCGCCCTTAACCACAGGTCTCCAGCATACAAAGATGAAGTTCAGAAATTGCTCAATGGATATAAAAGAAATGGAATGTAACTCCATTTCTTGCATTTACATTTAGACTTCTTTCCCCCAAAAACCTTGGCACATTTTGATTCCATCCAAATGTGCCATGGTTTTCCATTGACTTTTGTTTTGATGGAATCATTTTCCCTTATCTGGAATGATGAGAAGGTTCCATCAAAACATAAGCAATGGAAAACCGCTACTAAGATTTCTAGAACGAGCATATGTTGATCAGGTACTGCTGGATGTTGTATAATGATATTTTGGATAAAGGTTACCAAAAGAAATCATCTGCATAACTATTTTTAAATAGTACATATCTTTTTTACAGTAGTGTACTGTAACTATGTATATAAAGTGTATTGGGTTTAAACTATAAAAGTGATAATAAATGTAATTGTAGCCAGTCTAATATGTAATGAAGTAACCTTAATTATGTAGTGTAGTGATATTATCAGCAGTCATAATCATCATGGTCTGAAAATATATGCATGCACACTATGTAAGTAATTCACACTATTATGTTTGAAACAAGTTAAGCTTAATACCCTTGTATTAAACTTGGGTTGTTTCAAGTATACCAGTGTGAATTACTTACATAGCACTTTCCTGCATGTAGTACTACACCTTTCATTGCATACTTTAGATGATTTTTTTTTTTTTTTTTTTTTTTTCTTTAAAATCTGGGAATAATTAGTAATGAACATGGAGAAATATGCTATCAAGACAATATCAATCGCGGAAAATTGGAGGTGATGGAGTCCTGATATTAGCATGTCAGGACTCCATCACCTTAATGCAAGTTTACCATTGCCAGACTTGCATTAAGGAAGGCCTAAATGATTTTTTTTTTTTTTTTTTATTATTATTATTATTATTAGTGTTTTTTCCAAAGTGGCAGATGTTCATAGAGAATTTAAGTTTTGTTTTTGCAAACAGGTTAAAAAGATCCATAAAAATCTTGTATTATACAAAAATTCATGAGAATCATGTGCAAAAATATTTAAATGTTTTTAAAAAAATTGTTTGAAGTGTTATTAGTAATTATTAACCTAATTTTTATATGTTATAAAAAATATATAATTTTTTTTATTATTAAAGCAAGTTTCTTGCATGTTGTAACATCTCCCATTGTGTCTTCTGCATTGGATACAGTATACAATGTATCCTGATAGTGTGTAAATAACAGATGTGCATCCCAAAGTATTCAGAAATATTATAGAGACCGTTTATCATATATTTTTTTATTTATTTATTATATTTTGTATTATCTTGGCATTCTTTTTTGCAGTAGATATTTCTGTACCTTAACTTTTTTTTTTTTTTAACTTGAATAGTGATTGATCTTTTTTCCATGCCAGAATAAACAAATGACATAATAGCTTTTTTTTGTATTTGCAGTGGCAAATGAAGCAAGCTTACACAGCATCAGTCAAAAAAAAAAAACCTACCCACATCATTTGTCCATCTCCTCAAACTCAATTTTCAAATTTACATTACCCACTTCTACAACACCAGATATAAATTTGTTCCAACAATCGATTACTCTCTGGCTGAAAGCAAATAAATTTTTGCACATCTATCCTGCTACCATTCTTTTTAAATTTAAATTCTTGTTCCTTTATGCATTTTTCAGTCAGTTCTCTCGTAGGTGCCTAATTTCCAGACTTAGCAATTTGTAGAACTGAAGTTTTTCTTGATAACAATACCCTTTTATATCCCTGACTAGTCTTGTTCTTCTTCTTTGCACTTTTTCCAACAGAAACGGGGCTTCCAAACCTGTATGTAGTGCCCAAGATGCAGCCTAAATATTGCCTTATACAAGGAGGGATAATCACCTCCTTTTCTCTGCTGGCAGAATTCCTGTATATTATCGAATAACCCCATGAGCCTAACAGCTTTTCTGTTACTGCTCAGAGAAAGTTGTATTGGACTGTACAGTTATCTCTAAGTCATTATTGTTCACCACCATTCAGAGTGTAGTACCACCCAATTGGTATGTTATTCTGGGATCCAAGTGCAGTCCTTGTATTTATTAATGTTTAAACTTCAATTTCTAGTTCTCTGGTTCATCCTCCTAATTTCTCTGTCTTGTTGCAGTAGCATTCTCTGATTTCTGTCATTGATGATACAAAGGTTATCAGTGTGGCAACCTTTGTATCATTGGTCAACTTTGATGCTAAACTTGATAAGCCTTCATCATTATTATTAATAATTATTGAAAACAGCAATAAGGAGCCCAACATTTAACCCTGAGGGACTCCTCTTATAACATTAGTCCATGAAGAGCACTTCAAAATAGATAAATTTACAAGAAAACTGAATTTTTTTTCATTACTGTGTTTATTCATCAATAAAAGTAGAATTTATTATGTAATTATTTTTTATTATTTTTTTTTCCAGAGCTGAGGATTATATGATTATTGAACCAAACACAACTGAAGAAGACAATAAAGAAAATCTGAGGGAAGTGGATGATAATTTGCAAGGTAATGAACTAAAATATACATTTATTTTATTCCTAAGAAATCTTGATAACCACCAAAATAGATATGGAAATGGATAGATCATGGTATCTACAGACATACATTGCAATATTTTTTTTTTAATCTTTTATGTGTCTGCAAGCATGCACAATTCAAAGAGAGCCCAGTGTGGAAAAGTTATGATTCCTTAAATCTATGGTTAATCTCTTATGTAAATGAGTTACTGATGCTCACAATATGACTATAGATTTAATTCCACACAACCCAAGTTTTTTTGCCACCATTATAACTAGTCATACATCTCATCAGTGCATGACTAAAGTAGGAAGAAAAACAACAGATGACCCAAGGTCACTCACTTGGCCCCCACTCCATTCTAATGATATGGAAGTGAAGGCCTATTGAATGACTCTCAGTTACTGTAGATTTTTGCTGGTATATTGTAATTACAATGGCTGTAGAAGTTAAATTTTCAAATCTTTATTATTGCATGTGAGAAATTGATTGACCACAATACGAAGTATTTTTTCTCTGAAACACATTCCTTGATTCTCTCACTGTCTGATTCTGTAATAGGCATGCATTTAAAACTTGATATTACAGTACATGATAACATTTTCTGTGAATTTGTTTATTGTCATTTGTTTACATTTTACATAAATATTTACAGGTGTAAATAAGTTCAGTTGTTAGTTCTTCACATTCACTGAAATGTGCTCCTATAAAACTGCTCAAGCAGTAGGTGCACCTCTCTAAAATCCGACAGCTCTTAACCCTTGAGGGTGCCAGATTTTAGAGTTTAATGCAGTGGTTCTCAAACTTTCTGAGCCCACACCTCCCTTGACCTGTAAAATTTTTGCAGTGCCTCCCTTGAAGTAAAACATCTATAATTAATAAATTTTTAATATTTTCCATGGAAATCTTACATAAACTATTACATTGTCCGCGATACCCCTGGTAAATTATGGCATCTCCCCAGGGTGTCGCAAAGCACAGTTTGAGAACTGCTGGTTTAATGTATATATATTTTGTCTGTAGAATTTTGCATGTTGTACGGGCTGGAAAACCTCTGCTTGAGATGAACTAACTACAACCTTGATTGAGGAGGATCTCAGAAATTCCTTCATTTACTGACAGGAATCATGCCAACTAGGCAGCCATGGTGAACTGGTGCAAGTTTCATGAACACTCTGAGCTCAAATTTATGAGAATCTTAATCACCACCATCATCATCATTGGCCATTTCAATCCACTGCAGGATGAAGGCCTCTCCAGCAGCTTTCCGGTTCCTTCTGTTTTGTGAAATGGCCATCCATTTACTACCCATGAACTCTTGAATTTCATCTGTCCATTTCTGTTGTTGTCTTCGATGGATTTTCTTTTAGCTCCTCTTGGGTACCATTCTGTTATTATATTTTCGAGCTATGTTCCTGCCCAAGACCATTTCATTTCCTTAGTTTTGATAAGAATGTCCCTTACTTATGTTTGCTGCATAATGTTTTTTTTTCTTATCCAACAGTCTGATTCCTAATATAATTTGTTCCATTCTTTGCTGTGTAGTTTTCAGCCTTTCGTCCATTCTTTTGGTGAGTGTCCAAGTTTCACTTCCATAAATCATGGTGAGGAGTATACATTGGTTCATTGTGTTATGTTTCAGACAAATTGGGATATTGCTTCTCAGTATGAGACTATATTTCCTGAATGCTACCATCCAAAATTTATTCTTCCCATGACTTCCAGCCATTTATCATTGTTACGGCTAATGACTTGTCCAAGATAAGTATATGAACCCATATAATTCAAATTCTACTCTTTCAATTCATTTCATATAATTCATTTCAAATTCTACTCTTTCAATGATTATATCCCTTTCTGTTGCATACTTGTTCATCATTACTTTTGTTTTAGCCATATTCGTCTTTAGTCCAAAATCCTTACTAACTCTGCTGATTTAAGTTTTCCTCTAATTCTTTGGGATCATGGCTTATGATCACAATGTCATCTGCAAATCGTAAATGGTTTAGGTACTCTCCATTCACATTGACTCCTTTCTGCAACCAGTCCAATCATCTGAAAGCTTCCTCAAGGGCAGCAGTAAACAACTTCGGAGATGTTGTCTTCTTTCCGAACTTCTTTCTCAAAATTTTAATTTGCTACTGTGTTTGTCTAGCCTAAAAAGGAGGTAGCATTCTCATATATTTTCTTCAAAATTATAATGTATTGGGTGTCTATGGCTTGTCGTTCCAGTGGCCAAAACATTGCCTTATGGAGTCAAATGCCTTTTCATAATCCACAAAATACCAGGCATAATGGTGTTTTATGTTCATTTGCTTTCTCCGTTAGGGGTGATATTACATGAAGGTGATCCATACTTCAGAATCCTATCCTAAAGTCAGCTTGCTCTTTTGGCTGATTCTCATCAAGTATTCTTTCTAATCTGTTAGTGATGCCCCTTGTGAACAACTTGTAGATATGGGAAAACAAGCTAATTGGTCTATAATTTCCAATTTCTGATTTGTCTCCTTTCTTAAGCAGCAAAATTATGATTGCATTATTCCACTTCTAAGGGCTCATGCCTTTCCTAATGTATTTTGTGAAGAGTTTTGTCAGTTTCTGTGTCAAATGTCTTTTCTTCCCAATTTTAATAATTCTACAGTAACTTCATCTTCACCTGGGGCTTTTTGATTGTTCATTCTCTTCAATGCATATACTATATCATCAGGAAGGATATTGGGTATGTCATATGTGTTGCAAATTTGTGATCCATCTTCCTCACTGCTGGCATCATTCTCTTGCTCCTTATATAATACTTTATAGTAGTCTTCTACTATGACTAAATTTTTTCTTCTTTGGATTTCTTTTTACTTATCGGTTTCTCAGGCTTTATCACTGTTAGAAAGTTGTATTCTTTGTTGTTATCTTGGTCCTGAAAAGTCTGCAGAAGCTCAAACTTGTTCTTAAGTTTCAGTGCATACTGCTTTTTCTCCTCTTTAATCAAAGTCCTTCTTATTATTACTCTAACAGTTTATATTATATCTATATCAAGTGTGTATTTTACCATTCTGCTCTGTGATCACTTCCAACATTTACCTTGTTCAGAACGGTAACATCGTTCACAATATATCTTCTGTTAGTGAGGATGAAGTCAGTTGTTTCATTAGTTTTAATCCATTTGGGCTTTTCCATGTCCACTTTCTGTTCACCCTTTTCTTGAAAAAAATGTTCATTACTGACATTCCTTGAGATTCTGCAAATTCCACAAGCTTTTCACCTCTTTCATTTCTTTCACCAATTCCTTAAATTTCCTATAGTTTCCCTTTCTGTGCTGTTTTGTCTCTTTCCAACCTTAGCATTGAAGTGTAGCTCTCTCTCTCTCTCTCTCTCTCTCTCTCTCTCTCTCTCTCTCTCTCTCTCTCTCTATTCATACCTATACACTGATTTATTTAAAAAATACACACATATGTACATTAGAATAACTTAATTTTTTTCTTAACTCTAGTTAATAAAAAAAAAAAAAATGAATAATTCCATAATAGATTATGGATAATATTTTTCTGTATCTTCTCTCTCTCTCTCTCTCTCTCTCTCTCTCTCTCTCTCTCTCCCCCCCCCTAAAAATGCTGTTTGCATGCTTGCATATACATCCTACAGGCACCTAGGAGTGGCAATACTGATTGGCATGGAATATATAGTGATCAAACGAATGGTGCTGCCTGTCATTTTGTCAGTATGTAGCCCATACAACAGAGAAAGGAAAGGATCTGATGGATTTCGAACAGGAATAATTTTATGACTTTCATTACTAGGAAGGCTGGAGTCATCTCAGCAAATTTTATACAGGCAATGTCACTGTTCAAGGGCCGCCTTAGTGAAGATATGGCAGGAATGGTTTGAAGAGAGAGGCAACAGCCCAACATTCCAGGATGAGTAGACCAGGAGCCCAACAATGGTTGACTGTCAAGGTCAACAGCAGTTGGAGCATACTGTCTGGGTCAACAGGAGAGTATGTCTCATGATCCCTCAATTAACAGCAGACTACAACAGGGCACACATAGAAACATTTCTGAGCATACCATCTGACAGACAGATGCTCTTGCCTACAGAGTAGGTGACCTGTTCATGTGTCCATGTTGAACGACCATCATTGACATCTCCACCTGCAGTAAGCACCATTTGAACATTGGACAAATGGAAAAGAGTCACCTTGTCTGATGAATCAAGGTTCCAGCTGCATCTTGCCAATGGGTGGGTGCATATTCGACGGTAAGCAAGTGAGCAACTGCAATCAGACAGGCCAGTGGCAGTTTTAATGAAATCACTAGTTCCCCTCACCCCCATTAAACACACCCTCGCTACCAGATCCTGCCTTGGCATTGTTTTAGACCAAGTTCCAAGTAGTTTGTGCTCTTTTGGTCACCAAGTCCCCTCGCTCAAAAATTTGTGAGATGCAGTGGAACACAGCATTTGCCAGTCCACTCCAGTGCTTCGGCCTGTTGCCAAACTCCAAGATGTCCGGCTGGTCCAGGATACCCCGAAGACACCTTTTGTGGTCTCATGGAGTTAATGCCATGTCAGGTGCAAGCAGTTATCATGGTAAAAGGTGACCCAACACACTATTAGTGATCATAATGTTTTGGCGTGTGTGTGTGTGTGTGTGTGTGTGTGTGTGTGTGTGTGTGTGTGTGTGTGTGTGTGTGTGTGTGTGTGTAAAGTGAAAAAAAAAAAAAATAAGGGAGATACAGAGTGATACAAGTGAGATAGAAGGTAAAAAATATGTATAAATATTTACAAAATTGACAAATTAAGGAGTTGCCACACAAATTACAAAACTGGCCTCTTGTCAGTTGTCAACAACCAGGTGTGTGTGTGTGTGTGAGAGAGAGAGAGAGAGACAGAAGTTGGAAGTGTAAGTTACACAGGATGCCAAAAGCCCAGAGGAAAAATATAACAGAAATATCTATTTTGTTTTACCGTATATTTTATATAAAAAAGTTATTTCTCTTTTGCATTATGGTTAAAAAAAAATGGATAAAATGTAAAAAATTTGAAAAATCTAATTCAACTTTGTCATTATTACAGACATCATGGAAGTGCCCACAAAATGCATATCTTTTTCTCAGACTCTTGATATCAATGCATCTGTGCAGTTCATTGATTTTGAAGGAAGGTCAGATAGTGAATCAATAAAGAAGATTATAGCTCTTATAAAACCAAGGAGGCTTATTTTAGTTAGAGGCTCTCAAGAAGCTACTGAGCTCTTAGCTGCATTCTGTCAAAGTACTGGTGCTGTACAGGGCAAAGTTTTCTGTCCACGATTGTTTGAAATTGTAGATGCTACCACAGAGAGCCATATATACCAAGTAAGAAATATAGTCCTATTTTTGTATCATATCAAATATTAAAACTGTTTATGTAGAAATATAAATATTTGTCCTGGTCCAGAAAGTTCTGCAAACACAAACAGCACATGAGGCCATGATTTGTAGCAGAATCATTAGGTGATTCTCCTACAAATTGCAGTCCCACTACAGCACTTTCACTACTTTGAACAGCAATTTCTTATTTTATGTAGTTTTTACACTACACTTTTTTTTATCAATACATATACTTATTTCTTATCTGCATATATTTTGTTAAATTTAAACATAGCAAATACCAAATGTTAATGAATCCACTTAACTAAAATTTGATTATACAAAGTAGTAGAGGCTATTCAATTTATTACCTGAATTTTTCTGTTTATTACCTAGCTCTTTTTTATTAGGAAATATTTTTCATATAACATAGAATACATCCATTATTTATGAAATTTATGTGCTGTCAGCCGCAAACTAATTTCCCTAGAGTTATTATTTGTCGATTATTTTAATTTTGTTTTGGTGATGCTTTGGAAATTGTGCTATGCAGTAAAAGTTGCATGATAATTTGAGAACTTTTACAGCTGCAGAATATCAACAAAGGGTGTCCACTCAGTTATTCATGATATTAGTTATTAGGTCACCACTTAATGGATTCCAAGGTTACTGAAAGAAAAAAGAACTTGTGAATGGAATTATCATTTGATCACTTGAAGGGGGCTGTGAATTTTGAATGCAATTATGACTGATGCCATCACTTTAAACTGGAGTGTTATCTTTTCGCTAGGCAGTGGAAGCATCCTTAGTCTCTAAGAACAAAACATTGTCAATCCCAGATTTCTTCTAGAAAAAAAAAGTATGGTAATCATGTGTTTTAACCACTGTGACTCTTAGACTTTAGAGAACCTGATGCCGGTATTAACTCTTAATGGTATACTGAAAACTTCTGCCTGCCCCTTAGTATCAAATTCAAGAAACTGGAACAACTAACAGAAGGAAATAGCTTGCTTCACAATAAGCATCCATGCATGTACATTATCAACCCAATTCAGCCCTTGCTTTCAAAGAGTCATTAGGAAGCATTAAAATACTCCTTTGTATGGGCCAAGGGACTAGTATGTTTGCATGTAACTTTCATATTTTTGTCTGTTGAAAAAAATTTAAACTGATGAATTTCAGTCAGTACAGATGGCAAAATCAAACAGATATTAAAAAATGGTTCTGTGAACAACCTAAAGAATTTTTTGAAGATGGAATATTTAGATTAGTGAAGCTGTAAGATGTCTAAATGCTAAAGATGGCTTTAAATTTTTTAAAAATAAATTTATTTTAAAAGCCTTAAATGTATTTTAATTGAACAGCCCTTATATATTATAACTAAAAAGCTATAAAATTACATTATTATTCTATGGAATGTTAGTTACAAGCAATCAGAAAACACAAATTTTAAAAAGTATAACGTTAACAGAAACACTAAAATTAACCCAAAAATAAAGTATAAAATTGTTAGCAATAATGATTTAAATGTTTTTGATCAAATGGGAAACTTCAAAAATACATTAAGAAGTTGTTATCAACAATTGTTTTTATTACATATGTAGTTTCTGGATATTTTTATTACATTGTAACTTCTTTTTATATTGACTACCTGAATATAGGATCTTATATTCTGTTGGGCAAAAAAATATAATAAATAAATTTTAGTTTTTATTGATTTGCTGAATTAGAGCAAAACTTCATAAATAAAATTTTTACTCTAAATTATTTGTAAGATATAAAGTTCATTAATTAGAACATTTGTAAATCAGAATACTGTAATGGTAGTCTTAAATGTGGCTGAAATTCTTTTATTTTCTCTTAATCGCTCTCATATAACTATGTTACCTTTTCCGTGTTGTGTATATATCTATTTATTGAGGCAGAAATTACCTTTTATTACCTAAAAGTGTTAATTTGGCTACCCTTTTATCACATTGTATTTTGCTGTTTTATTTATATATAGCATTATCAGTAAAAAACTATCAGTAAAAAAAATTATCAGTAAAAAACAGGTTATCCCAATAACATTGAATATAAATATAATTTCACCAAATCTTTCATTTAGACAACCTTATAAGGCTATGGTTTACACCAAACTGCACACTAAAGTGTTGAAAAGTAAATAAATGCATATAAAATCTAACAAAAAATTAGAAAAAGTAAGAACACAAAAAACAAAATGAATTAATAATATTTATGATATATTATTACAAGATTTGATAAAAGATCTATAGAACAATCCAAGTCTAGTTCATTAATTAAGTATTTTACAGAAAAGATAATGATACTCATAATCTGTAAAAGTAAGCTTAAAATAGCTTATTATTTAAATGATGTACAATACTTTGTTAAAAATATATCTGCTTTAATCAGGATACTAACTGTTAACTGGTCTTAGAAGTTATATACAAAAATAATTTTGTAGCATTTTTCTTACAGATAACATCACATAATTTAACTTGGAAAATTGAAACAATATTTCAATAGTTAAAAAATAAAAATATATATATTTTCCAAATTACTCAATTCCATCTGTAAGAAAAATTCCCAAATTATTTTTATTTATTAGTTCTTTGAGCAGTTAACTGGCATGGAAGACGGCACTGTATTTTGAAAAACTTATGGATTAACTCAACGTTTGAGGAACTGTGCAAAACTTTGGGGGGGAGGATTCCTTTTGCCTATCAGGGCCTTCCCTGGTAGGTGGAAGGAATCTGTTTTGTAGAGATGAAATACATTTAAACAAAGGTAGTTCAAGGGCATTTGTTGATATTATTGAGGATGCTTTAACAATTTTGCTGGAGGTAATGCTTATATGGTTTTTCTGATGATATGGTTCAAAATAACATTTGAACATATCTCAAGGGCCCTTGAATGAGGCCACAAAAATCAGTCTTCTGATATTAGAAAGATATGTTAAAGATAACAACATTTGAAATGTGTCATACTAGGACAGTAAACTTTAAATAACTTTAAGGAATGTGTCAGGGTAGTAAATAGTACAAGAACACTTAGTCTGAACTGTGTCAACAGTAATATCAAGATTTTTCTCAATAAAATAAGTAAGGTTGAACTACTGGTTAGGAATAATAATGCTGACATAATGGAAACTAAGTGTATTTAGGGAGGAGGGAAGAGAGGAGAAAATAGGTAGGATAGTTTGAGTTGTGTTACTTGTGAAAAGTAGCTTGCACGCTACAAAAGCATTCCAAGATTCAGACCTAAACAGACTCAAAGATTTTGGAAGCAAAGTTATAATGAGAGTGGGACTATGCCACACTCTGGGAACTGAAGAGTACAATGAGAACCTCTATTTACAAATTGTAATGGTTGGAAGAGTGGGGATAGAAAATTTTAAATTTGCCAAATGATTACTGTCTATATCTACAAGTAAGGAATGTAATGTACTAGGAGCAAGAATATTCTAGATCTCAGAACCCGTAATTCTGATAGTATTACACATAGAGTTAATACTACAGGAACCCTTAATGGGGAATGATCATGGAGTGCTAAGGTGATTGATGACAAGTGAGGTCAGTATATTATCAGTCTATAAAGGTGAAATGGGTAACTAAAGATTGAGTCTGACTTCAGAACTAGGGAAAATCATGGAGCAATTATTAGGAATGCAATACAGTCACCTAGATAGGAATGATTGCCTCAAAGGAACTGAACATAGTTTAACAAAGGAAAAAATCTTGTTTAACTAACCCAATAAACTGTTATGACAATATCACTCGTAAGTTGGACAGGAAATAACTTTGGCCTTGTTTATTTGGATATCAGCAAAGCAATTGACTCAGCCCCATTCAAGAGATTGTTGTATAAGCTGGAGCATATTGGGATCTCAAGTAAGATCCTCAGATGGATTACAGGATGACTGCACAGCAGGAGGCCAATGGTTGTAATTAATAATTACTATTCAGAATATCTAGGATTAGAAGTGGGATTCTAATTCTGGGATTAGAATTAAATGACATTGATGATTCTAGGTTATGAAAAATGTCTGAAGAAGGAGAACTGGATGACAGATGAAATTTTGACATTCATGGAGAAGTGCAGAGCATTTAAGAACTGCAGTGCACTAAGGTACAAGGACTGATTAAGAACAAAATTAAAGGAACTAAAGAGAGTTGGATCACAGAAAAATGCAGAGAAGTAGAAGCACTGCATGAAAAGCATGATTATTTCAATCTTCACAAAAAGATTAGAGATTTCAGGAATTAATACAAGGAAACAACCAACTTCAATCCGAAATGACAAAGGTGAGATTATCATAGAAGAATCAGAAAAGCTGAACATGTGGACAAATACATAAAAATACATAAAACCTCTTTGCTGACATTGACATCAGATAGATGACAATAACGATTCAGTGGTAGAGCCAAAGGACCTGATGAAATCAGAGCAGAAATGGTCAAATTGCTCAACTACAAAAACAGCAACATTCTTGTTGAATTATTTAACAGAATTTACGACATGGGTAACATCCCTTTGTACTGGCTGACATCAACATTCATCACTCTTCCAAAAAAACTAAACACCAGGACTTGTAGAAACTTCAGACTAATCAGCTTGATGAGCCAAGTCCTCAAAATGTTCCTAAAAATAATTCAAAATAAAATTTTCAGGAATTGTGTGAGTAGTTGATGGACGATGTGCAATTTGAATTTAGGGACTGGGTACAAGAGAAGCGCGATTTTGTGCCCATGTTATGATGCAAAGGTGCAGAGAACAACAGATTGATGCCCATCTTTGTTTTATTGACTTTGAGAAGACCTTTGATCAAATTCAACACACCAAGCTCATTGAGGTCCTTGAAGAGTCCGGCCTTGATGAAAAGGACATCCGAATAATCAAAAACCTCTACTGGAACCAAATCTGTTGTAGTTGATGGCAGAAAGACAGAAAATATCAAAGCTGAACATGGAGTGAGGCAAGATTGTGTGTACTCTCCCCCTCCTGTTTAACATTTATTCAGACGTCATCAAGAGAGCATTAGATAGAAGAAATGAAGGAATATCGGTCAATGGCAGAGCGATTAACAACCTTCACTATGCAGATGTCACTGTATTTTGTATAACTAATATGCAGAACTTACAGATACTCCTCAATCGTGTGAGTGAGGAAAATGAAAGAATCGGCCTCAGGATTAATGTCAACAAGCTCATGATCATTAATGTAGCAATGCCAACACCTCCACTCTTGTTAAATGGAAGGCTGATAGAGTTGACAAAATCAGATATCTCGGCTGTTGGATCAAGGACAAAAATGAACTGGATATGGAAATGATTCATAATAATTGCAATGTAATACACCAACCGTATAACTGAAACTTTATTAAAATAGAAATAATATAATAGAAGCCCAGATCAAATTAAAATGATAAATTAAAATACACTGATTGTACAATGAAAGCAATAAGGTAATAAATAAAGTATAAAATAAAATATAAAGAATAGCAATTGCAATTAGTGTAATTACTATTCTTTATATTTTATTTCAATTGCATATTTTTTATTTCATTGCTATTCTCTTTATATCTTATTCCAATAGCAATTACAATTAGGGTAATTGCTATTCTTTATATTTTATTTATTATCTTATTGCTTTTATTGTATCAGTGTGTTTTATTTTATTTTATCATTTTAATTTGATCCGGGCTCATATTATATTATTTCTATTTTAATAAAGTTTCTGTTATACGGTTGGTGTATTACATTGCAGTTATTATAAATCAGAATACTCCCAACCCCAGAGGCCTAAATTGAAGAAATGGATATAAGAATAAAAGAAAGGATTGAAATGGCCAGGCAGTATTTTCTTAAAATGAGATCTGCATTGTGCAATGTAAACCTGGATCTCCACCTTAGAATCCAGATGATGAGATGTTACGTTTGGTCAGTTTTGTTGTTTGGTGCCAAGACATGGACACTGAAAACTAGCACCTCAAAAAAAACTAGAAGCATTTGAAATGTGGACATACAGAAGAATGTTGAAAGTGCCATGGATAGCAAGAATGACCGATGAGAGTATCCTGCAGAGAATTGGAAAAACCCGTGAATTGCTGAAGGATGTAAAGAAAAGAAAAATGACGTACCTTGGACACCTGATGCGGAACAACAAATATGCAATTCCACAGCTAATTATTGAGGCAAGAATGGAAGGAAGAAGAAGAAAAAGAAAGCCTAGGAGAAGATGCACATCATGACTAGATAACATCAAGAATTGGACAGGACTAAACACCGAGCAACTCTTCAGAGCTACCAGAGATGGAGGGACATTTGCTATGGTGGTCGCTGACCTCCATTAGGAGATGGCGCACTGAGAAGAGAAGAAGACATTGATGAAGGGATAGAGAGCATGATGTTAAAATTTGTAGTTGATGCAAGGATTTGAGAATAGTTAGTGTCAAGTGACATTCCTTCAGGACAACAGATAGTCCCCCAGAATAGTCAGATAAGTAGCAATCATAGTGTTATATGCCAAAATTTTACACCTTAGCTGCAGTAGCATACCATGTGAAGTTCTGAACTTTCATATGAAAGTTCAGAACTTCACATGCACCACTACTTGAGTAGTAGTGTATATGTCAGTTCCAAACACTATTTTGCATTTTAAATTATTGCATTTCTATGATTTGTAAAACATTGATAATTACATATGCAACATGCATTCCTAATTTTTTTTTTTTTTTTTTTTTTAATTTTCAGCCTGATAACATTCTTTCAATTTCTCTTCCTCATTTAATATGAGTTACTGTTTTCTAAATTCTCCATTTAATGCAACTGATTTTCTTTATTAGGTAAAATTAAAAGATTCTTTGGTGAGCTCTCTGAATTTTGTCAGAGCTAAGGAAGCAGAATTAGCATGGGTTGATGGAGAAATTGTGATGGAACAAGAAGAAAAAGTAAGTCTTACAGAGTTAGGTGTGAAAATAGAGGACACTATGGAAGAGGATGAAAAGGAAGAATTATCAGGTAATAATAATTCTCAAAATTATAATTCTTCCTAATGTCAGAATTTTTTTTGTGATCGTATTTTGCTTACCTACAGTTTAAAAAATATATATCAGATTTATCAAAATACCACATCGCCTTGAATAGAAAACATACCCAATTGATTGAAAGACAAATTTGGAAAAAAAGTAAGTTTAGACAGCATTTTTTCTTTTTAAAACATTGTACAACGGCAAGTTTTTGCCACCAACCTTATATATACATGGCATTACTCTGCATTATTGCTTCTTCTTTCCACCACATCTTTTTCACATTGATAGTGTCTAGTAGCATTTCAGCATATATTTGGTCCACAGTTCTGGTCTGCAGGAAGCATATTGAAATCAGCATACTGTAAACACTAATTCTGCAAAAGTATGAGACTTCTGAAAACAAAACTTCTCTTCGCAGGTATAAAATTATTGGTTTCAAAATGCCTCTGGCCACTCTGCAACATTTATTCTTTCTTTTTCTTCTTTTATGCCACACTTTTTACTACCTGAAACACTATTTCCAATTTTTTTTTTCATCTTATTGTTTATTTTCTTACACAAATGGCTGGAAGCAAAAATACAAAGGTATACAGTGTGGAAAAGTTGAGAAAGTGTCTTGGTTTCTCCAGGGACTAAGTGATCCATTTCAGAATAAAGATGATATTTCAGAGGACTGGGAATTGCTTGTTGATTTATTCTTTATCCATTAAATTTACACTTATCCATCCATTAATTTTTCCTTTAGAAAACAGCACAATTTTGTAAAGGAAATATTATGTTATGGAAATATTATATTGAATATTATGTTTAACCAACCTGGTTAGCCATTCTGACAGTCACTTATGAGCACATATAAGAAATAATTTCAACATTGTTTATTTGGATTTTAGCAAAGCATTTCATTCAGTCCCTCATTGAGAGATTACTGTATAAGTTAGTACATGCTGGGATTATGGGTAATATTCTAAGATGGTTTTGTAGGGTAGCTTCATGGTAAGAGGCAGAGAGTTGTGATTAATGGTTACTCTTCAGCAAACTGGGCAACATTAGAAGCAAGGTCCCCTATTATTTCTGATTTTCTTAAATGACATCAACAAAGAGATACAGGGTGTGATATCAAATGAGGAGAATATTTAATAATCGCACAAAGCAACTCTTCTTTGGGACAAACAACTTAGTCTTTGGGAATGATCAGAGAAGTGGCAACTATGTTTTAATGCAGCAAAATGAAATGTCTTACATTTGTGGAATAGCAATTCAATATAACTTATACACTTCATGGGATTGAATTAAAAAAGTAGATGATGATAGGGATTTGATGTTTACAGTACTGGAAAACATGAAGTTCTCCGTACAGCACAGAAAAGTGGCAAAGAGGGCCCATGGTGTCCTATATATTTAACAATCATTTGTTTGTAGGGAGGTCATAATCCCACCATATAAGGTATATTGTAAGAATGATCAAGCTTCTTCAAAGGGTCCAAAGATGGGTTGCACTTAGTGTTCTCTTCGCAGGTGTCTAGTCTCCAGATACCGCAGTTTGCAGAACTGAAGCCTCTCCTAGCAAGAGCACCCTTTTGTTCCCCTCACCAAATTTGTTGCTCTTCTTTGCACCTGCTGCAACAGGTCCACCAGTGCAATAGACATGTATGAAGTAATCAAGATGTAGCCTAACTATTGCCTTGTACACTGGAGTAATCACCTTCTTATCCCTGCTCTTCTAGAAAAGTTACTGTATATCATTGAACAAAGCACCATGAGCTGTCCTGGAAGCCTCTCTGCACTGATTGGAGAACTTCATACCTGACTGCACAACCTGACACCTACATCTTTTTCAATCTCCACTACCTGAGTGGGTTTTTTTTTTTATGAAAATCCCAAACACAAAAAGTATCAAAACCTATAGTACTTAGTACCATGCATGAGAAGGAGATGAGGAAGGATGGAATGCTGGAAACTAAACATGGGTTCACCACTTTGTGCCTCCAATAAGCAAAGTAGTGGTATTGCATCGGATTGATGAGAGTCATCTACCACCTAGTGTTACTGTTAGCAAGAATATTATATTATTAGTGTTATATTATATTAAAATTAATAGTGGTACTAATTAGTATTGGTGTTAGTAATAGTAGTACCATGCAGGTTGAAGATGGCAAGGGAGAATGCCAGAAGCTTTGCTCTGGAGACTAAACTTTGGTTTCACCACTTCAAGCCTCCATTAAGGAAAGTGGTGGTATTGCGCTGGTTGATAAGGGTCATCTACCACCTAGTGTTGGTTTTAGTACTAGTAAGTATTATATTAGTATTACATGGTATGTTAATCTGGGATTACTGGTGTCCATGTGCAGTACCTTGCAGATGTCAATGTTAAACTTCAGTTGCGACTTCTTAGTCCATCTATGTAATTTATCTATACTTTGTTGCAGTAGCATACCATGATTACTGTCATACCCTACCAACCATCATATCATTTTGCAAACTTAGACATTAGGCCTGATATGCCTTCATCAGTATCATTAATAAATATATAAAACAACAACAACCCAGCACTGAACCCTGGGGGACTCCTCTAATAGCATTTGTTGAAGAGTAGTGCCTATTTGTAACAACTCTGTCTTTTTGCACTCGACCATCCCTTTATCCATAACAGTAACTTGCCCTTAATGCTGCACTGCTCCAATTTGTACAGCAGTCTTTCATGTGGAACAGTATCAACTCCTTTTCTGAAATCTAGTTATATAATGTCAGAATTATTTTTTGCATCCTTTGTCATGCATCATAGTATCCAATCAAATTGGTCATACAAGACCACCGGTTAACAAATCCATACTCTGACTGCAGTTTAACTGCATTCCTATCTAGAAGTTCTTACGTTACTTCTTTAACCAGTGACTATTATTTTCCCTGAACAGAAATCACACTAACAGGTCTGTAATTACTCATGTTACACTTCAATTAATGTTAGTTTTCTTCCAGGTACCTCTGATTACAACTTGATGTTCTATTTTCCAGTGGAGCCTTTATCCCAGTGCCATTCCCAGCCTGGTATTCTTTTGCATTCCACCCTTCATTGTTTGGACTACTGGACTGGGTTGTACTTTATTAAGATCTGCTGATCATAATATTTGCTGAT
This sequence comes from Mastigoproctus giganteus, assembly GCF_048544385.1. Taxonomy (NCBI): domain Eukaryota; kingdom Metazoa; phylum Arthropoda; class Arachnida; order Uropygi; family Thelyphonidae; genus Mastigoproctus; species Mastigoproctus giganteus. Next base: position 232,765,809 of record NC_143580.1, on the reverse strand, counting down.
AGTATCGCTGAAATTATTCTTGTAGTAGTGAAACCCTTTATTCGTCTTTCTACTATAACCTCTTGTCCTTTATCTAAATCAGTTTTCAAAAAAAAAAAAAAAATTTGTAAGGCTGTAAATTATTAGATACTATAGTATATTACAGCTGACTTAAATCAAATCTACTTTATTGTATACAAATTTTGCATACACTAAAGTTTGGAGAGTTGTAAACTAGTTATTAATAAATCCATGTTTGATTTTGAAAAAGTTAAGAGTAGAATTGTCCAGATGGTAGCCAAACCAGCTCCTTGCCAGAGTTATTTGCTTCAAATTCCATACATCCATACTTCCACCTCTGTTATGTCCTAATGGTTCTGTTATATCTTCATCTAAACGTAAATCTGACTTATTAGAATATTACTTTTCCCTCGGACTATTGCATTCATGACCTTGATAAACCTCTTCCTACCATACTGAATTCATTCCATTCAGTGACTCTCAATTTTCCAGTAAAAAAAAAATTAGAAGAATCCTAAGCCATTCTGTTTCACAAAATCGGCAGGTTCTGATGGTATTTCTCCATTTTTGCTTAATGGAAAATTGGAGAATACCAGGCTGTGCTCCAAAGTTAACTCCCTATTTGTCATTATTTTGCATTTTTTGCCAAAATTTGTACCTTTAATGTCAAAATTTGTTCTTACCAGGCCAATTCCAAGAAAGGAGGACAAATCCTGCTCTTCTAGTAACCTAATGTTGCAATAGTAGTAGTAGTAGTGGTGGCGTGTGCTGCAAGAAAGCAAGTGTATGAGCTTATGCAGCATCAGCCAAAAAAAAAAAAAAAAATCACACCATTCCCTCCAAATGCCTGTCCAGTTCCTCCTTAAATTATTCAACCTATCAACTTCCACAACGACAGATGGAAGTTCGTTCCAGCATTTAACCACCTGCTGGCTAAAGGCAAATTTCCGCACATCTATTCTACATCTGTCCTTTCTTAATTTGAATTTATGCCCCCTTAGGTTCGTAATCTGAACAAGTGGAAGGATCCCATCAGAATTCAGCGTGCTCAACCCATTCAAGGCCTTATACACCTCGATCAGATCACCGCACAGGCACCTAGTCTCCAGCCACTGCAATTTGCAGAACTTATTGGTGATCCCTTCATTCCCCTCACCAATCTTGTTGCCCTTCTCTGTACACGCTCAGGTAAATCTACATCCTTCCTAAAATGAGGCCTCCAGACCTTTACGCAGTACTCAAGGCGTGGCCTGACCATTGCCTTATACAGAGGGACAATCACCTCCTTTTCCCTGTTAGCAAAATTCTTATATATCATTGACAAATCCCCATGACCTGCCCTGGTAGCCTGTCTGCATTGCCCAGAAAACTTCATATCTGACTGCACAATTACTCCCAGGTCTTTTTCATTTTCTACCACCTTAAGTGTAGTACCACACAGTTGGTACGTTTCTCTGGGGTTACTTCTACTCATATGCAGTATTTTGCATTTGTCAAGGTTAAACTTCAGTTGCCACTTCTTAGCCCATCTGCCCAAATTATCTAAATCCTGTTGCAGTAGCACACTGCCATTACTGTCATTAACAACCCTGCCAACCTTTGTATCATCTGCAAACTTCGACATTAAGCCTGATATACCTTCATCAATATCATTGATAAATAAACAAAACAACAGTGGACCCAACACCAAACCCTGTGGGACTCCACTAATAACATTAGTCCAAGAAGAGCAGCACCCATTGATTACCACCCTCTGTCTTCTCCCACTTAACCATCCTTTTATCCATTGTAGCAACTTACCCTTAATACCATTCTGTTCCAATTTGTACAATAGCCTTTCATACGCAACAGTGTTAAAAGCTTTCCTGAAATCCAAATATATGATATCAAAATTATTTTTTGCATCCATTCCCTTTGTAACCACATCATAAAATCCTATCAAATTTGTCAGACAAGACTTTCCCTTAACAAACCCATGCTGTGTCTGAATTATTGCTACAGTCTTGTCTAGATGATCCTGCAATGCATCTTTAACCAGTGACTCCATTATTTTACCCGGAACAGAAGTTAAACTAACTGGTCTGTAATTACTCGTGTCACCCTTCGATCCTCCTTTGTGAATTGGGGATACATTTGCACATCTCCAGTCCGTGGGGATCTCCCCTGAGTCCAAGGATGCTCTCATAATTATGGCTAAGGGTTTGCTTAGTTGCTTTGCCACCTTCTTTAATATAAGTGGATAGATCCCATCCACCCAAGGTGCTTTTCTTATGTTTAACTTCAACAATTTCTCCTCCACTTTGCTCTTTATTACAAAAATATTAAGTATCCTGCTACAATTTGATAACCTGCCATTTTCAAACCTTAATAATTCGATGTGTGAATTTAGATGCAAAATACTCATTCAGTTTGTTTACTATCTGAGTAGGATCATCAACAGTCGAACCATCTATGTCAAGTAGACCAATCAGATTCATCCCTTTCCTTTTAGAGTTTATATAAATAAAGAAATCCTTGCTGTTTTTCTTAGCATCTTTTGCCAAGGATTTCCCATAATCTGCCTTCGCCTACCTAACCTCCTTTGTGACCTGATTACAGACTAGCTTATATCTGCCATAGGCTTCTGAGTCGCTTGATAATTTATATGCATACCATGCATTTTTATTCCCTGTTACGAGTCTCATTAGTTCATTAGATAACCATTTAGGCCTGAACCTTTAACAATATTTCTTAATAGGTATAAAACTTTTAGTAGCATCCACGATTCATTTCTTGAATGCTTCCCACTTAGAATTTACTGTTGGTAACATCGTCAGTCAGAATTTAAAAACTTTCTGAGACCACTGTACTCACCTTTACGGAAGCAAAACCCTTTCCTTTACCCCTGTTGGTAATTAAATCTTTAAGTAAATCCCACATCAGTACACTGTGATCACTGCCACCTAGTGGTTCCTTTATCTGCAAATTCTTAATACACGAATGATCGCTGCTGATAACCAGATCAAGAGTATTACTCTCTCTAGTTGCCTCTCGAACATGCTGCTGCAGAAAACAATCATCCAATAAATCCACAAAAGTCTGACTAGTGTGTGAGGAGTGACCAACCCACAAGTTCCAGTCAATATCTGGGAAGTTAAAATCCCCCATTATAAGACATTCTGATTTACTAGCCCACTCTATTTCTCTGTACAATTGTTCATTGTACTCATTCGAGTCATTAGGCCTATAACACATTCCTACTCTTATTTTTGCTTTCGCAGTGCTTATGTCACACCAAACTGACTCAACAGTGCACTGTTCATCTATATCAACTGGGTGCACTTCTTTTGATTTTATGTTTTTCTTAATTAACAGCATAACACCTCCTCCCTTTCTGTACACATAGTACTCCCCAAATTCCAGTTCTGCATTCCTTATATCTGTTTGACACCATGCCTTTAATGTCTTGACCAACACTTCAAATTTATCAAATTTATTTACTATACTTCTAGCATTGGTATACATGCAAGCATACATATTCCTATTCCTAGTTACCCTAACACATCCCATATACCCACCTATTTCAGGATGACTGCCATCCGTCCCTGAAACTCCCAACACCCCTCGCTCCAGGTCGCTACTTATTCTAATAGAAGTTGTGCAAGAATCACCTTCAACTCTGCCTACGGCTACTGTTAAACTATTAGTCCTTGTATTCCCCCCAAGCTATCAGTTTTCCGACCCACCTAACACTGCCTCGATAGCATCAGCAAATATTCTTGCACCCTTTCTATTTAAGTGTATCCCATTCCTATAGAAGCAGTCTCTCCTGTTAACAAGTACAGACCAGGCTGAAAAAAATTCTATCCCTTAAGCCTTGCACAATCTTTTCAGGGCTGAATTGATCAAAAAGGCTCTCATCATATACTCCCTCCTATCGTGTCTGGGCAGAATTGCAGACACTTTCAAATTCAACCCTAATTCTCGTCTTTTGTTCAGCAGTGACCTGTACTTGTTAAGTAATTCTGCCGGTCTCCTACTCTTAATATCATTAGTGCCAACGTGCACAACTATATCACCTTTTGTGCCCTTAAAAGATGATATCCTCTCTACAACGTCATCAACCTTTGCCCCTGGCAGACATACCCTGGTTCTGTTCCACCTATCCTTTTTACAAAGCATGTTCACCGTTTCCCTGACAATAGAGTCACCAACAACTACTAGTTCCTGTGGGACCGGTGCATTCTGCCTTGGGGGTTGCCGCTGTGTTGCGTGATGATCAAGTGCAAGCTCTGGCGTTGATGTGGGCAGCTGAGAGCTTGATGGGCCCTCAATTTAGATCTTTCGAGGGCATCCACCCTGTCCTTCAAACTCTCACATAGGCCCATAACAACGCTGAGTTGTCGCCTGATTTCCTTACATCGCGCACGCACAAAGACATCCCCCATGGCAATATCATGTTCTGTTCTGTTCCAGAGAGTTCAGCAAACATTTCACAAGTTGCACATTTTTTTAGGCTGTGATGCATTGGAGAATCGCCCCCTTCAGTTCTCCCCCCGAGTCACAGCACTCCTGCCACTTTGTGCCCGTTGCTTTGCTGCTCTAGTTTTGGGCATGCTCTTTTAAATTAATAAGATCAATAAATTAAATTAATTAAATGTCAATTATACGCTATCTAATAGAAACAGTGAAGCGTATTACTCTATATAATTATACGTTAGAGCTACCTTAATTAAAAATTTGAATTCCCTACCACTATATTTACAAAAACAATGGCTGCAAGATTCGAACAAAATAACGGTTTTACATATATTCTTCTTCTTCTTCTTTGCTCCTTAGCTGGCAGCTGGGGGAGGCGGTTGGCCACGCAACCAGTATGCTGCTGTAGGTGCCGCAGGGTTTCGGACTTGCTCTGTGATGTTCTTCCATACCTTACGATCCATGGCTTCAGTCCTGGCCTGGTTAAGGTCGAGACGTCGGCTCTTCAAGTCATCTTCCACTTGCTTGGCCCACGTTTTCCTAGGCGCAGTCCGTTGGATGCTCCATTGGGTGGGTCGTTGTCTCCAAAGGAGTGTGGATGGTATTCTGTTCGTGCCCATTCTACATACGTGGCCAAACCATCTGAGCCTTCGCTTCTGGATTTGGTCGGCAATGGTTGGTTGCTGTTGGCATCTGGCACGGATGGTATCATTAGTGATGCGGTCGCGAAGAGAGATGCCCAAGATCTGCCACAGGCATCGCATTTGGAATACCTCAAGTTTGTTCAAATCTAACTTGAGACAAATCCATGTTTCCGATCCGTAAAGAAGAATGGGCAGGATCAAAGTCCAGAAGAGTCGGATTTTAGTCTTTGTGGAAATGTTGGTCCTCTTCCACAGACACCATTTGAGCTAGGCGAACGCAGTGGCCGCCTGTCCAATTCTGCTGTGGATTTCCATGGTGGATGCAACTTTCTTCTCCTGGACCAGCGACCCAAGGTATTTAAAGTCCTGCACTTGCTCGATCTGGACGCCTTCGAGATAGATGGTGGCTTGCGACCCATCTGTTGTCAGGGCCTTTGTCTTACCAGCATTGATCTTCAAACCGTATGGCCGGGCAATGCGGGCAATGTCGTAGAGGATGTCCGTGGCTTCAGCGTCGTTACCGGCAAGGATAGCACTATCATCAGCAAACATCAGGTCAGTCACATAGTGATCCTTGTCATATTGTATGCCCTGTCTGTTTCTGAATGCTTGCCTCATAATGGCGTCGACCACGATGTTGAAAAGCAACGGGGAGGCTACATCCCCTTGGCGGACTCCAGTTTGGATGGTAAATTCCTCAGATAAATCGTTCTGGATGCGCACCTGGCTGGTTAAACCGTTGTATGCAGTTTGGAGGAGTGTGATGACTTTTCGAGGTACATGTTCAACCTCTAGTAGTTTCCATAAGGCAGGCCGGTGGACACAGTCGAAAGCAGACTTAAAGTCAATGAAAACAATGACGGTTCGCTGTCCACACCGGATCCTCTCCTCCATCAGCTGACGAATGGCAAAGATTTGATCACAGCATCCTCGCCCGGGTCTAAATCCTGCCTGTTCTTCTCGACTGGTTTGCTCGCGATGTTTTTGCAGTCTTGACTGGATGATCTTCATAAAGACCTTTCCGATGATGGAAAGGAGGCTGATGCCACGGTAGTTCTTGCAGTCCCGGTTATCACCTTTCTTGTGGATCGGTACGATAATGGCTTTCCTCCATGTTAACGGAATTTGTTCAGTGCACCAGATGGTTTTGAGGAGTGAGTGTAGTCGGCGAAGCAGTACATCTCCCCCGGCTTTGATCGCTTCTGTGGTGACTTGGTCCACTCCTGGTGCCCTGCCATTCTTCAGGGATTGTATGGCTGCTTTCACTTCTTCTACTGTAGGCTCAACATCGACCATGGAGACCTCAGGGGGGTCGATCGAGAGTGCTGTTGCTGGCGGTCCCTGAGGTGGGTCGTGATTATACAAAGCTTTGAAGAATTCACTCCACTGTTGCAGGCGTTCGGATGGTGATCGCACGAAGGTCCCATCAGCATTCTTGATGTTGTCACTAGTCAATTTGGTCTTTCCACTCAGACATCTGAGGGTGCAGTAGAGAGTACGGTACTCGTTTTTGGATGCCGCCACTTCAAGATCGTCTGCCACTTGGTTCCAGTATGCTTCTCTTTCTGCTGTCATTCTTTGTCGGACTTCTCGGTTTAGCTGCCAGTACCGTTCAAAGTCGACCAACTTTGCCTGTTTCGGTTTGTCCACGAGGTCGAGGCACTCGTCTGATATCCATGGTTGCGTTCAACGTCGGGCAGGTGGACATAGGGGCTTGGCACATTCCAGGATGGCATCAGAGATCTGCTTTTCTTCTTCATTTATATCCTCGGGCACGGCCAGCATCTCGAAGCGGTTGGATAGGGCGATCTGATATGCCTGTTTGTTGGCAGCATTCATTAGCTGCCTCCAGTCCAGCTTGGCTGACCGAGATGATCTTTTTGCATGCCGTAATTTGAGCTGCACCTTAGCCCGGATGAGGTAGTGATCAGATCCGCAATCAGGTGCCCTCATGGCACGAACGTCCATGAGTGATGAGCGAAATCTGGCATTGATCAAAATGTAGTCCAGGATTGCTGAGTCCTTGCCAGATGGATTTCGCCATGTAAGTTGATGTTTTTGAGGGTGCTGGAAATGGCTGTTTCCAATGATCAGGTTGTTAGATGCGGCAAAGGACAACAAACATAAGCCGTTGTCATTGATCTTCCCATGGCCAAACTTGCCCATTGTTGTTTCCCAACCAGATCTGTCCACGCCAATATGGGCATTAAAGTCCCCTGCGAGGATGATCACTTCTGTCTGCGGAATTGAATCCAGCGTATGTTGGAGCTGGTTGTAGAAGTCATTTTTGGTCGGGTCCAGGCTAGTCTCAGTTGGCGCATAGGCGGAGATAATATGGGTCTTGATGGTGCCCTTGACAGTAAGGACTGCCAGGCGGTCCGATATTGGTTGGAAAGCGATCACACTACTGGTGGCCTGAGCATCGACCATAAAGCACACTCCTGCTTCTCGTTTCTCACCACCAGAGTAGAATAGCATAACCGCTTCATTAGGTGCTGGTGGTTGGATGATCATCGTTCCAGACCCGGTGAGCCTTAATTCGGATAATGCCACGATTGATATCTTGCACCTAAGTAGTTCTTGGGCAATGATTTCCTTTTGTCCAACGTGGTGCCCCGTTCGAACATTCCATTCGCCAATGTTAATTGTCCTTTTCGGCGTAGTAAGCTTATTGCTGTGGCCAGTGATCCACTTCACACCAGCACCCTGGGTCCCCAGTGCTGGCGCATCGGCTACCCCGGATGCGGTAACATTGTTGTAAGAGCTTGTTCCGAATTTCATGCGGTTTCTTGCCTAGTTTCCCCGGTTTCCTGGTTCTGGTCATTTCGGCAGGATGACCACCCTCCTCCTTTCGCAGCCGGGCTTGGGACCGTCCATGGCTTATGTATATTAAGTAGTAATCTACAAAAACTCTTTATCTAAATTAAAATAAAAATAACCAGCGTAACTATAACCATAAGACTATGTATTAAGTACAATATAAAATACCAATTATGTAAATAAAAAGGCAAACACTTATCACTTTTTCGGAGCCTGTAACTCACAGCTGTAATTTTTAAAGAGAGTCAGCACCCTCTCCTAAACTCCAAAGGACTAAACTCTGAACTCCAAACCTCCAGTAAAGTCTATTATGCCTTGAATCATACTATTGCATTTATCTTGGCTCTTTCTGTGTACTGGAGAAATCCATCATCTATAATTTCTCTTCTACCATAATCTGCCAAGTTGCAAACCTCCAATTTATAAGTTCAAACATATAAACAACAATTTTTGGAACAAAAAAATTCAATTTAAAAACTCAAAGCTCAGACTTGCTCAACTTTTAATATAGTTACATAAACAACATTTTTTATTATTTTTTTATTTTATTTATTTTTTTTTAATTATTGTTGTTACTAAGGTTGTTGGCACTATATCCATTTATTTTCTTCTTAATCTAGATTATGAAAAAAATATACTTTTAAATTTAATATACTTTTTAAATCTATCATAAAAATACTTTCTCCAATGCTTATTGCACAGCATGCTTTAAATAAAACCTTATTTACTTCATTTTATATCACCATAAAACATAATATTGTACTTACTCCGCCCTTATTTCAAATGACAGTATTTAGAATTTTCACTGGGACAAACTAAAGTCATCAACCTTCAATGTATCTTGTCCAAAAATTGCATCTCTTCTATGGTTGGTTATCATTTATGCAGAATGAAAAGCTCTAGCTTCTGGAACAAAACCCCACGAATTTTTTCTCACTCAAGATTGACAATCTGTCACATTGTTACATTAAAAAAAAAAAATAAAAAAAAAATTTAATAAATTTCCCTTTTTAAATATTAATACTAAAAGCAGCATATGCATTACATAAAGAATGTAGCAATGTTCCTATAATGGTGAATTGTTGATGGGATAATGTAGCTGGGGTAGGGTGGGTTTTTTATTTTATTTATTTTATTTTTATTTTTTTCACAAATTGTTCCATGATATCATTAAATGTATTGGGAAAATTGCTTCTGATTTACAAACTACTTCCCAAGAAACACCATGCATTCCCAAGAATGCATGGTGTTTGTAAATCAGAAGATTGGTGAATCTTGAACGCTTCCACCGTATTAATGATTGCAGTTATTGATTCTGTCAGTATTAGTCTGCTGTTGATATCTTAATTTCATTTGCTCAACTTTGAACAAGTGACATGGAAAACTTTGGAGAAACTCAAACAGTTACTGTTAAAATTTCTAAGGATTTCATTTATGTTTTTGGCATGATCTTCTAAGCAAGCTTGCATCTTGTAGTCTGCCTTCTGTTTTTTGTATTTGGATATCTTACTAGTTTTCTCTCTTTCTTCTTGCCACATTTGCATACAGGTCTGGTGGCCTCATTTTAGGAAGGATGTAGAGTTGCTTGAGTGTATACAGAGTAGGGCAAAAAGATTGTTGAGGGAGCAAAGGGGTCCTCTTACCAAGAGAGGCTTAAATTTCTGCAAATTGCAGCAGCTGGAAACTAGGCACCTGTGAGGTGATCTCATTGAGGTGTATAAGGCCTTGAATATGTTGAACATGCTGAATTCTGATGGGATTCTTCCACTTGCTCAGATTATGAACCTGAGGGGCATAAATTCAAATTGAGGAAAGGCAGTTGTAGAATAGATGTGCAGAAATTTGCCTTTAGCCAGGGTGTAGTTAATTGCTGGAACAAACTTCCATCTGTCATTGTGGAAGTTGATAGTTAAATAAATTCAAGGAGGAACTGGACAAACTTTTAGAGGAAATGGATGTATTAATAACTTCCTGTGTATTAATAACTTTCTTCCATTGAGTAGGTATTCAATCCATGGTCTTTGTGATGATAGCACATTACATTCCTTTTGCCAATTTACAAACTTTGCTGTGCATAAACAGCTAGAACTTCTCTAATACCCTTCACAAATTCCTTAACGGATGAACCCTTAATTGATGAACTAATGCTTCAGTAGGAAGAAATAAACTTAGTGAAATTTTATTCTTCTAACACCTTTCTGTTTCTGGGAAAGAGTCTACTGCTCTCATGATCATCTTTAACAGTACAGATTTCTAGACATAATCACATATCTTTATTGCAATAACCTTGCCTACTAACTTTTCTTACCAAAAAGAAGGCACTTCCGTTGCCAGGTGGGCAGGAGCAGCAGTGCGTAGCACACGCTTCTTGATTAGACCGGGGTTCGATCCCGTGACCACCAAATACGGAGAATGTGGAAAGGTCAGGGAATGACCACCACATATCACTGGAGCAATATGGCCTTAGCTGCTAATGCTCCTAAAAACCAAATAACAAACAAACAATTACCATAAGAATATCACAAGTATTCCATCTTTTACATCAAAAAAACTATACATTCACTTTTTATTTTTATTTTTTTCTGTGGAATCACAACATAAAAATAATAAATAATAACTAAATCACAGAATTCTAGTTTTTAAAATATATAAAGAAAAGAAATTAACAACCTATGTTTCCTTCTCATGTAGGTAACTATTCCAGCTGACCTTTGAATTTCTCTTAACTGCCCAGTGAGGTAACTTATTCCAGTAATCAACAGCTTACTTGTTAAAAGAAAACTTTCTACAATCCAGTATAAATTTCTTTCCCCATATGGCTTCTAGTTCTGGAATAATTTGTAACAGTGAGAATTTCACTTTCATTTTACTATCTCCTTGGACCTCTTAGACCTCATTAAGGTCACTCTCTAAAGTGTCTGGTTGCCAAGCTCTGTAGACAATACATTCAAAGTCTTTCTCGTTACTCACAGGCAACCCACTTGGTGAGATCTGCAAAAGAGCACCCATTTTTCAGATCTCATCAAGTAGGTTTGCCTGTCTTTGAATCCCTTCAAGAAGCCCAACATCTGTGTTTAGGTGCATTCTCCATACTTGGACACAGTATTCCAAGTGCACTCTTATAATTGTCATATACATCGAGTAAAGATACATGTGAATGTGTTATTACACACGTTTGGAACTCCTGTTACTTTTTTTTTTCTTCTCTCTTTAGCACAGTAAATTCTACTTAAAAGTAATTCATGTGGTTTCCTAGTGTTTCTTCTTTTTAATAATTCTAAGGCATGTTTGAATTAGTTTCTTCAAAACTAGTTCAAACACATGCTTTACCTAGTTAACATTCATTCATATTTTGACCCCAAACTCACTTAACTTACTTTCCTTGTTTATTTATCCCTTGTACTTCTATTTTTTGAACACGGTACATTATCCTTACTCAATGTATATGACAATTATAAGAGTGCACTTGGAATACTGTGTCCAAGCATGGAGAATGCACCTAAACACAGATGTTGGGCTTCTTGAAGGGATTCAAAGACAGGCAAACCTACTTGCTTTCTTGCATCACATGCCACTACTACTACTATTATATTATATAGGTTTGAACTCTGATTATATCCAGTGTTGTGTACAGGTTTTATTACATTATTAGTCAATAATGTAAAGCACTGCCAGAAAGTTATTCTGAATAATTTAATTGAGTGTTGATTTCTGTGTACAAAGTTCATATTACAATGTATAAAATGAAAGTCTTAAGAATATTTGACCTGTTTTAATAATAATTTACAAGATCACACTGTACCTATAACATTTATAATGAGAAATTTTGTTTAGCATCTAAAGTGTAGCTGTTACTTTATATAGAGTAAGTGTGAAAATGTGAATATTTATAAAAATCTTTAATGTTATTAATTTATGCTTACATTGATTTCAGAATTGGATTCTAACCACGAGCAGATACCTATATTGCAACCGTTACCGCCTCATCAGGTAAGATATATTCAAAACGCTGAATTTTTTATGCTGTTGTACCATACATATTTGTAGTAAATATACAGACAGTCACCAATTTACATCATTCTGAATTACATCAATTTTAAGTTCTAAATTTAGAAATTTTCACTTTTACTCTCTCCTTATCAAGAAGTATTTTAAGGAACAAATTCTCAATGATGGGTTCTTCTCATTTTTGAAAATGTGCCTGGCCATTCTGTTAATAACATTGATCTAGGTCCTGAAAAAAGTCACTTTCTTGCTAATAAATACAACCTCATTGTTGCAACCAATAGACCAAGGGGGAGACAACAAACAACATTCAAAGCTTGTTATCTCTAGTGAACCATGCAACAACTGAATATTTAGACAGATGGTGGGGATCAGCCATGATTGGGAGTTCCTGTGGGATTCAACATTAAGAAGTCCATAGACAATGCTGCAGCATCATGGGAGAAAACCAGTTGGGCTTTTATGAATATTTTGTGTGTGCGCATGCATGTAGAAACTTTCCAGTGTCTTTAAAATTCTTGTTGAATTGGCAAATTAGATTAGCTTTAAAGTGGATAAGTAACATAGCAAATATGCTGGGATTTCTCCATGATAAGCTGACTTAAAGAGGATCTGATGAATTTGCAACAATGGGTCAGAGTGCAAAAGGAAGAGGAAGTGCAGCCAGCACCACAAGTAAAACAGCTCATGACAAAAAAAAAAGGATGACTGAACCCTTCAGTCTATTTAAGAAAGAAATGACAGAACTATTATCATTTAAAATGATCGAAACACGGAACAGAGCTATGAGTTCACTCAAGGATTAAATTATCTTTTGCATTGCTGTAATGAACTGTATCAAGAAGATGAGCAAAATTTTGTTTACATAAACAGTACAGTATATGTATGTATATTTTTATTTTCCTGTTTTGATGTTAATTTTTTTAATGAGTAATTAAGTGAAGCTTAAATTAAGTTGACAGGTCTAAAAATTTGACCATTTGAATGCATTTCTCCCTTTATAACATGAATGTACATAGTTTTTAAAAAATGTCTAATTTATGTCAATTTAATATCACTGTCCATAATACCTCCCCAACATAAATCTGAGACTGCCTGTATATCTTTTAATTATACACTCTAAGTTATGGCTGTACACCACAGCAGTGTGTTTTTGCCTTTATCTTAATAGCTGCTGCATTCACCACTACGTCTTTCAAATCCTACATTTAAAAAAAAAAATTTATAATAAAAAAAGGAGGGATTTAAAATACCTTATTTTTAACAGAACTTACCTCCTTAACTGTTTGCATTTGACTGTAATAAATAAGAATTATGAATATTAAAAATATTTAAAATGAAAGATTTACAATGGAGAATTCATCTTTTTACTTGATTTGATCCACTCTCTGTCTCACTGTCATAATATAGCTGGTGACAAAGAGTTTCCCCTTCTTTTTCTTTTTGTATTAAAATAGTAAAACTGATCAAAATTGGAACTTTAAAAAAATTTTGTGAATTCCTGCTTATTTTCGTTAATGCATTGGCTGCAAAATAGAAACATTGAATAATGGCATTGTTCTCTGTAATATGCAATCATTTCATAGTACTTGTGTGTTATGAAGCTAATTAATAATGTCTTTAAGTAAGATACCCAAAAAAGGAATGTTTTTGTGTATCGTAAAATATTTTTTACAGTACATTTGCTTGTGTACTGTGTATAGATCTGATTTTTCAATTTGAAAAATCAGAAAAACTGTGTAATCAGGCATTTTCAGACAAATAAGCATAAGAACAGTGTGCAGTGCATAAAAAAAAATTCAAAAATAGATATAGCATTTAGTGCTACCATGCGTGCCGAATGTTTTTTACGTATTTTGTCATAGAAAATAATCTTCTCTTCCTCTGAGTTGCACCGATCATGCAGGCATGTTCCTCAGAAATATGTTTCTCAGTAGTGAAGTAGAAAAATATACTGTTGTAGAAAAACAACAGTCATTTTTGGTGAAATTGCACAAATAGGGAAAGAAGAGTAGTGATAGTTCACCACCAAGCAAAAACTCCTTACTGTCCTTTCCCTTGGTATTAATTCTTGAACCTGGGGCAGCCCCTTCATGAAACTTCTGGATCCACCCTGGTTGCATGCATAGAAAGATTACTAATGTAGCATCCAACAACCACTCAGCTGTGAAAGTTCACTACCCTATGTCCATGACCTATAATGGCTCCTAATATACTACTGCTGCACTGACAGACCCACAAGATTTATATTGGTATGTCTGAGCTGATATACATATGAAGGGGACATCTAGCAAGGTGTACACTATTTGTGGAGTGGTGTCCAAATATTTTTGGTCATATAGTACATTCATATAGTATATGAATTTGGGGTGATCAAACACTTGCATTTCTTTGGCGACAGAGTGACACATCTTTCCATATCCACTCTGTCATAGGCATTTCATGAATATTTGTCCTTGGAAGATGAAGTTAGCTGCAATCTATCAAATTATCATTACATGTAACTTGACAGACATAGTCTACCTGTGTGGCTGACCTTGAAGATTCACATGTCTTGCTCTAAACACACTGCATCCTACTGATACGTGTTTTCTGATTACGATCAGTTTGCAATATTTAGTAATAAGTTCCCAGTGAATTTTTTATAGCTTAATCCTACTTGAAAAGTTTAACTTTTAGGAATTTAACATTGTTTTATATCTGTGAAACAGAGTAATAAAAATGTGATAACTGTTTTATTCAATTTACTTCAGGTTTCTGCTCACCCAACAATCTTCATTAATGAATTAAAACTATCAGACTTCAAACAAGTGCTAATAAAAAATAATATCCAAGCCGAATTTTCTGGAGGTGTTCTATATTGCAACAATGTTGTAGCTGTCAGAAGGGTAGGTTTTTTTGCCTTGTAAAAAATTACTGAATTTAAATTATATATAATATTTTTAAAAATGCTATTAATATGGTGCCTCCGTAGCCAGGTGGGAAGGAGCAGCAGTGCGTAGCACATGCTTCTTGATTAGACCGGGGTTCGAGCCCATCACCACCAAATATGGAGGATTCGGAAAGGTCAGGGAATGACCACCGCATATCCCAGAGCAATATGGCCTTAGTTGCTAATGATCCTAAAAACCAAATAACAAACAACAACAGCTATTAATATAAATTTCTTTTATTTTTTATGTCTTTGTGTATTACTACTCTATACTAAGAACATTCCTACAAAATACATCATGAAATCAATTTATTTTCATAGTCATTCCTTCATGTAGTGTGCCTTACTTCTTAATTGCTCTACCATCATCTCTTGAATTATCATTTCTCATCCAAAACCTCAGGTTATGGCCCTTGTGGGTTGCATTTTTAAAGTACAGTAATCAATTGTCATTGGCCTAAACAATGCTTCTCTATTTTTGATTATGAACACTCTGAATGGTTTCATTGGAGCAAGAAAGCAGTTTAAAAAAAAAAAAATCTGCCCTTATTTCAAGTAATTTGAAATCTGTAATGTCACTCAACACTGTCATTAGCATCCTGTAATTTCCAGTTTTTAATATGTCAGATAAATGTTTATCTTGAAGTAATAACCAAATTGCTTTCGACGTTTTTTTTTTTTTTTTTTTTTTTTTGTTTTTTGTATATTAGTATCTGCATTTACTTGAATCTATACAAAATATGGAATATTTGATCCCACATAAAAGCAAGTTGTAAATTTAACTTTTGAAGATGTGTGTTTCTTCATTTAAAATTTTAATGTCAGCATTCTACCTAGTGGATGAACAGGTCACATGTAGTACAAATCGGGCTAATTGTAGCATAGGAGCTTGGGTGAGTCACTCCATTATGGAGTCTCTGATGAAAGAGTTGATTTGGAAATCAGAGTTCCATTGTGTTTAAGGAATCAGTCATCTCCCATCAGTGTACAGATGAGTCCACGCAGATTGGTTTCTTGCATCATTGGCCATATGGTGCAAGAGAAACTGTTCCTCCCCCACCCTCCTTCTAGTTACCAATTAGGCTGGCCTTAATTATTACCCATGGAGGCAAAGTTATTCTAGTGATTAAGAACTCACTAGTTAAAGGAAACCTAACAATCTAGTCTATAAATCTCCCTCTTAGTTGAATTTATGCCTCCCCCACCCACATGTATTGACTTGGGAAGGATAAAGACATAAGTATTCAATTTACTCAAACCTTTTAACACATTAAATACCTCAGGTCTCCATGCACATGCCTAGCTTTCAGATGTTTTACAATTTAACAGAACTTAATGTCTTTGTTAGGTAAGAAAGACATTAGTAAGAATATTCTTTTGTGCCCCAAACTAAGCTTGTTGCTCATCTCTGTACCACTTCCATACACACCCTTCCTCAAATCAGGTTTCTAAACCTGAGTGCACATACAGATTTTAGAGTTTCACAAAAATGACTTTTGTACAATTGATACTATAGTAGATAAAGGGACAGTAGTAGACTGACTGATTACAAGTGGCCACTTCTCTTCATGGACCAATGTCATAAGTTGGCTCAAAGATTTAATGTTGGGTTCCTTGCAGTTCCTGATATTAATGGCAATTTATGGTAAGTATGTCAGAGTTTGCTGATGATAAAAATGACAATCATAATATGTACTGAAAAATGGCAGTTGCAGTATAACATTGATAAATACAAGGTAATGCAGTTGGGTAGCAGTATTCCTAGGATAACATAATAGTCTTGCAGGCTGAAAAACTGACTATAACTCACTGGGAAAAACAGCTGTGCCCTCCTGAGATGGACATAAGGATTGGCCCATAACTACAGCACTGGTGGTTGAAGAGCCTTTCAGAATTCCTGTTCCTGAAGAGAATGTAAACATTTTCAATGAGCTACAAGTGATAAACCACTCTACTATCAATTAAAATAGTTCTCTCACCCTAAAGCCTGATACTGCCAACCAGTCAAGTGCAAGAGTGTAATAGCACAACATATTTGAGGACCATGGTTCAAGCCTCCATGACTGCTAAATATTGTTAACAATTGTATTCATTATGAAAATGATTAATTGTAAACTCTTTGACATACTAATCATTCTAGAATATAAACAGATCATTATTTTTAGGCCTGCCATAATACAGTGGTTAGTGTATATGGACACAAGTAAGGAGGTTATAGGTTTGTGCCCATACATTGCCAAAAAAAAAAAAAAAAAAATGCACAGCCCATTATGAACTGTGACACCAAAAACCTGGCTGCTCTTAATAAATAACACTGGTTTACAGTGTATCTGAGGTTTGAGTAAAAGTATGTGGCAGTTATTTATGCATGTTTGTTGATTACTAAACTGAAGTCTGTTTGTTTCTATCACGTAAATATTTCTCACAATTTACCTAGGTATTGTATGCAAATGTGTACGTAACTATAGTTTCTACAATGGTTTACAAGTTTTATACCCCTATATTCGTAACCATTATCAAATATTTGCCTCAAATACAACAGATTGTGCATGTTTAACCCTAACTACACACACTGCAAGGTAGCCGACCTTGATCCAGAAAGATAGACAGCCCCCCCACCCCGGCCCATCTGTGATTCCCAGAATTTTATTATCCGAGTGGAGTCTGGGTTAAACTTGTCTGAGCATGCCACTCAACCACAGAGCCTATATAAGTGGCACATCCCTTATGCGGTCACAATACTCCTGTAAAAACCGGCATGAGCTCTCATTGTTTTGGTTTTCTTTTAGTATGGCAACCAGAAAGTGTATAAACAGTCCCAACATATTTTGTTATATATATGATTGTTTTGTTCTTGTAAAGCAGAGGCGAAATATTACCGATTTTGTAAAAAAATCGTATTATGCATACTTTGACATAAAACTAGGCGATCAGGATAAATTGTGGGCACCGCACAAAGTATGCCATACGTGTGTCAAATACCTTGGAAAATGGAGTCGAGAAAAAAAGGTGTGCTTCCCATTTGCTATTTCTATGGTGTGGCGTGAGCCAGTAAACCATGCCGAATGTTTCTTTTGTGTATGTGACGTTAAAGGTTACAATTTAAAAAATAAAAAGGATATCAAATATCCAGATCTACAGTCAGCCATAAGAACAGTTCCACATGGACCTGATCTGCCTGTAAAACTTACACCAGCAACTTTGGAGTCCACATCTTCTTCCACCGAACATGTGGACTGATGATAGAAATGAAAAGAGGTTAGTGAAGAGGAATGTTATCAACCAGAAAATATTTTAATGCCACAGCAATTCACGCAAGTTGAACTGAATGATTTAGTAAGGGACTTAGGTCTTCCAAAGTATGCTGCTGAAATTCTGGGATCCAGACTTCAAGCAAAAAACTTACTTGCTCCAGATATATCATTTTCCTGGTACAGAAATCGTGAAAGGGAGTTTATACAGTATTTTTCAAAAGAAGGTCCTCTCGTATATTGCAGTGATATTGCTGGTTTAATGAGTGCCTTAGGAGCTCCATCATATGTTCCTAGTGAATGGAGACTATTTATAGACTAGTTTAAAAGGTGTTCTCTTGTATAATGGAGATAAGTACACATCTGTGCCAGTTGCTCATTCAGTCTACTTAAAAGAAACTTATGACAATCTAAAGTTGCTTCTGGAGAAAATTAAATATCAAGATCACAAATGGCAACTACGTGGAGACTTAAAAGTGTTATGTATGTTGTTGGGGCAACAGGATGGGTACACTAAAATGCCATGCTGTATTTGTGAATGGGATAGCAGAGCTAAAGTGCTGCATTGGACAAAGAAGCAGTGGCCTTGGAGGCACAATCTTACACCGGGGTCAAAAAATATTGTGCACGAAAGTTTGGTGAAGCTAGATAAAATACTTTTATCTCCACTGCATATCAAGTTAGGCATAATGAAGCAATTTGTTAAAGCATTGAATAAGGATGGCAACTGCTTTAAATACCTTTGCAGTAAATTTCTCGGTTTATCTGACACAAAACTTAAGGAGGGTATCTTCATTGGTCCCCAAATTAGAAAATTGGTTTTAGACGTTCAGTTTGAAACTACTATGACTGACGTTGAAAGGGAAGCCTGGATTGCTTTTAAAAGTGTAATGGAAAACTTTCTAAGAAATCATAAATCACAGGATTATGAGAAAACTGTTCAAAATATGCTCGAAAAGCTTCGCAATTTATGTTGCAGTATGAGCATCAAAATTCACTTTTTGCATGCCCATCTTGATTTTTTACCCAAAAATCTTGCACAGATGAGCAAAGAACAAGGGGAGAGATTCCATCAGGTCATAAAGGAAATAGAGCAGAGATACCAGGGAAGGTGGAATACAAGCATGATGGCCAACTACTGCTAGTGTTTAAAAAGAGAGAAACCTGGCACTGTACATAAAAGAAAAACGATTAAACATTCTTTTCAAACAAAAAGACGAAGATTAATGAAAGTTTCAGAATTTTGATTAATACTTGTTAGTATTTACATATTTTTTGATATATGAAAATGTAATCCTATCAATTTGTCATTACTAAATACAATAAAGTTATTTGGGACACATCGGGACTCATGCATTTTGGCCCGATTAAGCTGCTGCCCCAATTATCCGAAGTTTCACGTAAATAGTTAAAAATACAATGTAAACCACCCCTTTATAATTGGTTCACTGTACAATCAAATCACGTTACAACGAACTCAACATAGTAAAGTACCGTTCACTATATGATGTGCAGTAAGCACCGGTCATTGTGATCACGTTTGTGAATTGAATTTTAATTCTGTTAAACAGCGATTCTAATTAGCGAATATAGGAGAAATATTGTCCACAGGCTATAAAAGCAAAGATATATTAAGCACAAATTTACCCTTTATTACTTTACCAATTAAAATATTAAATGATACGTGATAATAGGAATAATTAATACGTACTGTAAAAGGTACATACGAACTAGTTGACATTTCTGTTCACTGACATTTGTGGGCAGAGGGAGGGGTGTTAAAAATTTAAAACAGTAAAAAGAGAAGCAATCAATAACAAAGAACACGGCACACACACAAATTGCAAGTAACACGAGAAGATGCACAAGTGAGAACGGAGTAACGAGTTACAAAGCTTTAAAGATAGGAATGAAGAGAAGATCTGAAAATTAATTTTTTTATATGATTGAAGATTTCATGGAAGTGTAAACACATTTCATCATAATAACCCACAGAATTCCAGCTGTCGGTATTATTGCAAATTCAGTAAAATCAAGTTCACCGTCCATTTATGATAGATTTCACTAACAGAAAAGCCAAATAAACAGGTGGCTGCTAATTGTTTTTATTGATTTATGGTTGTGACCTCCAGAATTTCAACCGAACCACGTAGTACCATCGGAGATAATCGTAGGGTAATCTCCAGTGCTGCGGTCTCCTGCCCCGATTAAATGGCATGCTGTCCCAATTAAGCAAAGTAAACCCTGGCTATTTTCTCGATTGGTTTCTGTTTTTTAAGATTTGCCCCAAATAAACAGCTGCCCCGATTAACCGATGGCCCAAATAACCAGAATTCACTGTACTTTCATAAAAAACAATTTTTTTTATTTCTTAAATTGTGATGTATCTGTATGTGATAGAAAAAAAGTCGAAGTCATATTTGAAATCACAGAAACATATTTCAGCAGTAGGACCTATTGAAATTCAAACCCCAGTGAACAAACTTAAATTTGTAAACTAGTGTATTCAGTATATTTGTAGTTATAATGAATAAAGATAGCTCTTAGATTGTTGTGGTAAACATTGAACCATTTAATAGAGTGCATATGACCTTCCCCCCCCCACCCACATAATAAAGTACATGATATCTGTTTCCATTGAAGTATTGCTTGCTTTATTTAAAATTGCTAATTAAGATATTTGTTATAAATCTTCGTGGCCCTTAGAACTGCAATACATATTTCGAATCTGTGTCCATACCACTCTCCATCTGAAAATTACAAGAGAAAATTTTTATAGAGTATCCTTTAAATTATCTCATTTAGTTATTGCAGGTAACACTAAGTTTGTCCTTTAAGTTTAGGTTTAGCAAGTAGTTTCAGAAATATTTCAGCACATCATAATTCTATGCTAACAGAATCATCACTACATTTGGTGGGAGTTACCTCCCGTACATTAGTGTATGATTTGAAATTGTTATTGGCTTAAATTCGATCAAAGGACAGCATCAATTAACTTGGTAAAGTTAATTGCTGCAAACTGAGCTGTTAAAGGTGAAAGTAACCTCATCTAACCATTACCTATTTGATATTTACCCTCCTTCACCCTATCACTCTCCTCAGTTATCCTCACTTTATCCTCCCACCTCCTCGTCTCCTATGTTTGGATGGGTCTGCGTTTAGATCCCATCAGGGACTGGAGGAATTCTTAACAGTCTCTTCAACTGGGTCTATAGTTAGTCAGTTTCAGGTGGAGGTAGTAGGGTTTTCTCTCTTGAGTTATTTCGAGTTTTTCAGCCACCTATGAACACACATTTGTACAACATAATACATAGTACAGTCAAAACAGTTCCTGGACTTGTATATTAAATGGAACAAAATCTGCACACAGCACTCTAAAATTAAAGTACTCTCTTAGTGCAGTTTTGCCACATTGGTACAATTGCTGGTGGTAGGTCTGTAATTGTTCTGTCTGGATGGCACAGAAAGCAACATGGGGTTACATCCATAGTTTCTTGTTTGCTGCTGAAGTGACTGCTTTGTTAATATTTTGCTATCAGAAAAAAGAAAAATCACCTGGTAAGAGATGAGGATAGTATGTAGCTAGGTAACATGGCAGTATTGTGTTCTATGTTCTTCAAGTGGAATTCCCTAAACTTTGACAAAATTTGATGTTTGAATGATGTTCCAATTTTGAAATTTTTCACACTCTGAAATCTTGATAAAATACACATGCACACAGCAAAATAGGTACCTGAATGATTAACTTTTATGTGTAGATGCCAGTTGAAACTTTCAGTTTTGCAACAGTGAAATGTACCATGGCCAGCTTGGACACTCCTTGGTCGTACAGTATGTCTCAAGTTGCTGATACTGTATAAAAACAATGATCCTCTCCTCCCCCTTGACAGTACGAACCAAAAGCCAGGTCATTTTACAGTACGAACCAAAAGTCTTGTCATTTTAAAAAGTCAATAATATGCAATTTACTTAGTTTGTGATACACCAATTCATAAGCAAGACGGATCAGATTGATCGCTTTGGTCTTACATGCGCCATTAAAAAATAGAGGTCATTAAAGAAACTGTTTGACATGTCCATGCGTAACATTAGTTGACTTGGCAAGAGTTTTAGTTCATACGGTGTTTTATATTACATATGTAGTAGAAAACACATGAACATATGTAGCCCTTTCTGCCAACACATGTAGAAAACAACTCCAAATCAAATTACAAGGTATTAGTATTAGCAATACGAATACCTTGTAATTTGATTTGGAATTGTTTTCTACATGTGTTTAGAAAAAGGCTACATATGTTCATAATGTGTTTTCTACTACATATGTAATATAACACAGTATGAACAAAAACAAGGTTTGACAGTTGAGTTCCAGTCCTAGTCAGTTTAAGGAAAATCAGATATTAAAATGAAAAAGCTTTCACTGTTAAGCTTAACTTAACTTAAATGCATTTGAACTGGCCACCACCATCAATTCCTTTATCACATTTCTTTTAACATTATCGTATTGTCTTTTCAGTGTAGATTTTATTTAGGGGAGCAATAGTCTTTGGGAGATAAATCAAGGAAATAAAGGGGATTTAGCTCCACAACAAAAAATTGGTACCTCACTTTGCTTAAAAACTCCTTGATAATCAATGCAGAATTACATTGTCATGCAACAGGAACCAGCATCCTTTTTCTCAAAACTAAAGCACTGCTCAGAGAATTCTTTTAACAAAGCAAAACACAGTTTGTGCATAGTGCTCCTTATTCACTATCTTACCTGGTGGGATATTCCTTGTGAAAAATTATTCCCTTACTGTCAAAGAAAGTGATCAACCTCGCTTTGATTTTGAAAACTTTTTTTTTTTTTTTTGTCTTAGAAAGCTCTCTATTTGTGAATTGTATTGGAAGCACTGCAACTCATCACCTGTTACGATTGAATTGATTAAGGAGAGAATGTGAGCAGCTTGAATGATCACTTCACATGCTTTGCATCTGAGCATCTTTTGTTTATCAGACACTGTGAAATTAACTTTGTGCAGATCTGCTTGACCAGATCTTTTATCAAAATTGTACATATTGTTTCCCTATTGATGTGAGATTGTTCTTTCTTAATTAAAATCATTTGAAAATTAATGCAATCAATATGCATGAACTTTTTTGAGCCTTTCTGCAGTTAGAAGCATTTATGGACATCCATGACACGTTATCTTTCAGATACTCACATTTGTCTTGTGAAGCAGTGAAAAACACAAGTGAGATAGAGCATTGTTTCTTACTCTGCACTTGTGTTACTGATAGCTAGGTGTTGGGTGTATGTCTCTCCAACTTGAAACAAGTTAATATTCACTCTTGGTTCCATCACTTAATACAATGACAGCAGCGCCTCCGTAGCCAGGTGGGCAGGAGCGGCAGTGCATAGTACATGTTTCTTGATTAGACCGGGGTTCGAGGCCGTGACCACCAAATACAGAGGATGCAGAAAGGTCAGGGAATGACCATCGCATATCCCAGGAGCAATATGGCCTTAGTTGCTAATGCTCCTAAAAACCAAATAACAACAACAACAATGACAGCACCATAAAGATATAACTGCCATCAAGGGTAAAGGGAAAAGATTTTGCTGTTGTAAAGACAAAAGACTGTAGTGGTTTTAGACACTTTAATTTCTTTAAAAGTGACCAACTGATGATGTTGCTGATTGCAAATTCTAAATGTGCATTCAGGGAAGTAGTAGTAGTAGTGGCATTTGATGCAAGAAAACAAGTGTATGAGCTTATGCAGCATCAGCCAAAAAAAAAAATCACACCATTCCCTCCAAATGCCCGTCCAGTTCCTCCTTAAATTTGTTTAACCTATCAACTTCCACAACGACAGATGGAAGTTTGTACCAGCAATTAACTACCCGCTGGCTAAAGGCAAATTTCCACACATCTATTCTACATCTGTCTTTTCTTAATTTGAATTTATGCCCCCTTAGGTTCGTAATCTGAACAAGTGGAAGGATCCCATCAGAATTCAGCATGCTCAACTCATTCAAGCCTTATACACCTCAATCAGATCACCATGCAAGTGCCTAGTCTCCAGCCATTGATTATTTCTCTTAGTTTGTATAAAAAACCAAGTAATCATAGCTACTAGGTTTTTTATACAAACTAAGAGAAATAATCAATAAAGTTAACTACGGATGTTTTATGATAATATTTGTGCATAAGAGAAATAATAGTTTATAGAAATGGCTCTCAAATTTTTTCAGCAGATGGCAGCGTAAAATTATGTATTGTAATTCATGGTGTTCTTTCGAACAGGACCACAACTTTGGCAGGGTGATGAGGGCTCCCAAATTTACAAATGTGAATTTTATAATATAGAACTGAGCTGAGAGACTCAGTGTTATAGTATCAAATTCACATTTGTAAATTTGGAAGCCAAGAAATTCAATAGAATTTCTTTTACCGTAGAACACCAGTTAACCAAATGACCAGTTATGTGAACTGAAGATTCTACAAGATGTCTCTCAACTCAGGCAACTTTTTTGCTGAACAGAAATTCATTTACATAGTTCTTTCTACTGATTATTATAACAGTTATATGCATTTATGAAATCCTTCAAAAAATAACTTTCAGAAAGTTCACAGCACACCTACAAAATTTGCCACCCTAGGGTGCCACAGTACCCAGTTAGCAAACCAGTGGCTTAAGTTTTAGACTTATAACAGTTATATGCATTTATGAAATCCTTCAAAAAATAACTTTCAGAAAGTTCACAGCACACCTACAAAATTTGCCACCCTAGGGTGCCACAGTACCCAGTTAGCAAACCAGTGGCTTAAGTTTTAGACTTATACAAATGTCTCATGTACTGATGAAACTAGTAACAGAGAAGAAATATGTGTGGGATCATTATAAATTATCAGGTGACATGAAAACCTATAGTAAATATAAACAAGTCTGCAGTCGGGTCTCTAAGGGAGTGGGGGAGCAAACTAAGACAGATTTCAAAAATTAGCTAGAAATGCAAAGTAAAGTAGCAAAGAATTCTTGCTTCTGATCACAGAAATAAAGGGATGAACCACATTGGTCCACTACATATGAATGACACAACTGCTGATGATCTGTTCACATTGCTGAAAAACTGAATAAATATTTTGTATCTACGTTCATGTGTGAATTTAGGGAAGGGGATACTAGGAAATATACCGTTTCATAACTGAGAGCTGAATGATTTTGTAAATACAGTCAATCCTCATATAGCAGGATAGTTGTGTTTCTAGAAACCCTCGTGTAATGTAAATAACAGGCTCTATGGGAAAAATAGGGTTAGGTGCCGACCACCCAAGATTGAACACATTTGTAACCAGAACATTACCAAACACAATAAATAATTGTAACAAAATACTAACATATTTTATTACGACTATTACATAATAAAATATTGCTAATGCTTTTGCTTCTGTCGTAAGCAAACTTGTCCTTTGTTTGATCTTCTATCCAAACAGATGACAGCCGTTCCATCTCTTCCAATTCTTTGTGTCTTGATCTAATGGATTTTGTTACACTTTGAGTTGTTCCTGCTATGAAAGTTGTTTTTATTTTCTCTACATTCTTTCTAATTCTCGGCGTTGCCTCATTTAGGCCTATAGCACGTGCAGTATAACATGTTCTTTCATTTCACTCAAAGTGTTTCACAATTTCATATTTTTTTCTCTATCGACAGAGGCGGACTGGCCATAAGCCTTACCAGGGAAACCCCGGTGGGCCGAAGGCCAGAAAACGATGGAGGCCAGTGTGATTTTGGCCGTAAACACTAGTATGAGGCCGCTACAAGTTTTCCCCGGTAAGAACTTTTGACCCAGTCCACCTCTGTCTATTGATATTGCTTTTCTTTTTCTCTCTGAATCTGTAGTATCTTCACCAGGGTGCTTCCTTTTCACACCTTTCAAATATTTTACTCATTTTTAGGGAATAAAGCACAATTACAAAATGAGGCACACTTGATGCACATAAACAAAGCTGTGCACGTGTAGCAACTGAATAAACAATGCTGTAAAGGCAAAGACACTATTAATGCCTCACTAGCTCACATTTTTACTAAAGCACATTTTTCGACGTCACTACCATAAAACAATAAATTTCCAGTTGCATTTCTGCTAGTGGAATCTTTTATAAACTGGTAGTAAACTCGATCTAATTGCATTTGTGATATACCAATAGCTGGAATTATGTGGGTTTTTATGTTATTATGGTGAAATGTGTTTCCTCTTCACTGATATAAAAAAACATAAATATGTTTTCAGAATCTTCTCTTCATTCCTATCATGTTGCATTTAGTTGTGATGATTCCACGTTCGACTGCCATTTCTTGTTAACACAAAGGTGAATCGTGCATAAGTGAATTCGGTTCGGGTTATATACGATATTGTTCCCTTATTTATAAATCGTGTATGATCGAATTCGTGTAGTGTAAACACATGTTATACGAGGACTGACTGACTGAGAAAAAAATGGAAGAAAAACTATGGAACTTAAAAGTGAATAACGCCACCTGGGTCATCTATCCAATTATATTAAAAGAAGCAGCAAAAGAGGTGAGCAAACATTTAGCCACCATTATGAGAGTATCACTGGGTTCAGGAGAGGTCCCTGAAAATAGGAGACATGCAAATATCTCCCTGTTCACAAAGAGGAATCAAAGGGCAAAGTTAATAATTACAGACCTATAAGCTTGACTTCTGTTCCAGGGATAATTATGGAATCAGTTGTTAAAAGAAGTAATGCAGAATCACCTTGACAGAAATGCGGTCATGTGACAAGCAGACCAGGATTTGTTAAGGGGAGTCTTGCTTGAGTAATCTGATTAGCTCTTATGACACAGTAACAAAGGAACTGAATGCAAAAATAATTTTGCCATCACATACTTGGATTTTGGTAAAGTTTTTGATACTGTTACATGTGAAAGACTACTGTATAAATTGGAAAAGGGTGACATTTAGGGGCAAGTTGCTGCTGTGGATAAAGGGATGGTTGAGTAGCAGAAGAGAGACTGTGGTTATTAATGGGTATGCTCTTCTTGGACTAGTGTTTTTAGTGAGGTCCCTCGGGTTTCAGTGCTAGGCTCACTGCATTCAGTATTTATTAGTGATATTGATGAAGCATATCAAATTTAATGTCAATGTTGCCGGATTAGGGTGGTTTATGGCAGGGATCACGGTATACTACTTGCGCCGACCGGGCTAGCCGGGTGGGTAAAGTGCCTGCCTGGCAACCCAAAGGTCGCGGGTTCGATTCCCGCCTCGGGCTTGGATCAAAGTACTGCAAAAACCTTGGGAGGTGCATTATGGCCACAGAAGCCGATGCGCTAACAACTACAAAAAAAAAAAAAAAATACTACTTGCATTTATGGGTAACGGTAATCCCAGAATAATACCAATTGGGTGGTTTCACCGTCGAGGTCATGGAGAATGTCAAAACCTAGGGGTAATTGTATAGTCAGACATAAAGGCCTCTGAGCAGTGCAGACTGCTAGGACATCTAAGTAGGTTCTGTAAATGAGTACAGGAATTTAGCCAGTATGGACAAAGAGATGATTACAGGAATACCTCGCATAGCGCGGTTTCGAACAGTGCAGTTTACAAATTGAAAAAAAATTAACTGCGTTACTCACCAATACGTTTGGTATGTATGTATTATAATGCCAGCACGTAGGCCAATGCATTATGGATTCAAGGCCATTCTGACTGTTGTCGAAACTCCCATTATATACGGACTCTGCTGGCATTCATACATTAGTAAACACTCTAGATTCCGAGCGGTGAGGTTGTTGATTGTGCGTAAGCTGTACAAATATTTTTCGCTGTGTATTTTTATTAAAGATTATTTTTTAAAAATGTTTCTCCTTTATACGCAAATATGAGTGGAAAGAATAAATGTAATGGCACTGAGTGTTCTTCTAGATCCAAACATCGAATGAGATATGAAAGCAAGGCAGCCGTTGCAAAATGACATTCGATGTTATAAAGAGATGTATGCAGATAAAAAGAAGAAAAAACTGTGCAAACTAAGCTGATCAATTATTTTTCAACATAAAAATACAGTACCATACTTCACTTATATTCTTTTGGTGTGTACATACGGCAATAAAAATCATTTCTACTGTACTTACTAGTATTTTTAATTTTTATCATTTTAGTTTCTTTTTTTTTGCAAGGAATTTGTGTGCATCAATTTATAGTAAACAAACACCTATATATTTTCGCTACTCGACCCATATAATCAAATTGTCGGAACGCATTACGTTAAAATACATACTAATAATACCTTGATCAGCACGGTTTTGCATAGTGCGTTATTTTTTTGGCACGAATTAACCGCGTTATGCGAGGTATTCCTGTATCCCATTATATAAGACAATGGTTAGGCCAATTTGAGTACTGCATACAGGTCTGGATGTCTCATTTTAATGAGGATTTGAATCTGTTGGAACAATTGCAGTGAATGGTTAGTCAGGGATACAAAAACATACTATTACCAATAAAGACTTCACTTCTGCAAATTGCCTTGCTTGGGGACCTAGTTGATGTGCTTAAGGCTTTCAATGGATTAACTAGATGCTGATGGCATCTGTACTTTTTCTTAGTGATGCACGTATGGGGCCATAAATTTAAATTGAATAAGAACAATTGCAGGATAGCTGCAAGAAAATTTGCTTTCATCAGAAAGTAATTGATTGTTGGAACAAACTTTAGACTTTCACCAGGTGTTGGGAAGTGAGTAAACATGAGTGCATGGAAACAACTACAATATGCAAATGATTTAGTCGTTTTGGCCAAAACGATTCAACTGTATTTCATACAGAATTGTATTTCTTCCACTTTTCTCCTATTGAGACTTGTTTTGTTTTAACTACTTGCTGTTTGTGCTAATGTGGCCTATATTTCTCTATTTGGTACAGTTACCAATGATGCGCATTTACTCATCTATTTGGGTGTTCACAATGCTGAACAGACAGTATCTTGTCTAAATTTTTGTGTATTTAAAATTGTTATTTTAAATTAAATGTATCAATGTACAATTTCATACTGTCTCTCTACACATTAATTTACTTTTCAGAACGAAGCTGGTCGTATTCATCTGGAAGGTTGTGTAAGTGAGGATTACTATAGGGTACGAGAGCTGCTCTATCAACAATATGCTATCATCTGACACCCCGTTATCATCTCCTCATCTCATCTCCATACAGTCATCTTCATTGGTTGTGTATATTATTTTGTGAAGCTCAAGTTGAACCGTGCAAAAAAAAATAAAAACAAAACGATTTTTCTTACTCTTCTTTTATTTGATTCTTAATCAATAAATCATTCATAACGGTTTACTAATTAAAAATATGCATGTCTGATATGTGCATATGCATCCATGTGAATAAAACGCCATCAATATTTTTAACTGACTGATGTATCAAATTCTTTAAACCATAGAAATGTTTTCTTTTCTGCAGGTGGACATGTTAAACATAATCCAAGGGAACATTATATGTGGTTTTATTATTAATTAATTGTGGTGGATTTATGCCACCCCCCCACACACACACACAATTGTGTCCAAAAAAATATTTAAAACAAACATCCATCCATAAGCACTTGCCTTTCTTCCTGTTCATTAGTCCATCACTACTAATAGTGCGTAACTTTATAAAGTATCAAATAAATTTAGCCATTGTTCCAGTTCAATATCACTTTTTTATTTGTATCAATGCCCAAAACAGCATCACCTTTCCGTATAGCTAATAGATTATCAGAAAGATGTTGAAATAAAACTACATAGATATAAAATTTAAATTATTCCCCCCTACCCCAGATTTCTTCCATATGCCATTACACAATTCAATACATAAAACCATTTAAAAATTGCTATTATAAAGTTGAGGGATTATCCAATGAAATAATGTATATCTTTTACAAATATGCTCAACTCGATCAACAAATTTAATTATATGAAATTAATAGTTTCGGAAACCTCCAAAGCAACTGTAATATGCTTTAATATAAAGTATTTTATTTGCTACGAACATCTTTTGGTGATGAAATCATGGAAAGACACAGACATGCCAGTTGTCAAACATCAGTTGAAGATTTGGAGCATTTGGATGTCCATCATAGAGTCTAGACTGATAAAAATATGAAAAGAAAAGTGGATCAAGTTAACCATAAAGGCTGACTGCCATTAATGAAGTAGCTGAATGTTAGGCCTATCATACAGAACCTACCAGTGCATTTTAACTTTTGGATGTCGCTAAGCTTGTTCCTCATCTCAGCTATGAGCAAAAAACTCATTTATCTTCATGTCTGGAACTGCTAGATCACATCAAAAAAGTGATAGTCTGGTTTTTAGGGTTATGAACCAGAAAGAAAGCAACAGTTGTTGCAGTGAATGAGCCATCTCTGCATCCAAAAAAGGTGAAGCAGATCAGGTCCAATGCAGAAAGAAGGTTTGTTGTGAAATGTTCATGAAGAATTCATTCCTGCACAAAAAAGCTGCTAATCAAAAGTACTGCTTGGGTATCGTGCTGTAATATAACAGTGATGTTACAAGGGCTATTCAATAAAGAATAATCATAATTTTTCATGAACAACCTTACTGCTTGCTATTTCTAGCTGAGCTGTGGTTTTTAAGACCAAACTGAGCTGCATCACATAGCAACAGTTGAATTGTGTGCATAGTGTGACTTTGTTGATCGGTCAAGTTTATGCCTGTTCAGTTTTGCCAACATGACATGAGGAACAGTATGTTCCTCTGAAATTTAAATTCTATCTCAAGAAAACAAGCATATGAAATGTTAAAAAGAGGCTTATGGTGAATCTATGCTTTCAAATAGTACAGCCCACAGGTGGTTTTGAATGTTTAAATATGGATGTGATTCAATCACAAAAAGTCAGCAGCCCTGGAGTTCCAACGACTGCTGTCACCACAGAAACCATAAAGACTGCTGTAATCATGAGAGATCATTGTATCATGGCAACTGGCAGAGATATTGAGCATATCAGTAGGAAGCATGCACGGAAACATTCTCCATGACCATTTACATATGACATGTTTGTGCACTGAGTTCCAAGACTACTTGCACCTGAGCAACAGCAAATTTGCATGGAGATTTGTCAGGTGCTGCAGTGCATGACTAACTGAAGATGGTGAAGTTCTGCATAAAGTGACATAGACAGGTGAGACATTGCTTTATTTTGGCCTAGAGAGTAAGCAACAGCTTTGTTTGGAAGTCTATTTCATCACTAACACTGAAAAGAGCAAAAGTTGTGACTTCTGCAGGGAAAGTTATATTCATCTCTTTTTTTGACATTCAAGAAATGGTTTACCTTACCAGCATGGGCCACATCATGCAAATGTTACTGGTGCCTCCGTAGGCAGGAGCAGCAGTGCGTAGCATAAGCTTCTTGATTAGACCGGGGTTCAAGCCCGTGACCACCAAATACAGAGGATGCGGAAAGGTCAGGGAATGACCACCACGTATCCCCAGCGCAATATGGCCTTAGTTGCTAATGCTCCTAAAAACATAACAGCAACTGTTACAAGACCTTACTACAGAAACTACTGCACACTGCTGAATCATGTTCACTGCAAACGACCCCAACTACATGCAATTGGGTGGATGCTGTCACAACCGTGAGAGACCACATTACTCAGTGTCGAGTAGTTAGCTGGCATTAATGTCAAATGGGTTTCTCATCCACCCTACAGCACTGA
Source organism: Mastigoproctus giganteus (assembly GCF_048544385.1). Taxonomy (NCBI): domain Eukaryota; kingdom Metazoa; phylum Arthropoda; class Arachnida; order Uropygi; family Thelyphonidae; genus Mastigoproctus; species Mastigoproctus giganteus. The sequence continues at coordinate 232,733,965 of NC_143580.1, read as the reverse complement.
TCTTGCACCGTGTGAGTTTTAATAAGGAGCTGCAAGGAAAATGTTCCCAATCATCAGAAGAAGTTGTAAAGACATCGGAGGCATTTCTCAAATGCATGTCAAAAAATGGCTTCCACTATGTTTTTGAAGAATGGCAGAAATGGAGTAAATGCATTTCATCAAATGGGGACTACTTTGAAAAGAACCATAAAATATGGATGATTAAAAAAGGTGTATTGTGAAGAAGAAAAAAGTGATCATTTTTTATTGAACAGCCCTCATATTTAAGTGTGGATGGTGTTACTGTACATTCACCCGTGTTTGGTTTCTAGTAACTATCCTCACCAGTAGTAAAAAAATTGAGTTCCCCCACAGTGGCAGACCTGATTGTATGGAAATGACATTCAGTGGATGCCATGTTGAAGATGTTCTTGAGTGAACAGTTTTTGCCAATTTTTATCAATCATTGAACTTAGAAGAAAGAAGTCTTCAACAGTTGTTTCCTCTAATAATTTTTTAAATCTTTCTAACCATTGATGGTTAAATAATTGAAATGCTGCAGATTGTCAACACTAAATTTGAGAAAAACTACCTTCACAATCTTTTGGACCGGTTAACTTTGTTGATATAATATAATGAAATGCTTGAAATATCTACTGATTTCTTGATATTCTAATCCAACTAATAACTAATCAATATATACTTGTCTCTGACTAAGAATTACCATGTGTTTGCTTGGTTTTTTTTTAGCATGAATTGAAATAAAAGCAGCACTAGCTACTGAAATAAAAGCAACTGATACATCAAACATGTACCTGATTCCTTTGAATACTATAGATCTTTATACATGTGATTTCTGACCATAATATAATATAAATGCAATTACGTTACTCCAGAATGCCCAAAAGTGAAGAGGCCTTGGCCTCTTTAAGCAAAAAACATCTGAGGTGCAATCATGACTGCTTGCTGTACCAAAATGCTGGGGCATACAGCTTTTTCACTAGTAGTTTTTGATCAAGAACAAAGGCTGCAGTTCCTCACCATCTGTACTTGACCTACTCCCCTATGATGTTCACTGAGATGAAATTGCAGCTCAAAAGATTACATTTATGCAAAATTGCAGACAGTACTGAACAGCCAGTGGCAAACAGATTCACTGAATTTAACTCCAAAGGAGGCATGGATGTATTCATTCAGGCAATATTAAAAGATTCCTTCCCCCAAATTAAGTGCAATTTATTCCACAATAATAAAAATTGAACCATGAGGTAGATTCTAACTTCCTCACATATGTTATATCAGAGCTTCCATTACAGGTATTCAGTGATTAATGTCTACCATTACTGCTGGTGACTGTCAGCATCAATTGTGATAGATTCGTGGCAAACAAAGTGATCACTGCATGCCAGAAATGCATGCTTATTATGGAGATGGTTCAGTGAAACAAATGTCGCCAGATTGGCCAAAATGATGTTTTCAGTATGCTAGGAGCATACTGAAAACATCATTTTCGATTCAACGCGCCTGGATTCAAAGTTTCTAAAGACAGAATTACTCTACTGTGTTGTAGTAATGCGTCAGGTGATTACATGACAAAACCATTGTTAATTAACCGATCTTTAAATCCTTGTGCTATGAAAGCGATTGACAAGTCCACCCTCCCTGTTTATTGGAGAGCCAACAAAAAGGCATGGCTTACAGCTAGCTTATTTGAAAATTGGTTTTTTAACTGTTTTGTGCCTGATATAGAAAGATACACAAAGAAAAATGATATCGACTTTAAAATTTTATTAATTTTAGATCACGCACCAGCGCACTCAAAAAATGTAACCCAGCCGAATATTCAAATAATTTATTTGCTGCCTAATGCAACGTCACTTATTCAACCCCTTGATCAAGGATAATTTCAACATTTAAAGCGTATTATATTCGTCAAACATTCGAATTAATTTTGGAAAAAATCGAATCTAATCCAAACATGACACTGCCTCAAGTGTGGAAAGAGTTTTCAATATTTAATTGTGTAAAAATTATCTCTCTATGTGTAAAGGAGTTAAAACCCTCTACACCGAAAGGTTGCTGGAAAAAAATATGGCCTGGTGTCCTCCTTAATCAAAATTTCGTACCTCCTCTGGATGCTGAACTAAGTGGTATAACGAACCTGGCACACATTTGTGGTCGCGAGAGATCTTCCGATATGGTTGAAAACGAAGGAGGTGATTATCCCCTTGTATAAGGCAATGGTCAGGCCACACCTTGAGTACTGTATACAGGTCCAGAGGCCTCATTTCAAGAAGGATGTAGAGCTGCTGGAACGAGTACAGAGAAGAGCAACAAGGTTAGTAAATGGTACAAAGGATTGCTGTTACGAAGAAAGGCTTAAGTTTTTGCAAATTACAGTGTCTGGTGACTAGGCACCGGCGAGGTGATCTGATAGAGGCGTATAAAGTCTTGAATGGTTTCAGCATGCCCAATGCTGATGGGATTCTGCCTCTTGCTCAGAATAATGACCTGAGAGGACATAAATTCAAATTGAGGAAAGACAGATTAGCATTAGTAGAGGCATTTGATGCAAGAAAGCAAGCTAATGCAGCATCGGCCAAAAAAAAAAAAAAAAACCACTTCCACTTCACCCCTCTGTTCGTTCGAAATACCTGTCCAGCTGAGCCTTAAACTTATTTAGGCTATCAACTTCCACGACAAGGGATGGAAGTCTGTTCCACCCGCTGGCTGAAGGCAAATTTCCGCACGACTATCCTACATCTGTCTTTCCTCAATTTGAATTTATGCCCTCTCAGGTGATTATTCTGAGCGAGAGGAAGAATCCCATCAGCATTGAGCATGCTCAAACCATTCAAGGCTTTATACACCTCTATCAGATCACCTCGCTGGTGCCTAGTCTCCAGACACTGTAATTTGCAAAACTTAAGCCTTTCTTCGTAAGAGCACCCCTTTGTTCCATTCACTAATCTTGTTGCCCTTCTCTGTACTTGCTCCAGCAGCTCTACATCCTTCTTGAAATGAGGCCTCCAGACCTGTATACAGTTCTCTAAGTGTGGCCTGACCATTGCCTTATACAAGGGAATAATCAGAAACTAGAAAAATTCCTATATATCATTGACAATATACCATGAGCTACCCTTGCAGCCCGTCTGCACTGCTCAGAGAACTTCATATCTGCCTGCACAACCACCCCCAGGTCCCTTTCATTCTCTACCACTGTCAATGTAGTACCACAGAGTTGATACGTTGCTTACATTTGTCAATGTTAAACTTCATTTGCCACCTCTCAGCCCATCTGCTCAACCTTTCCAGATCCTGTTGCAGCAGCATAGGGGCGCCTCTGTAGCCAGGTGGGCAGGAGCAGCAGTGCGTAGCACACGCTTCTTGATTAGACCGGGGTTCGAGCCCGTGATCACCAAATACGGAGGATGCGGAAAGATCAGGGAATGACCACCACATATACCCGGGGCAATATGGCCTTAGTTGCTAATGCTCCTATAACCAAATAACAATAACAACAAACAGCAGCAGCAGCATAGTGTCAGTAGTGTCCTTGACAACCCTGCCTACCTTTGTATCGTCTGCAAACTTCGACATTAAGCTTGATATACCATCATCAATATCATTTATAAATACAGAAAACAATAATGGAGAACACTGAGCCCTGAGGGACACCACTAATAACACTAGTCCACGACGAGCAGTGCCCATTGATTACCACTCTCTGTCTTCCCCCCCCTCAGCCACCCCTTTATCCACAGCAGCAACTTGCCTCCAATGTCACACTGCTCCAATTTGGCAGCAGTCTTCCATGTGCAACAGTATCAAAAGCCTTTCTAAGATCCAAGTATATAATATCAAAGTTATTCCCTGCATCCAGTTCCTTTGTGACTGCATCATAGTATCCAATCAAATTGGTCAGGCAAGACTTCCCCTTAACAAAACCATGCTGTGTTCGAGCTATAACTGAAGTCTTGTCTAAATGATCCTGCGGTGCTTCTTTAACTAGTGCCTCCATTAATTTTCTTGGTACAGAAGTTAAAACTCACAGGTCTAGAATTACTTTGTCAGCCTTTGATCCTTCTTTTTGAATTGGGGTCACATTTGCACATCTCCAGTCTGTGGGTACCTCCCCTGAGTCCAAGGAAGCTCTCATAATTATGGCTAAGGGTTTGCTTACTTCCTCTGCTGCCTCCTTTAATATAACTGGATAGATCCCATCTACCCCAGGTGCCTTTCTTGTGTTTATCTTCAACAATTTCTCCTCCACTTTACTCTCAGTTATTAGAAGATTCTCTAGATTACTGCTAGAGTTGAATACACCTCTGGCATATGCAAAATATTCATTTAGTTTGTTAGCTACCTGAGCAGGATCATCAACAGTTGACCCATCAATATCAAGTGGACCAATCTGATTCATCCCCTTCCTTCTAGAGTTTACATAAGTAAAGAACTCTTTGCTGTTTTTCTTCGCATCCCTTGCCAAGGATCTCTCGTAATCTGCCTTCGCCTGCCTAATCTCCTTTGTAACTTGGTTACAGATCAACTTGTATCTATCATAGGCTTCTGTGTCATGTGTTAATTTGTATGTGTCCCATGCATGTTTCTTCTCTGCCATATGCCTCATTAGTTCATCTGACATCCATTTAGGCCTAAACCTTGAACAATATTTCTTAGTTGGTATGTAAAGCCTAGTAGCTTGCAAGATAAGTTCTTTGAATGCTTCTCATTTTGCATTTGCTGTTGGTAACATCATCAGTTGGTCCCACTGTATAGAATTTAAATACAGTCTCAGTCCATCGTAGTCGCCTTTACAAAAGCAATAACCCTTCCCTTTACCCCTAATGGTAGTTACCTCTTTGAGTAAATCCCACTTTAGCACACTGTGATCACTGCCACCTAGTGGTTCATTTATCTGCAGATTCTTAATGCATGAAGAATCACTGCTGATAATCAAATCAAGAGTATTCCTTCCTCTAATTGCCTCCCGAACACGCTGATGTAGAAAACAATCATCCAATAAATCCACAAAAGCCTTGCTAGTGTGTGAGTGACCAGCCCCCAATTTTCAGTCAATATCTGGGAAATTAAAATCTCCCATTATAAGACTCTCTGATTTACTGGCCCACTGTATTTCCCTGTACAGTTTCTTATTATACTTATCAGAGTCATTAGGCCTATAGCACACTCCTACTCTCAATTTTGATCTCCCAATGCTTGTATCACACCAAACTGACTCGACACAGCACTATCCAGCGATGTCCACTGGCTTCACTTCCTTGGATTTTATGTATTTCTTAACTAATAGCATTACCCCTCCTCCCTTCCTATCCAGTCTATCCTTTCTGTAGACGTTGTACTCCCCAAATTCCAGTTCTGCATTCCTTATATCTGTGTGACACCACGATGTAGGATAGATGTCCAGAAATTTGCCTTTAGCCAGCGGGTAGTTGGTTGGTGGAACAGACTTCCATCCCTTGTTGTGGAAGTTGATAGCCTAAATAAATTTAAGGCTCAGCTGGACAGATATTTCGAACGAACGGAGGGGTGAAGTGGAAGTTTTTTTGTTTTTTTTTTCTGGCTTATGCTACATAAGCTTCCTTTATTGCATCATATGCCTCTACTAATGCTAATGAAATTCGTGAATCAATTGACGAAGAAATAGATTTAAATGAGGAGGAATTGGTTCAATTAATAGAAGGTAAAAGGTAAACTGCAGCCATTATCCACCCACTGCAGGATGGAAGCCTCCTCAAAAATTCATGCTGAGGGAAATGGACCATAATCTGCCACGCTGGTCCAGTGCAGTTTGGCAGATCGACCGTATTTAGCAGTCAGGGACTAGAACCCTGGTCTACTCAAAGAGCGTGTGCTACTGCACTCCCGCTCCTGACCACTCGTCTACGAAGGCCCACTAATTAATAGAAGATGGCAAACCAAATACAGATGTTCAGGAAAGTTCTACTGAAGATTCTGATTGTGCTGAGTCCGTTAAAGAGTTCAGAGGGATTAAATTTGGCATAAAAGTTAGGAAGTTAATTTACGGATAATGATCCCTCAACAGAGCGCTCGGAAAAATTCAAGACAATTGGACAGTTGTTTAGCTCCATATTATTAACTTAATAAAAAAATTGCAGCATAGTGTAAGCAAGGGCTTATTACCGACTTTTTGATAAGAAAACCAGCTGAAGTACCCAGTGAGAATTATACAAATGATGTCGAAGAGATTTCAAGTGATAACGACATCCGGCCACTTGTAAATAAAGAATATCTACAAAAAAAATTTTCTGAACACAGTGATGACGATTAAAATATCCATATCTTTAATTTTAAAATTTATGCATTATGTGCAATGAAATTTATGTACAATTCCTAATTTTTATAATTTTATGCTATGTATTTGTTAAATAGTTAGTTACATGAATATTTGAATGAATAAAATATGTTTTTGTTGAATGTCATTATTATTTTTATAATTAAAAAAAAACTACGGAACATAACCCTACATTTTGTATGAAACCTGAACCACATATGACGCGATTTCTGTAACGCTTGATATTTCTGGAACCTAGTCTTCGCGTTATACAAGGGTTACTGTACTTGGATTTTAGGAAAACTTCTGATACTGTTGCACATTATTATTATTATTATTTCTCCGTGATTGGGGGATTCCACACCGTGACGGGTACTGCTACCAAGTACACAGGGTGGTTGTAATGTCTGGTGTTACTGTCGGTCGAGGAAATCTCTGACTACTCTACAGGTGTTAGGATTGCGACTTTCTGGAGTTCCTTGTAGGTGTTCTCTGGGAGACCTATTGCTGCTAGGCTGCTGTGTAGAGTCTTTGGTACCATACCGGTTGTTGACACGGTGATTGGGACAGTTGATACTTCTTGCATATGCCACATCTCCTTGATCTCATGTCTCAGGTTCGTGTACTTCCTAATTTTTTCCTCGTGGGTTTTTCTGGACATTGCTTGTATTCGGCACCGCTATGTCAATCAGGTAGGTAGCCTTTTCAATCTTGTCCACAAGGGTTATGTCCGGTCTGTTGTGGGGGATGGTCGTATCCGTTATTATGGCGCGGTCCCAGTACAGCTTGTGGGTTCGGGTCCCTAGTACTACATGGGGTTCGTACTTTTAGTATGGTACACTTTCTTTGGTCAACTGGTATTTCCTCCCTAGCTTCTGATGTATTATACTGGCTACTTGGTCGTGTCTATGAGTGTACTCAGTCTGGGCGACCCACGGTGATGTGTTCGATCGTTTCTGAGGCCAGGTGGTATCGTCGACATATGTCATCAGACATTCCGGGCTCCTTTGCGATGTATTTTCTATAGTTTATCGTGGTGATTACCTGGTCTTGTATGGCCAGCACGAACCCTTCAGTCTCGGGGAAGACCGTCCCCCTTTGTGAGCCATGCATTGAAAGCAATGTTTTCGATGTGATCTTGATGGTCATTGTAGTGTCCATCTTTCTATCTTCGTTTCTTGTACCGTTTGGGCGAGAGCAGTTTCCTGGCTTAGGGTGAGTGGGGTATATCACTTATCTATCTTCCTTATGGCCTTGTGGAGTGGTGCTGTGTTGTTCTCGAAGTCATCCTTCAGGTTAACTATCGCTGTTTTCTGTTGTTCTGTCAGGTCTATCAGGCGCCTTCCTCCCTCTTTCCGAGGTATTGTTATTCTCTCCACTGCTGACTTCGGGTGGTGTTAGCGACTCTTGATAATCATTATCCTTGTCTTTCGCATGATATCTCGGTGTTAGTCCAATTATGACCCCGAATGTGTATGTTATTATTGGAGCTGCATATGTGTTTATGGCATTAACTGTGTTCCCTCCGTTCAATTTTGCTTTCAGCAGGCTTCTGAGTCTCTGATGATATTTTTCGGTCAGGCACTTCTTAATTTCCTTGTGTTCTAACTGCTCAGCCCGCATCATCCTTAAGTATTTGTAGGTCTCTCCTTCTGTCATAGCTTCGATCTCTTTACCAGTCAGCAGCTGGTAGTTTCGGCCAACTAATTTTCCCTTGTGCAGTGTGTGGGTCTTGCATTTTTCTAGACCAAATTCCATCCTGATGTCCTTGCTGACTTCTTCCGTGATCCGGAGTAGTTGCTTCCCGCGTAGAGCTTGATGTCATCCATGTACATCAGGTGGGTGAGGTTGTACAGGTTCTTTCTTCCTTCTTTGAGGTTATATCCATACTTGCTGCCGTTGAGCATGGTGGATAGCGGGTTGAGTGCTAGACAGAACCATGGTGGGCTCAGAGCATCTCCCTGAAAGATTCCTCTTCTAATGGGGATTGGCCTGGTTGTGATGTTCTCAACCTTAATGGTGGTATTCCATTTTGCCATTGTTGCTCCTAGAAAGTTTGTCACTATCGGATTGACCTTGTAGATCTTCAGGGTCTCTATTAGCCAGCTATGAGGTACGGAGTCGATGGCGTTGCGATAATCGATCTAGGCCGTGTATAGGTTGCGATGCTTCTTGAAGGCTTGCTCCATAACTGCGGCATCTATGGTTAATAGCTCCTTGCATCCTTTGCTCCTCCGCTTGCATCCTTTTGCTGTTGGGCTCTGCTTTCTGCATTATGTTCTGACTCTCTAAGTGGACTGATATCTTCTTAGTTATGCAGCGGTCAGGATCTTGTACATTGTTGGGAGGCATGTGATTGGCCTGAATTTCGTCGGGTTTCTTGTCTCTTCATCTTTAGGCTTCAGTGAGAAACTGAAGGAGTCACATATTATTATTATTATTATTATTATTATTATTATTATTATTATTATCTATATGATGCAAGAAAGGCTTATGCTGCACCAGCCAAAATTTCCCTAGTTACCCTGAGAGAGAGAGAGAGAGAGAGAGAGAGAGAGAGAGAGAGAGATCACGGAGAAGGATGGTGAATAATGATATCCAGCTCAGTACCCTGGGTTTGCCAAGCCCTTATTCACCGCATGTGAGCCCCCTGGGGTTACATGATAGACTGTTGTACAAATTGGAGCAGTGTGGCATTAAGGGAAAATTGCTACTATGGCTAAAGGACAGGTTGAGTGAGAAAAGACAGAGAGGGGTAATCAATGGACTACTCTTCGTGACTAATTTTATTAGTGAAGTCCCCTAGGGTTGAATTAAAACGACCAGAGGTATTTGTGCGGTCGGCTATAAGTTTTTCAGAACAGTGTGGACAGGCTGCCAGAGTAACTCATTGGGTCTTGTCAATCATATGCAGGACTTTGCTGCTAGGGATAAGGAAATGATTATCCCTTTGTATAAGACAATTGGTTAAGCCACCGGTTGGGTACTGCATACAGGCCTGGAGGCCTTATTTTAGAAAAGGATCTATAGTTGCTGGAGCGAGTGCAGAGAAGGGCAACGAAATTGGTAAGGGGAATGAAGGGGGATCTCTTACCAAGAAAGGCTTAGGTTCTGCAAATTCAGCATCTGGAGACAGGCTTTGAATGGTTCGAGCGGGCTCAGTGCTGATGGAATTCTTCCTCTTGCTCAAATTATAAACCTGAGGGAGCATAAACTCAAATTGAGGAAAGACAGATGTCCAATAGATGTGCAGAAATTCCTTTAGCCAGCGAGTGGTTGATTGCTGGAACAAACTTCCATTTGTCGTTGTGGAAGTAGATAGTTTAAATAGATTCAAGGAAGAACTGGACAAACTTTTGTAGCAAATAGATAGTCGCAATGTGAAAGTTTTTTTTTTTTCACTGATGCTATATAAGTTTGCTTTCTTGCATTATATTAATGTTAATTTAATGCTAAATTCAAATTTAGGAAGGAGTGTTGCAGAACAGATGGGAGAAATTTGCCTTAAGCCAGGGAATGTTTGATTGCTGAGACAAACTTCCATCTGTTGTTCTGGAAGTTCAGAGTCTTAATAAATTCAGGCAACAGCAAGACAAACTATTGGCGAGAATCAATGGGTAAAATGGGAAGCGTATTTTCTTTTTTTTTTTTTTTTGGCAAGAAAGCGATCTGAATAAGCTTGCTTTGTTGCATCAAATGCCACTACTAATGCTAATTCTAATATAAGGTCAGAGAGGCCAATCCTGCAAATGAGACAGCAGGGGCTATGAAAGTAAATAATGAGGCAAGGAATTTTTCGTGTGTATGAAAGAACAAAATGAAAATCAGATTGGGACCCTTGGGTAGTGTGTATGGGAAAATCTTAAATAACCCAGCTGAGATTGCTGATAAATTGAATAGGAATTTGCATCGGCCTTTACTGAGAAAAGACCTTTCATGCTGAAAATAGGTTATACGATCGAGGCTGAGCCACCATATGAAATTAGCGATTTCGAAATTAGAGAGGATAATTTTGAGAAAAACTTTTGAGCCTAAAGGCAAGTAAGCTCCAAGAGTTTTTGACACATAACCAGTAATTTTGAGGGGGACCATTAAACCTTTGTAGTTAATTTTGAGGGCATCATTAGACTCCTAAGGGAGTCTTTTGGATTGGAGAAGTGCCAAAGTATCGCTAATAGACCAAGGCAATCTTAAGAGTGAAGTCGTTAACTACAGTCTGATCAGTCTGACATCAGGGATAGTGAAAATCTTATAGGCAATGCTTAAAAATGCAATCCAAGGACATTTAGATCGTAATTAGATATCGATATTTAGATAATAATCATTTAGACAGTAATTGAGGTATTAAAGGCAGATATTTTGGAATATCAGAGACGTGGTGTAAGGAATATAAGGAATTACGTGATATAAGGAATGCAGAACTGGAAGTTGGGAAGTACAATGTGTATAGGGAGGTTAGACAGGATAGGAAGGGAAGAAGGGGTTATGCTATTAGTTAAAAAAACACGTAAAATCCAAGGAAGTGAAGCCAGTCGACATGCCTGGACAGTGCATTGTAGAGTCAGTTTGGTGTGACATAAGCATTGGGAGATCAAAATTGAGAGTAGGAGTTTGTTATAGGCCTAATGACTCTGAGGAGCATAATAAGAAACTGTACAGGGAAATAGAGTGGGCCAGTAAATCAGAGAGACTTATAATTGGGGATTTTATTTTCCCAGATATTGACTGGAATTTGTGCGTTGGTTACTCACACACTAGCAAGGCTTTTGTGGATTTATTGGTTAATTGTTTTCAATATCAGCATGTTTGGAAGGCAACCAGAGAGAGTAATACTCTTGATATGATTATCAGTAGTGATTCTTCATGCATTAAGAAGCTGCAGATAAAGGTACCACTAGGTAGTAGTAGTAGTAGTAGTGGCACTTGATGCAAGAAAGCAAGTGTAGGAGCTTATGCAGCATCAGCCAAAAAAAAAAAAAAAAAAAAATCACACCATTCCCTCCAAATGCCTGTCCAGTCCCTCCTTAAATTTATTTAATCTATCAACTTCCACAAAATCATTAAGCACACTGCTACAATTTGATAACCTTCTTCCATTTTCAAACTGTAATGATTCCTCACGTGTGAATGTAGATGCAAAATACTCATTCAGTTTGTTTGCTATCTGAGCAGGATCATCAACAGTCGAACCATCGATGTCAAGTGGACCAATCATATTCAGCCCCTTCCTTTTAGAGTTTATATAAGTAAAGAAATCCTTACTGTTTTTCTTAGCATCTTTTGCCAAAGATTTCTCGTAATCCGCCTTTGCCTGCCGAACCTCCTTTGTGACCTGATTACAGACTAGCTTATATCTGCTACAGGCTTCTGCGTCGCCTGAAAATTTATATGCATCCCATGCATTTTTCTTCTCTGTTACGAGTCTCATTAGTTCATTTGATAACCATTTAGGCCTAAACCTTGAACAATATTTCTTCATCGGTATGAAAAGTCTAGTAGCTTCCACGATTAATTCCTTGAATGCTTCCCACTTAGAATTTACTGTTTGTAACATCGTCAGACGATCCCACTGTACAGAATTTAAAAACTGTCTGATACCACTGTACTCCCCTTTACGGAAGCAAAAACCCTTTCCTTTACCCCTGACGGTAGTTACCTCTTTGAGTAAATCCCACTTCAGCACACTGTGATCACTGCCACCTAGTGGTTCCTTTATCTGCAAATTCTTAATACACGAATGATCACTGCTGATAACCAGATCAAGAGTATTACTTTCTCTGGTTGCCTCTCGAACATGCTGCTGCAGAAAACAATCATCCAATAAATCCACAAAAGTCTGACTAGTCTGTGAGTGACCAACCCACAAGTTCCAGTCAATATCTGGGAAGTTAAAATCCCCCATTATAAGACATTCTGATTTACTGGCCCACTCTATTTCTCTGTACAATTGTTCATTGTACTCATTCGAGTCATTAGGCCTATAACACACTCCTACTCTTATTTTTGCTTTTGCAGTGCTTATGTCACACCAAACTGACTCAACAGTGCACTGTCCATCTATATCAACTGGATGCACTTCTTTTGATTTTATGTTTTTCTTAATTAACAGCATAACACCTCCTCCCTTTCTGTACACATTGTACTCCCCAAATTCCAGTTCTGCATTCCTTATATCTTTGTGACACCACGTCTCTGCTATCCCAACAATATCCGCGTTTGATGTCTTGACCAACACTTCAAATACATCAAATTTATTTACTATACTTCTAGCATTGGTATACATGCAAGCATATATGCTCCTATGCCTATTCCTTGTTACCCTAACACATCCCATATACCCAACTATTCCAGGATGACTGCCATCCGTCCCTGAAACCCCCAACACCCCTCGCTCCAGGTCGCTTCTTATTCTAATAGAAGTTGTGCAAGAATCACCTTCACCTCTGCCTGCGGTTACTGTTAAACTATTAGTCTTTGTATCCCCCCAAGCTAGCAGTTTTCCGACCCACCTAACACTGCCTCGATAGCATCAGCAAATATTCTTGCACCCTTTCTATTTAAGTGTATCCCATCCACTGTAGAAGCAATCTCTCCTGTTAACAAGTACAGTCCAGGCTGAAAAAAATTCTACCCCTTGAGCCTTGCACAATCTTTCCAGGGCCGAATTGATCGACAAGGCTCTCATCATATACTCCCTCCTATCGTGTCTGGGCAGAATTGCAGACACTTTCAAATTCAACCCTAATTCTCGGCTTTTTTTCAACAGTGACCTGTACTTGTTGAGTAATTCTGCCGGTCTCCTACTCTTAATATCATTAGCGCCAACGTTTACAACTATATCACCTTTTGTGCCCTTGAAAGATGATATCCGCTCTACAACGTCATCAACCTTTGCCCCTGGCAGACATACCCTGGTCCTGTTCCACCTATACTTTTTACAAAATATATTCCCCGTTTCCCTGACAATAGAGTCACCAACAACTAATAGTTCCTGTGGGACCAGCGCATTCTGCCTTGGGGGTTGCCGCTGTGTTGCGTGATGACCAAGTGCAAGCTCTGGCTTTGATGTGGGCAGCTGAGAGCTTGATGGGCCCCTCAATTTATTTCCTTCGAGGGCATCCACCCTGTCCTTCAAACTCTCATATAGGCCCATAACAACTCATATAGGTGCCAGTGATCACAGTGTGCTGAAGTAGTAGTAGTAGTAGTAGCAGTGGCATTTGATGCAAGAAAGCAAGTGTATGAGCTTATGCAGCATAAGCCGGTTGAATAAATTTAAGGAGGAACCTCCTTAAATTTATTCAACCTATGAACTTCCACAACGACAGATGGAAATTTGTTCCAGCAATTAACCACCCGCTGGCTAAAGGCAAATTTCCGCACATCTGTCTTTTCTTAATTTGAATTTATGCTCCCTTAGGTTCGTAATGTGAACAAATGGAAGGATCCCATCAGAATTCAACGTGCTCAACCCATTCAAGGCCTTATATACCTCAATCAGATCACCACGCAGGTCCCTAATCTCCAGCCACTGAAATTTGCAGAACTTAAACCTCTCTTGGTAAGAGGATTACTTCATTCCCCTCACAAATCTTGTTGCCCTTCTCTGTACACGCTCAAGTGAATCTACATCCTTCCTAAAATGAGGCCTCCAGACCTGTACGCAGTACTCAAGGCGTGGCCTGACCATTGCCTTATACAGAGGGATAATCACCTCCTTTTCCCTGCTAGCAAAATTCCTATATATCATTGACAAAACCCCATGACCTGCCCTGGCAGCCTGTCTGCATTGCACAGAAAACTTCATATCTGATTGCACAATTACTCCCAGGTCTTTTTCATTTTCTACCACCTTAAGTGTAGTACCACACAGTTGGTACGTTTCTCTGGGGTTACTTCTACTTTGCAGTACTTTGCATTTGTCAAGGTGGAATATACTCAAAGAGGTAATTATCAGGGGTAAAGGGAAGGGTTTTTGCTTTCATAAAGGCGACTACGGTGGTCTGAGACAGTATTTAAATTCTGTACGGTGGGACCGACTAATGATGTTACCAACAACTAAATCAAAATGGGAAGCATTCAAAGAATTTATCTTGGAAGCAACTAGGTTTTACCTATCAACTAAGAAATATTGTTCAAGGTTTAGGCCTAAATGGATGTCAGAAGAACTAATGAGACATATGGCAGAGAAGAAAAATGCATCGGATACATATAAATTTATGGGTGACATGGAAACCTATTATAGATACAAGCTGGTCTGTAACCAAGTTACAAAGGAGATTATGAAGGCAAAGGAAAATTATGAGAAATCTTTCGCAAAGGATGCAAAGAAAAACATCAAAGAGTTCTTTACCTATGTAAACTCTAGAAGAAAAGGGATGAATCAGATTGGTACACTGGATACTGATGGTTCAACTGTTGATCATCCTGCTCACGTGGCTAACAAATTAAATTAGTATTTTGCATCTACATTCACACATGAGGAGTTATTCAGGGAGGAGAATGCCAGAGGTGAATTAAACTCTGGCAGTGAGCTAGATGATTTTTTAATAACTGAGAGGAATCTGGAGGAAAAATTGTTGAAGATAAACAAAAAAAAGGCACCCGGGTCATATGGAATCTATCCAGTTATATTAAAGGAGGCAACAAAGGAAGTAAGCTAACCCTTAGCCATAATTATGAGAGCTTCTTAGGACTCAGGGAAGGTGCCCATGGACTGGAGATGTGCAAATGTGACCCAAATTTACAAAGGAGGATCAAAGGTCCTATGGTCCTTGAGGATGTCACAGACATTCTCTCAAATATGCCAGACAAGCTGTACTTGCTACCTGGAGTCTTTTAAGGGTGCGTGCCAAAATTGGCTCGCACTTTGGTAGCAGAGAGAGAAGGAAGTGATTATCCCATTGTATGAGTATTAGGCAATGTTATGCCTCACCTTTAGTAATGCATACAGATCTGGAGGCCTTTTTAGGAATTATATTGAACTGCTGGAGCAAGTACAGGGAGGGGCAGTGAGACTAGTGAGGGGAACAAAGGGATGATCTTACCAAGACAGGGTCTAGTTCTGCTAATTGCCGCATCTGGACACTAGGTACCTGCGAGGATATCTGACTGATGTATCTAAAGCTTTGAATGGTTTGAGCAAGCTGAATGCTGATGGAATTCTTCCTCTTGCTCACATTACGCACTTGAGGTGGACTAAATTCAAATTGAGGAAAGACCTTTGCAGAAAAGATGTGTGTAAATTTGCCTTTAGTCAGCGAGTGGTTGATTGCTGGAGCAAACTTCCATTTGTAGTTGTTGAAGTTAATAGCTTGAATAAATGCTATAGAAACTCGCTTTCCTGCAATCTATGTCACTACTAATGTTATGCTAATGCATTCAACCAATACAAGTTTGGTGTCAAAAAGTTGCAAAATATCACACTGAACGCTTTTCTGTTTAATATTTGTATCACATGACAGTTTCTTGATCTCAATTAGTGGAATTCGTTGATTTATAGAACTTTAACTTATTTTATGGATAAAAATAAATAACGGAATATGAATCGTAAACACAATAAAAGCAATGCATCTTCCATCAGTTATGGATTGATCTATCACATTGTGAAGAAATTCCATTGGACTTCTGTCTGGACCACAACAGGAAGTAGCCAGCAATTCGGTCACTAGCTGAAAATGACATCTAGACCTTTTCAACTCTGGTACTACTTTTCCTCATTTATACAAATAAATATTGGCATGATAAACAAATAATTAAATGTTCAGAATTTTTTTTCCAGTTATCGCTGTCTCTTTAGCCCAGGAGGGAACAGATAAGGACAGAAGGAGTTTTCCCTTGGTACTCTATCTGGGCGGAAAATATTGCATCCCATGTACTTTTTTCCCCACACAAAAAAAAAAAAAAAAATCGTAGCCTACATCCTATAGGTTAAAATTTTTATCGTTTGCTATTTCTGTGTATTAAAAAAAAAAAACCAAAAAAAAAAAAAATCCCTTTTACTTTAGGGCTACCCGATAATGACCTCATATACTCGTGTATGTCTACGAACTACGTTCTGTGGTTGATTTTCCCTTTTTTCTGGATGATAAACCCGAGTTTCCGGGGTGGGGGGGAGGAGAAAGAACATTTGTATTTCCATCTATGACCAACTAACTCAGCCACTGAGTTAAAAAAGTTCTGTCAATGACGGATGCGAACAGTAGTTTTGGTGTATTAAAAAAATCGTGTATTTTCTTGGCAAAAATTATTCACCTATCTGTCAGCCATATTTTTATAATATTATAATTTGCAGTTTCATTTATCAAGTTATCCATTTTCATGTGGGTGCTAAGATGAGGCTATGCCTTCACGATAACAATTTTCTAATGTGCTTTAATATTTTAGTGTGATGTTTTCAAAAAATTTAATTTTAAACCACTTATTTTGCATTTTTTTCTTGGGCGTGACATTGTAAAAGAGGATAGTCATCTCGTTTAAAATATTGACTGCTTAGGTCGTCTCCTTTTGAACTATGACATTGGCGATGTGCTTTTGTTTATATTCCTCTGTCTCGAGGTCTCCTGAACTCTGCGAGATTGTCAGTGAAAAGGGAGAAAGGTAATAAGTGACTACTGCTATGAGGTGAGAAAAATATGGTTTTCACGTAATGTGTTCTGTCCTCGTATACGTTTGTCATAGAACAATTGCTCACAGTTAAACAGATTTTTTAAAAGTTTTTAACCAGTTTTGTATTTTATTTGGGGAGTTTTGCAAAAACGAAGGACATCCCAATTGAATGGGAATTGAAAATGAATAATCTTCTTTTAAGTTTTGATTGACTTCACGCTTTCAAGAAGCTTATTTGTCAGCTAGTTCGACATTTACTGAAAGGAGTTTTCAGTCATCCCTAATTACTTGTTTACTAGCGAACTTGGCACCTCTTCTAGTAAGTATTTGTGATCCTTGTGCTGAAGAGCCTTGCGATGTTGACATGGACAACGCTGGCCTTCTAAGTTATAAAAATAGACAGTTCTGTTGTGATTAAATACATAGGAAACAACTAAACTATATAATTTAAAATATGGACTTATTATAACTTACCTAACGTTCCCACATTCGGTAAATAATTGTTCATGTCAAAATAGATCAGCATTGTTTTGGTTGTAAATTGTAATAAAGGGAAATATTTTTATTAGTATTCTTGATTTTTGAAACCTAAGTAACACGATAATCATTATGTTCATCTTGGAGAGTTTACTTAGGCTCATGATATTCGTAATTACTTATTATGCTTACTTAAGCTAATGCCTTAGTGACAGAAACTTAAGCTATTTGAGCTCATTTCAAAGTTTTATTTTAATTTAGATTTTGCTGCTAATACTTATGAAACAAATGTAAGCAATTTCACTAAAAGGCTATTAATACATCTGTATCACCAATCAGTTGTTCAGAGATTCACATCAAATCTTACTTCTGGAAGATATATTTCTTTATTATATTTTCTTTATATTATAAATAATTTGATTAATAGTATATAAAGCAGTAGAATATAATGTGGAAGGATGACTGGTATTTCAGCAGAGATCAAAATATTAGATATGAGAGTTTCAGTTTTGCATTTATTATTGAAAAATATTTGCATTGTGGTCACCTTAAAGAGAAGGGAAAAAATAGCTTAACTTCAGTGTTCATACTCTTGGAATATTCTTATTTCTAAACTGTCATTCTAACCATAATCCTATCATTAACTTAACCAATAGAATCATAGTACTGCCAATCCTTGAATTCACCATACCCATCTGGAATCCTTATATCAAGAGTTTACTCAACAAAATAGAAACAGTACAAAAAAATTTTGTCCACTGTTTTATTCATTCCATAATCCACTGTTTTATCACTCAGTATATTATGAATCACTGTTCAATTACTTTCATGTGACACCTCTAAGCACCAGAAGTATTATTGCTGACTCTTCTTGCCTAAGCGTCGCCTCCGTAGCCAGGTGGGCAGGAGCAGCAGTGCGTAGCACACGCTTCTTGATTAGACTGGGGTTTGAGCCCGTGATCACC
The DNA here is from genome assembly GCF_048544385.1 of Mastigoproctus giganteus. Taxonomy (NCBI): domain Eukaryota; kingdom Metazoa; phylum Arthropoda; class Arachnida; order Uropygi; family Thelyphonidae; genus Mastigoproctus; species Mastigoproctus giganteus. The sequence goes on along the minus strand of NC_143580.1, from coordinate 232,715,620 downwards.
AAATACGGAGGATGCAAAGGTCAGGGAATGACCACCGCATATCCCCAGAGCAATATGGCCTTAGTTGCTAATGCTCATAAAAACCAAACAAACAAACAAAACAAACTTGCCTAAGTAATCACTGGAACCTCCGAAGTAACTTCAGCATTTCTTCTAGACAAGTCAGGAAACTTGCGTGATTCACCCTGACTCCGCCACCACAGACTTTATGAAGTTCAGTCTACTAAACAGAATTACCAAATCTGCAAATGATTGATTTTTTTTTTGACACTTCTCAGTCTTTGATGAACTCCGTCTACAAGTATGCCTCATCTCTTGAACTGCAAAGTGATTAGTTCCCATTAACCTTTATTTTTAATTATTTATTTAACCTTTTGTGTTTTTCTTTTCATTTCTTTTCTTTTATTATTTCTCTTACTGGTAATTAAACTTCTGTACATTTCTTTTGTACATATTAGCATTATGCAAATGCTATGATTTATTGTTTTTATTGTTTTGCATGTATTTTAATGGTATTTATTTTACTCTTGGATTTCTCTCTTGTAATAGTTTTTTACTCTGTTTATTGTTCTGCTCTCATCAGTAAAATGTATATCTTATCAGTAAAATAAAATATTAAAAGAAAATCATTGAGGCTTGTAACCATCATGTGCCAATGACGGCTCTACTCAGTGACATTTGTTTATATCAGGATTAGAGTGAATGGAGTTGAGTTTAGGTAAGCTAGCCAGTGTTGCACCAATATGATATAAGGTACTATCCAAAAGTTACTTGGGACTTAATACATTAAATCTAGCAATTCTGCCATTGAGAACATGTCCAAAATTCATGTATTAAGTAGCTGCAGTTTTAGCTGAATCTCCAAGACGTTAAATTTGTTCCTTTCCCTTTTTTCTAAGATTATATTTTGTCTTTGGATATAAGGAACAGCAGGTAGCAATATTAGGAAAGTGAAATAGTGTGAGTGGCCTCCGAACCTCAAAAACCACTCCCCCCCCCCCTCTCTTTTCTTCCAAAAATCACTTTTGACAAGTTATGGGTATCATAAACTGTTTTACCAAATTTAAAACAGAACATTTTGTTTTATTCTGTTTTTTTGGTGTATCGTACTGGGTGAGTTTGTTTTCACTGAACATGTAAGTTTACTATTCAAGCTAAAGCACATTCATTAAGGGCTTCCTGTACATCCAAGACCATTTGTAGATTCCAATTGAAGTATACCATAACTCTAGCTAGTGTTTCTTCAGGAATACCTTCCAGCTGTGATTTCACCTTTTAGTTCTTCATATTAATTATTGCAGCAGGTATTATCCTTAAAGAATCCTGACAGGAAGCAATCATAGATTATTCAGATCTGGTGAGTATGGTAGCCAAGACTATCCCATATCTAATCACTTCCGGTACACGTAATATTTTCAGGCATCCTCATGGACTTTTTTCTGTTAATGATACACATTTTGTTGTCAATCACAGAACTGGTCTATTCAAACACCTTTTCGTCTTCTTCACAAATCTAGAAATTATTAATCTTTTTGGATTTTTTCTGCAACTAATTCCTGATTTAAACTCTTGTTACACACTTAAACAGCCAGTCTGATAAAATCTTTTTACACAAATAAATATGCTGCTCAGTAAAAAACTGCAGCCGTTATCAACCCACTGCAGGATGGAAGCCTCCTCAACATTCATGTTGAGAAATGGACCATAATTTGCCATGCTGGTCCAGTGCTGGTTGGAAGATCGACCGTATTTAGCAGTCAGGGGCTTGAATCCCTGTCTACTTAAAGAGCGTGTGCTACTGCACTCCCGCTCCTGACCACTCGGCTACTGAGACCGTTCCAGTAGTGTGTTCCATTTTGCTCTCAGAATTTTTCTGCTGGAATATATTAGTCACTTGTAGAAAAACTCTCATGACTTTCATGCTTAATGATATTCACAAATACTAGCCCAGTACCTTAAAAAAATAAGCATTTAAAACTGTTGCATTTTTTTTCCCTCCCCTTGATGTGACCCTGTACGGAATAATGCAACATAGAATGGCATATAACAAGGAAAGCTACTGTAAAAGAATACAATTTCACAGTAGTTGGAAAAATTTGCTGTATGGATATACATTACTTTTGGTTTAGCATTGTTGTTGGCTGGCATTTTGCAAGCTTTGTACAAAAATTGTGTTCCACAAATTGTGTTCCCCCCCCCCTCCAAAATCAGCTTTTTTTTTTTTTTTTATATATATATATATATCTGAATGGAGTTGATTTTTCCAATAATCAACCTCCACTGGCTGAAGGCAAACTATCCTGCAACTGTCTTTCCTCAACTTGGAATTTATGCCCCCTCGGGTGTATATCTCATCAAGAGTAAGAATGCCATCTACTGTTCAAGGTTTAGACCCAAATGGATATCAGATGAACTAATGAGACTCGTGGCAGAGAAGAGAAATGCATGGAATACATATAAATTGACAAGCAAGTCTATAGTTTAAAATAATTTAAGCCAGTCCATAATCAAGTCACAAAGGAGGTTAGGCAAGCGAAGGCAGATTAAGAGAAATCTTTGACAAAGGATTTCTCTTAATCTTAATGAAGAAAAACAGCAAAGACTTCTTTATTTATATAAACTCTAGAAGGAAGGGGATGAATCTGATTGTCCACTTGATACTGATGGTTCGACTGATGATCCTTCTCACTGACAAATTGAATGAGTATTTTGCATCTACATTCACATATGAGGAATTCTATAGGGAAGTGGAGAACAGAAGCTTATTACACTCTAACAGGGAAGTGAAATATTTTTTAATAACCGAGAGCAAAGTGAACGAGAAATTGTTGAAGCTAAACATAAGAAAGGCACCTAGGGTGGATGGGATCTTTCCAGTTATATTAAAGGAGGTGGAAAGGAAGTAAACCCTTATCCCAGTGGTTTTCCTTTTTTTAATAACAGCACCCCCCTCAGTAATTTATTTTATTTTGTGGCACCCCTACTCATTAGATCCTGTTAGATCCGATTTTCTCTCTCTCTCTCTCTCTCTCTCTCTCTCTCTCTCTCTCTCTCTCTCTCTCTCTCTCTCTCTCTCTGTGTGTGTGTGTGTGTGTAAAATATATTAAAAATAAGAAAAAATATATATTGAAATAAATAAGAAAAAAATAGTAGAAAAGCTAACATCAGTGGCAGCAGAAAAGCACAATCCACTACACGTTGCTTATAATAAGCTAAAATAGGATATTTGCCAGCTGCATGGCAAACCAGTAGAGTGAAAAAGTTAATATTATAGTAGAGTTAATATTATATATATAATATTAAAAATATATATAATGATAGTTATTACAATAATGTAATTATAAAAATTACATTTCGTAATACAAATTTTATATATATATACACACAGTATATAATAATTTTATTCTTTATATAGAGGTACTAAGTAAAGATCAATTATAAATAACAACAAAATTAAAAAGATACTGTACACCTTTTTTATAATAAAATAAACATAAATTTTAAAAAATAAATAAGTTTAAGTAATTTAAACCCAAATTACGTGGCACCCATGGAATATTGTTGCAGCACCCCGGTTGAAAACTACTGCCTTAGCCATAATTATGAGAGTATACTTGGACTCGGGTAAGATCTCCACTGACTGGAGATGTCGAAATGTGTCTCCAGTTCACAAGGGGAGTGATCAAAGGGTGACATGAGTAATTATAGACCTGCTAGTTTAACTTCTGTTTCGGGGAAAATAATGGAGTCACTGGTTAAAGAAGCATTGCAGGATCATCTAGACGAAACTAGAGTAATAATTCAGACAGCACGAGTTTGTTAAGGGGAAGTCTTGTCTGACCAGTTTGATTGGATACTATGATGTAGTCACAAAGGAACTGGATGTAAAAAATAATTTTGATATCATATACTTGTATTTCAGGAAAGGTTTTGATACTGTTGCACATGGAAGACTACTGTACAAATTGGAGCAGTGTGGCATTAAGGGCAAGTTTCTGCAATGGATAAAGGGATGGTAATCAATGGGCACTGCTCTTTGTAGACTAATAACATTAGTCCATGAAGAGCCCATTGTTGTATTGTATATTTATCAATGATATTGATGAGGGTATATCAGGTTTAATGTCGAAGTTTGCTGATGATACAAAGGTTGGCTGGCTTGTTAATGACAGTATGCTATTGCAACTGGATCCAGAAAAGTTTGGCAAATGTGCTGAGAAGAGGCAACTGAAGTTTAATATTGAAAAATGTAAAGTACTGCATATGGGTAGCAGTAACCCTAGAGTAACATACCATGTGGTATTACACTTAGGGTAGTGGAGAATGAAAAAGATAATTGTGCAGTCAACCTTTGTATTGTCTGTAAACTTAGACATTAACCCTGATATATCTTCATCAATATCATTGATAAATACCGAAAACAACAATGGGCCCAACACTGAACCCTGAGGGACTCCACTAATAACATTAGTCCATGAAGAGCAGTGTCCATTGATAACCACTCTGTCTTCTCCCACTCAACCATCATGTTATCCATTGTATCAACTTGCCCTTAATGCCATGCTGCTCCAGTTTTACAGTAGTCTTCCATGTGCTATGGTATCAAAAGCTTTCCTAAAATCCAAGTATATGATATCAAAATTATTCTTTGCATTCAATTCCTTTGTTACCACATCATAGTATCCAATCAAATTTGTCAAACAAGACTTTCCCTTAACAAACCCATGCTGTGTCTGAACTATAACTGCAGTCTTGTCTAGATAATCCTGCATCGCTTCCTTAATCAGTGACTCCCATTATTTTCCCTGGAACAGAAATCAAACTAACAGGTCTGTAATTACTTGTCACCCTTTGATCCCCCTCTTTTAACTGGGGACACATTTGTACATTTCCAGTCCATGGGGACCTCCCCAAAATGCAAAGAAGCTTTCATAATTACTATATAAGCTAAGGGTTTGCTTACTTCCTTTGCTGCCTCCTTTAATATAACTGGATAGATCCCATCTACCCTAGGTGCCTTCCTTATGTTTAACTTTAATTTCTCTTCCACTTTGCTCTCAGTTATTACAAAATCTGTAGTTCCCTGTTAGATGTTTATAAACTTCTGGCATTCCCCTCCTTGAATAACATGTGTGAATGTAGATGCAGAATACTCATTCAGTTTATCAGCTACCTGAGCATGATCATCAATAGTCAAACCATCTATATCAAGTAAAACTTTAATTATATATTACTACTTTACGTATATATCACTCCTTTTGAAAGTACTTGGCATTAGACTATATTACAACTGCAAGGTCCTTTTCAAATTCAACAGTTGCATGTACTACTCCATAATCGTTACCCAGATGAAGCATCTTGCATTTTTTAGTATTTAAGCTTAATTGCCGTTAAGTTAGAACAGAATTATTAATATCAGTAATGAAATTTAAAGACCCAATCCTAAAATCCAAGTATATGATATCAAAATTATTCTTTGCATCCAATTGATCCCACTCATAACACTGGTCCATTTGGACATTACTCATTTATAACTCTGTTTTCCTCTAGTTAACCCTCCATTCTAACATCCTCTCCCAGTTATCATTATCCAAAAGAATTTCATGTGGAACAACTCAAAAGCCTTTTTAAAATCTAAGTAGATTATATCAAAGTTATTCCCAGTTCTTGCATCCAGTTCCTTAATAATTACCTCATATGATATTACCAGACTTTTCAGACAAGAACTCCCACTCTCATAATATCATTACCATCAAGGTGACCCTGTGTTGCATTCTGAATCATAGTTTCCATAATCAGACCTACAGGTCTGTAGTTGTCTGGATAATTCTTGGAATCCCTTTCTCCCATTTGTGCATGAGAGAGAGAGAGAGAGAGAAAGAGAGGGAGGGGGGGATGGATACATTTCCTATGTTTTGAAAGTTCATCCAAATCTAAAGGTGTCTCTATAGTAACCACCTTATCTGTCTCTTTTAGTATAACCAAACAGATACTATCAGCTCCATGCACTTTCTTTACTTTTCAGTGACTCCCATTAGACCTGATAATTTCCCATCTGGAGATTTTTTTCACTTCTCAGAAATTTATTTATTTAATGCTGGATAATTAAATGTTTTGTGTCTGTGTTCACACATGAAAAAGTTTTAGAGATGAGGTTAGGAGAAGTCTGTCTAATACTGATTGGTGGTTAAATAATTTTATAATAACAAACGTAAGTCAAAGACAGCATGTGCTGCAGCTAAAAGTGAACAGAGCACCTGGGGCTGACAGAATAATTCCAGTTTTATTAAAATAAGCTGCAAAATGGGTAATTATAGACCTGTTAGTTTAATCTCTGTGCTAGGGAAAATAATGAAATGAGTAATTAAAAAAAAGGATTGCAAGGTCATCTTGATAGAAGTGGAGCCATATGCAGTCACAACATGAATTTGTTAAAAGGAGATCATGCCTCACATTCTGCTTAGCTACTGTGAAGTTGTCACAAAGGAATTGGATACAAAGAATAATTTTGATATCATGTACAGTAAATGCCTATTGTAGTGCTTTTGAAGGGACTACCTTGAAAGAGCATTATAGATAAGAATACAAGTAGGGACCCCTTTTTCAGCGGCTGTTTTGTCAATATTTTGGTAGATGCGTTGATTTTTCTATATCAGCTTTTTTTTTTTTTTTTTTTTTTTTTTTGTGCAGCCTTTATGAAGCAATGGTTAATATGTAACTTGAATACCTGCCCATTTGGTGACCTGTGCTTGCTTTTTTTGGCACCTTCAATCATTTTTTTTTTTTTTTTTTTTTTTTGCATGCTATTAAAAATGAAAGACTTTATTAAATTAAACTAAACATGCCTTGAGTATTATAAATGTGGTAATGGTGTAAAATTCTACCTTCATTGATGAAATTTATTTGTCATGTCAAATACACATGTAAAAGTCACTGAATACTCTACCAGCTGAGTTGTAAAGAAAACAAACTGCACCATAAATGATTCCTATAATTTAATCTTCATCATCCTTTACCAAAACTGAAAATTAAGAGGAAGGAGGATTTATATCTGTTTTATTCTTTCTTGGAACTTTTTGGAGCAGAAAAGGATATTCTTACCAAGAAAGACTGATTCTGTAACAAATTGCAGTCTCTTGAAAGTAGACATCTCTGTGGTGACACTAATTGAAGTGTATAGCACATTAAAAGAGATAAACTAAATGCTGATGGCATCTTGTCATTTTCTCGGATGAGACACACAAGGGGCATACATTTAAATTGGAAAAGGATAGTTCCTTAGTACATGTGCAGATTTGCTTTTGGTCAAAGAGTGATTGTTGGAATAAACTTCCATCTAATGTTGTGGAGAGGTGGTTAGTTTAAATAAATTTAGAAGGTTTGGACAACTTATTGGAAGGAATAGGGAAATTAAGTTTTTTGTTTGCTGTTGCTATATAAGCTTTGCTTCATTGTATCATGTTGCCACAACTAACATCAATTACAAGCCAAACTAATGGTAATCTTCCCTGAAAAGTATATTTTGTGCTAATATAAATTCAAAGCACTTGTTTAACTCATCAGCCACATGCTGAGGTCATGTGGACTGATCTTGCTGCTCACATGTAGTGGGCCAATAGTGTTCATTCCTTGCTTTTTTAGCATTCACGCATGCAAAGAACACTTTCCTGTCTTTCTTGGACCTCTTTGCCAAATACTTTTTTTTGTAATCTGCCTTAGCCTATCTCAATCCTTGACTAACCTTGAGGTTGTCACAGACATTCTCTCAGATATGCCAGACAAGCTGTACTTGCTATCTGGGAGTCTAAAACGCTGATGGAACTGATATTCGGGTGACACTCAAGTCAAGTGGACCCAATTTCGGCGAAGTCCGGACGGTCTGTGATAGCCAAATCCTCTGCTTGCACCTTCACGATGGTGGGACTGTTAGTCATCCTGGGTATAACCTCCATGCGCAAGTACATGGTGGGTGACCACCGAGGTGTGAACCAACGTAAGCAGGGGTCGAGGTGTGGCGCCCACACGACATGGAGGAACGCCGCCCCTCTATGTTACCAGGCAGTACTAGGTGGTAGATGACTCATCAACCGGTGAAATACCACCACTTTGCTTATTGGAGGCTTGAAATGGTGGAACCCATGTTTAGTCTCTAGAGCTAAGTTCCGGTCAACCTTCCCTATCTCTTCCATCATTGACTTTTGAGGTTGTGATGAACGTCATGGCGAGATCCAATATTCCTTACATTTCGAGGGTACAGCTCTAAAACGGTGTTCGCAGGCCTGCCGCTAGTTAGTACACCGGACTGAACCTATTGGTAACTCTCTAGGAGGCTTCCGGATCAGCTAGTGTATAATCTTGCTGCCTCTACTCTGCCAGATAGTGACTGGAGGGAGTCAGAGTAGTGTGTATGCGGGGAGCATTGTCGAGGCCACGTTATGTCAAGGATCTGGGTATATTCTTACCACATGTACGCCATATCCAAAAATTTCATTACTTCATACAGCATGTCCCACCTACTTTTTCTTACTATTGAATACACCATGAATTGTCAAACTAATAGAGCAAGCTTATCTGCGAAAAGATCTAAACCTCCCAAGGACTTCCTAATTCATTTCACAAATATACGTGGTCTCAATTCTAATCTCAACGATGTCCATTTCCACTTGCAGTCTGCCAAACCCCATGTACTTTTTCTGACAGAATCTCAGATATCGGATGATTCATCTACTGCTCATCTCAGATGCCCAAATTATTCGCTGTATGATTCCTTTCACCTCAAAGGTGGTACTTGTGCATATGTCCGTTCTGATATTCCCTGTCAGAGACTTGGCAATTTGAAATCTCCTCTCTTTGATCTTCTCTGGCTTAAAATCTCTCTACCTCATTGTGTCAAATTCATCTGTTGTCTCTACCGTTCTCCCAACTCCACTAATCACTTGGAGCTCTTTGACTTCCTCTCTTTGCAACTTGACTTTCTCCAGTCCAACTTTCCTAACAGTGAAGTAATTTTCCTTGGTGATTTTAATGTTCACAACTCCAGCTGGCTTCCGTTTTCTAGTCACACCGACCCAGCAGGTTGAGATGCTAAGGCTTTTGCAATTACTAATGACCTTGCACAGATTGTTCATTTACCTACAAGAATACCGGACAATCCTAATCATACAGCCAATACGCTTGATCTTTTTCTCACAAACAACCCTTCTAAGTACACAGTCGAAGTGAGAGGTCCTTTAGGCACTTCAGATCACAACTTGGTGATTGTCTCTTCTCCAATGGAACCTTTATCTCATGGCTATTCCCAACCACGTGTTGTTTGGCATTACAAGAATGCAAAATGGGATGACCTGCAAGACTTCTTTTCTTCTTTTCCTTGGTCGGATTACTGTTTCAAAACTTCTGATGTCAACGTTTGCTCATATCGTGTCAGTGAAATTATTCTTGCAGGAATGGAATCCTTTATCCCACACTCCACTTTAAAATCTCGTCCTTTATCTAAACCTTGGTTTTCCAATAAATGTGCTAAGGCTGTCCAAGAGAAGAATGTTGCATATCGTAATTGGCTTGTTTCTAATTCTTCAGTTTCATTTTCTGCCTACACCAAAGTTCGCAACAGTTGCAAAGCAGTTATTAACCAGTCCAAACTAGAGTTTGAACAGGCTAAGAGTAGAAAACTTGCTTCTTGCCCTAATGGTAGCCGAGCATTCTGGTCTCTTGCCAAAGCTATTGGCCGCAACTTTTGCCCATCTTTGCTCCCACCTCTGTCCAAACCAGATGGTTCTGTTGCCACTTCAGCCAAGGATAAAGCTGACCTGCTAGCATCCCATTTTTCTTCCAGCTCATGTATTAATGATCTTGGTAAAACACCTCCCACCATTCCCAACATGCTCCATTCAATGCCTCCTGTGGTCTTCCATCAAAAGGATATCAGAAGGATTTTGATGAATCTTGATGCTAAAAAGCTCCAGGTCCTGATGGTAATTCTCCACTTGTTCTGAAAACCTGTGCTCCTGAACTTACTTCTATTCTTTGCCGCCTTTTTTCACTTTCTTATTCCAAAGGTGTTTTTCCTTCTGCTTGGAAATTTGCTCATATCCAGCCAGTTCCTAAAAAGGGTGACAAATCCCTCCCATCCAATTATCGTCCCATTGCAATTACTTCTACTCTTTCTAAAGTAATGGAGAAATCAATTAACCGCCAACTCTTAAACTACCTAGAAACCTTCCGTCTGATCAACGATCACCAGTATGGATTCCGTCAGTGTCGATCCACTGGAGATATTCTGGCTTATGTTACCCATTTATGGACTAATTCAATGGAAAGGTTCGGTGAAACACAAGTAGTTGCTCTTGACATCTCAAAGGCTTTTGATCGTGTTTGGCATAAAGGTCTTCTAAACAAGCTTCCATCTTATGGTTTGCCAACTGTTTTTAGTAATTGGTTATCCAGTTTTCTCTCTGATCGCTCACTGAGGGTGATGGTAGATGGCTCTCTGTCTTCTAACTTCTCCACTAATGCCAGTGTCCCCCAAGGTTCAGTTCTTTCCCCCACTCTTTTCCTCTTGTATATCAATGACCTTCTTCCATTGACTGGAAATCCTATCCATAGTTTTGCTGATGATAGCACATTGCATTCAACTTTCCATTTTGAGAAACCTTGTCCTGCTCAATCAGCTTCAACTTCTCGAAAATCTGCTACCAATTCCTTAAATGCCGATCTTCAGGTAATTCTCCAGTGGGGCAAAGACAACTTAGTTGATTTCAACCCTTCTAAAACTCAGTCTTGTCTTATATCTTGCAAAAAGGATTCTTCTACTCCTATGCTTATCTTTAGTGACACTCCGATTTCTAGGCAAAATGATATATCTCTTTTGGGGATTACCCTGACTTCTAATCTCTCTTGGCACAAGCACATTACAAATATTGCTTCCTCTGCATCTAAAAAAGTTGGTTTTCTCTTTCGCTCTCGGCGTTACTTTTCTTCCAATCAGCTTCTCACTCTGTATAAATCGCAAATTCGCCCTGCCATGGAATATTGTTCCCATATCTGGGGTGGTGCCTCCAAAACCTCTCTCCGGCTTCTTGATTCCATTCAGAAGAGGGCAGTTAGGTTAATTAATGATTCATCTCTAACAGAGTCTCTCCACTGGCTTTCTCATAGACGCACTGTTTCTGCTGCATGCCTCTTCTACAGATACTTCCATGGGCACTGTTCTTCTGAATTGGCTTCTATAATTCCTGCTCTCTCTTTCAAAACAGTCCGAACACGTGCCGCCACCAGCCAACATCCATTTACTGTCCAACTTCAAACCCACAGAACCAACTTTTCATCTTCCTCATTTATTCATTCAACTGCCGTTTTCTGGAACAACCTTCCTTCATACGTATTTCCTGAAAATTACAGTCTACAGAAGTTCAAGTCCAGTGTCAACAAATATCTTCTTTCGTCTTCTTAACCTCAAACCCAAGCACGGTACTAAGTACTATAGGTTCTAATACCTCTCGTGTTTGGGGTTCTCATAAAAAAAAAAAAAAAAAACCTGATTACAGTCTCCTTTGTATATTCATATTCAACAGGTTTTCGTAAATGTCCTAAGCAGTCTTATTTTCTGGTACAAATTTCATCAGTTCTTTGGTTGTGTATATTGGTTTCCATCTTATGGTATATTTTTAAAGGTATTTTGTGAAATGGTTGTGGCATCTAGAATCATTTTTTGAAACATTTGCATGTGTATCTTCCCCAGGAATTTAAGCTATTTTTCTTAGGTGCTTTTTAATATCATGACTGTACTTTACTTATTGCTAATTTTTTGCAGTGATGCAATATGGCAGCTAGGGTTAGTTGTGCCTAGTATGGCTCTTGATGAATAGAGAAAAAAAGTATCCTAGTTTTCACCATGACCCACCAGAATTTCATATCTTTTCTTTCATCCTATCAGTGTGCTCTTATTGGTATATTATTAATAACTGTTCCTTGTTGCAATCACGTTATTGAACTGATACCTAATTAGAAAATTAGCATTAATATTTATGTATTCAAAGTTATTCAGATACCACTTGACAGCAGTGACAGTTAATATTTAGTAGTTGCAGAAATGCAGAGAAATGGATTTTTTCTGCATCAGCAAAAAAAAAAAAAAAAAAAAAATATATATATATATATATATATATAATTTATCAATTGATAAAAGGTAATTTTGAATTCCACCTGTAACTTTATCAGACTTAAAGTAATAACAAAAAACTGCCCAAATGTAAACTGAATTTTCTGCTGCTTCCCAAAATTTTATATTCATTTCTCCCTGTTCTAGTTTTGCCTGCTAGCTTGAATATATTCCATTATCCATTTTGCTTATTTTTTTAAGGCCCTTAAAGAAATAAGCAAAATTATGTATTCATTTTCTTTTATCTTTTTTAAATCGAGGCTTTTGAATCTGAATAAAATATCCTAAATGGAGTATTGCCACTATTTTATAAAAGGGAATAATAGCATCCTTCACCGTGCTAGCTACATCTATCCTGACCCTTCATGGCTGTCTGCTTACACTGCAAGGCAAACTTTGTATCGGTCTGTATTATAACCCCCTGAATTTGTATCGTGAACTACCTTTAATTCCTTGCTACCTAGTATGTAAGTTGCTACAGACTAGGTGAATTTCTTTTCTCCAAATACAAAACCTTGCATTCAGTAGAATTAAACTTAAGTTGCTATTTTTCAAACCATATTCATCACTAAGGCATTGTAAAGCAGCATAGTCTGGTCCTGATTTAAATCATTATCAAACTTTAACAGCTAATCCTATATAACCTCATCATTATCATTGAGGAAGATCAAATGTAAGAGTGATCCCAACACTGAATTCTGGGGACCCTTCCAGCAACACTAGTCTATTCTGAAGAATGGAAATTTATTACCACCCTATGTTTCCTCTAACTCAGCTAGCCCCTGATCCACTTAGAGATCTTCCAAGTAATCCCAGCATGCTCTAATTTGTATAGTTTGAATGGAATGAAGTTTAATTATACTCATAGTAACTGTTAAAGATATGACCATCCATCTAATAATTATACGACTTCCCTGACTGCAAAAAAGTGGCTTGAGCATTGTAGCATGGATGTTACAAAGTGATGAAACATATTGAGAAATATAGCCTGTTTAGAGAGCATTTCATTTGCGACACATTGACTAAGGTGTATCCATATTAATTAGCATTGCTAGAGGCATATGATGCAAGAAAGCAAGCTTATACAGCATCAACAAAAAAAAAAAAAAACCTTCCCATTTGCTCCAAATGTTTGTCTAGTTCTGTCTTGAATTTATTTAACTGCCTATTTCTATAACGATAGATGGAAGTTTATTCCCACAATTAACCACCTGCTGGCTAAAGGCAAATTTCCACACATTTATTCTACAACTGTCAGTAGACTTTCAGAATAATAGCATCTTCGGGGATTCAAGGTGCCGTTATTTTGATTTTTCCGTTATCTAGAAATTTTTTTTTTTAATACAGGTAACACTCGTATAACACGGTTATTAGGTTCCTGTAAAAATGTCGTGTTGTGTGAAACCGTGTTATACGGGACTAAGAAGAAGTACAAAAAATGGGATGGGGGGTTTACTTTCCAAAAGGTAACAAAAATACATTTTCGTTAACAATATGTTAACAAAAATACATCATTCTAGATTTCGTGTATCTTCTACTCTCTTTAAAAAAATCAGTAATCTGGGTTTGTTTGCTTTTGCTTGATAAACCTTTGTGAATTTCATCATATGGAACTAAGCATTTTTGAAGCTCCCTTTTGAACTTTGGGCTCCTTTCATTCAAGAATCTGCATTCAGAAAATAAGATTCTAATTGCTCAGCTAACTTTATGCCTTCCCCTTTGCTTTTTAGTGTAAAATTTGAAAGTTCAGAATTTTCATCTGTGATATCATCATCTGAATTGATTTAATTTTACTGCCAATGCCATTTTCACCAAATCTGCTATGCTGGCTTCTTTTTCTACCAGTAATTCTTGAACGTCTTCAGTAATCATATATATTTTTTATTTTTTTTAGCAGTATCGGCGACTAAGGCCATGTTACTCTGTGTATATTGTCTATAAATTGAGTGTGTCCCAAGGTCAATTTTCTGTTTTGCTGGACGAAAAACCCAAGTTTCTGGGAGAAAAACTATGCTGCCCGAGCCCGACTAACTCAGCCACATTGTGAAAAAGACCCATAAAAATTCCTCCCTTTATCGACGGGATTTGAACTTGGGTCTTTTCCTCCTGGTGTGGGGAGGAGAGTGATTCTATTAACTGTGCTACCTACGAGAGCTTCAGTAGTCATATCATCAAAACCTTCCCCTCCTACTGACGTAGCAAGTTCTACTATTGCACTGATTCTGTTTTCTGCCCGTTCGATCATAGTTCCTGAATGAACTGACTCTGGCCATACATTTTTCCACATGCATTTAACATTGATGGTTTTACTTCTTTCAGTGATAAAGCTATGATTCTGATACAGTCCACAATTGAGAAATGTTTTCATGCTTCCATTACTTCAATAGATTCAGAATCAAATTTTTCCAAAATCCATGTAATGATTTTCTGATGGAATGGGTTTTAAAGGTGGATATAATGCCTTGATCTAACTGCTGAATGAAAGACGTTATATTAACCCAGTACAACTGTGGTGGTAGGAACATAACTTCAACGTTTGAATGACTTAAATCCTTTGGATAGTCTGGTGTGCTATCCAATAATAATAAAACTTTGAAATGTAGATTTTTCCACAAGTTCAATAGCACAGAACATGTGACATGGGAATTTCCCAACAAAATACAGTAAAATACATGAATTTCCCAATTTTTTTTTTTTTTTTTTTTTTGACTAGTGAATAAACAGCGGCAATTCAAAAAGAGTGGAAATGTTACATCCAACAAATTACCCTGCACAAAAGCTCAAAAATACCCTGTTATGCAAGGTTTACCGAAATTCTCTAACCTTGTTAGAGCGAAACCGTGTTATATAAGTACCATGTTGTGCAAGGATTTATCAATCGTCTTAGAGCGAATTCATGTTGTAGAAGTACCGTGTTATATGGGGGTTGCCTGTTTATTTAATGCAAAAATAATGAGGCTAAATAAGAAATAGATTAAGAATGCAGTTTTATTAACTATGCATAAAAAACATAAACATGTTGACGATCCATTGTTATATTCTGCCTTTAATATACTCCTACTTACATCCCATTCTATTTTCTTTATTATATCAAGTTTAGTCTGTGCAGTAGCACAGTGGTTATTGTCACTGTCCTTCCCACACCAGGTGGAAAAGGCCTGGATTCAAATCCCAATGACATGAGGTACTTTTTTTGGGCTTTTTTTTTCACACAGTGGCTAAGCTAGTTGGTATCTGACGTAGATAGCAAGGTTCCTTCCCCCCCAGAAAAAAAAACCTGGAGTTTTTAGTCCAGCAAAACAGGCAAATTGACCAGAGAACACTCGCAAGTTACAAACACAATTCTTATGGGTATATGAATTAACTTTCCAGGTGACCTTAATGTAATAGCTTGGATTATATCAAGTTTGTCACTAAGCTTTAATGTTGTACTTTTCTTCTCTGTATGAGGTTTATTAACTTTGGGAGCCATAGTGAGGATTTTTAATTTAAAATAAATGTAAAACAGCGGTATAATCCGTGATATCAGTACAGAATTCACTTGCAAAGTGGTGAACGTAAAAAATACAGTAATCATGTGATTTGCTGTTTTCATTTTTTGTACCTGCAAGACATCTGCGCTGTATGTAATCATCCGATCTCAATGTGCTGTTAGCTCAAATATTCTGTTATTTAGGGTACTGTTATTTCGACAATCTACTGTAATAATTGGAGTTTTCAGAACATTCAGTAGTCTTTACTCTTGTTCTCAAAGGAGAGTCAAGACTCCCAAGGCTGCAAACTCAATCATATATGAATATAGTATTTTGGTATATTGATACAACTTTAAAAAATCAGTATTCAGATAGTCAGCACTTGTCAAATGTCCCAGTTGTCTGAAGATCCAAAGGCTACTAGCCTGTATTCTCTGAATTGTGCACATTGGATCCTTTGCCAAATTCATGCTTTGCCAATCATGGATGAAAGGAAATTTGACTGGTCAGACCAACATACTTTGTCCAGTTGCAAAGGGGGTGAATGAATGGAGTAAAAGAAATGTTCCACCTTTCTTTCACTCTGTTGATCTGTTTTCTGCCACATTGCTTACAATGACTGATAATCCATGTTTACCTTCATAGTAACATTTTTCTGGCATATTTCTGTAAAGTTGGCCAGCTCATCTTTTGTTAAGAATGAAATGAAATATTACCACACTTATCCAAACAGTGGTAACTGTTTGGAGAAGTGTGGTAATATTTCATTAGTCACTGACATATACTACAGAAATTTACATACTGATATTTATGTATGTCAATTTTTTTACATACATAAATTTATTAATATAAAATAGAAAAAAAAATTGTCATTCACTGACCATTAGGGCTCACAATACCAGTCAAAATCATAATACCAGTATTTCGGTATTTTTAATTTATGAAACCGGGATATCAGTATTCCAAAATTTTCATTTACTGTTGACCTATAAAGTACATATGCTACTGCTAAATATATACCATGGGCCAAACAAAGCTGCTGTTCAGCATTGATTCCTTTACCAAATTTGGTCATAACTGATGCACCATCAGTTGTTTTGAAAATAGCGTATTTTGAAAGAGAGAGAGAGAGAGAGAGAGAGAGAGAGAGAGAGAGAGATTGATTGTATTCGCCTATTTTTTTTTTTTTATGTGAATAACGTCTATGCTGGTGGTACCCTACAGCGCTCAGGCTGTCACGAAAAGAAACGTCTAACTGTGGTTATATCTCCAAAACTAATAGACAATATTATAAACAATTTATACTTATTTTGTCAGGTATATAATGCCATTGATGAATATGCAAGAAAAAATGAGAAATTTTGATATTTAATATAATTTTTTTTTAGAAAAAACTAAAGTTCACAGTTTGGTCATTTGCCGTTGTACCTTGGTTAATTTCACTCTCAATAACTTCTAAACTATGATAGATAGACATAACCAGTAAGAAAAAAATTTTTCAGTAGGAAACAGTTTTTACATCTATAAATAGTTTTGATGTAGCTCTTATGGTTCCTGAGTAATAGTGATGCAAAGTTGAGGGAGTTAAAAAAAATTCAAGCATTTTCAAGTTTGTTCTCACAATATCTTTGAAAACTATAAATGTTAGACAAAAACAGTAAGAAACAAAATTGTTGCCCTTTGAGAGCTCACAAGGATATCTAACTAGATTTCAAATCAGGTTTTTAGTTTTCGAGAGTTGAAAAACTTGTTAAAGTAACTACTTCATTCAGTTACTTCTCATTTGATGTTCAGTTACGAACATTCGATCTTAAACTCACATCAGATCCTACAAAATCTACTACGCGTGGTCAGTCATGTATTGACTTGGTCTTCAATCGCAATGTTAATAGTTTGAATTGTTTCAACTATGTATCCTACTTTAGTTACCACAAACCTTTATTGTTGATTGTAAATAAAAATACCAAATAAAATAAAACTGATTTTATTAAGCTTAAATTGTGTTTTTTCATTTCACATGACGTTATTTATGGATCTACCTTCGGCTCCGTGGAGCCAACGTCGATTCCCCCCCCCCTACAAATTCCAAGCAATTCTCTGTTGGCATACTGCCATTCGCATGCACTAATTCAATATTCCACAAAATTCCCCCAATAAAGTGAACATCTATATTTAAATATCGTCTGTTGCATACTGATGTCCACTCGTCAAAATTTAGACTAAATTTTCTGAATTAAGTTTAGCTATTTCATTTACTACTGTTTTTCGAATATGACTGCTGTAATCCAATACTATTTTTTAAATGGTTACTGGCGATTTGGATAAATCATTAAAACCTATCTCGATCAGTCCTTTTCTGATATCAACAGAAGTAGAAAAAAGATGGAAAGGTAAGCTGTCATACGAGCCAGTACTTCTGACAGTTTTCTCTTTTATCGCTCTTGAAGTAATCAGTCAATAAAAATTGCCACTTACCTCTTTCGTGGTAGTAAGTTCATGTTCATCATTCTCTAAATTAGATGCCATCACATCTGTTTTTCTTAAATGTACATGTATTTTCTTAAAATGCATATGGAGTCCACTTGTAAATTCCCTCCCCCCCCACCACATCAGATTTCTTTTGAATATTTTTCTGCACTGTGCTAGCTGACCATTTTTTTATTTTATCAAATAATAAAACTACACTGAAGACTTATCACTTTCATTTCTGTGTTCTACGAAGGCATTTTTTTTTTTGTCCATTGGTCTGTAAATATAAAATGAACTTAAATTAATAACAATTCAGAATTAATCAAAAATAAAAAAAATTACCCTTTTAACATTTTATGGCATTATATCTGTATTAAAGAAAGAGATTGACGTTTAACCTTGGTGAGGAAATCAAATCTGAGTTTCAAGACTTTCAGGTTTCTTTTACATTTGTATTGTATATAGCAATCCCTAATTTGCAAATTCAGTAATATTAATGATTTATTGTTGTCGATTTTATAACCTTTATTTGAATAAATCATAAACAATCAATTATTTTTTAAATTAGTACTGATAAACTGGTATTTTTGTTTGAATACTGGAAAAATGTGACCAGGATCTCAGTATTATAAGTCCTACTAACCATACTGTGCAAACAAATTGCGGAATGGCAAGTTTAATTAGATTTAATTTAAATCTTCACTTTATTAGAATTTAATTTTATCTTACCTTGCAGTTTATAGTTAAAATTTTGTTTTGTTGTAATAAATAGGGAAGTGTTTCAGTTTTCAGAAGGGAAATTGTCCTTAGACATTTGAATTCTCTTAAAGAGAAATAGCTGGCGAGTCTTAAAAGTAGGAAATATTCAGAGAAGTAACTTGAGTAGAAGTTACTCTGATCTCATTTATGTCATTTTTTGTCAGTTATTGTTTCAGTCCTAGACTAAATTGCATGACCATTGAACTGTGATTCTTGTTAGTAAAAGAATAGAAAATTTGATGATATGAATATAAATTATCAAGATGCTGAATGCTGTCATTTCTCAATTAATCTGTAATAAAGTTACCAAGGAAGAAAAAAATGCCAAGGCAAACTATGAAAAAATTGTACAACTATGTACTCAATTAAGAGTTAGTATGCAAATAAGAATGTCATATAATGGAATTTTTAACTTAGCAGACAGACATTGATTTGATCTTATAGGTTAGCTGCTCATTACTAGTAGTAGAACATTTCTGGATATGTTGGCTGACGTGTTTTCGATACCAGCATGTTAGAGAAAAAGTAAAAAGCTATTACAGTCATCCCTTGATTTGGTTGGGTGTTACATCTGGGGAAAACCCCACATAGTTCATATCTGTGCAATGCGAAATGTAGTTCAAAAAAATTAAATTATACGCAAAAAAATTAAATTGGGAAAAAAATATATATTTAACATCATTTGCAAAAATGTACAAACAAGTCCAAAAAATTATGCTTAGTAATACATTTGGATTTTTAATCTAAATCCATTGCTTCGTTGACACTGTCTTGCTGTGATAAACTTGCAACAGTAACTAGTGCTTTTTAGTAAAAAAATAGTTAGTTGTTTGCTTAGCCAGCACTTTCTTCTCTATATAAAAGCTAATTGATAAACTTCTACAAAATTTTAAACTTCTCTCTAAATTAGGATCCATATCCAGAGCTTCTTGGCTAAGCTGATTTGCAAGTTTTAAAAACTCAGCTAGTCTTTTTTGGGGGGATCAACATTTTTGTGTGTTGTTCTCTCTGCATCTTCCGTGTTTTTATTTGTTTTGTTATCTTCACATTATGATAAAATATCTCTCTGAGCTTCAAGGACTTCTATAATATCTACTGGTCTTCAGATCCCTCTCCACTAATCATTTTTCCAATTCTCACAATCTCAACTACCTCTTGCATTTCGACTTAGGCTTCTACAACACAGCTTTCTGGCAACTTTTTCCACACTACTTTCTTTGTTAAGTTCTTAAGTTCATCCCAGCGAATTTAATATTATTTACAGCATCAAGAACGTTATAATTCAGCCAGTAATCACGAATTAAAGGACAGTCTGCTCCATCTGTAGCTTCCACCAACTTTGAAAAAGATCTTAGATAATAGAGTTTAAAGGCTCATGATGGATCATGGTATTTTATAATACCATGATCCATCATCTGAATTAACAAAGTTGTAATTGCTAGAAGAATGGTAACTTTCATATTTGGGTGCAGATCGGATAAATGTGCAAGATGACTGGGCACACTGTCAAGAATATAAGCAAGGATTTGAATGCTGTTTCTCTTCAGACATTTTTCTGCTTTAGCATTAGTTGAGGCATATGATGCAAGAAAGCAAGCTTATACAGTGTCAGCCAAATAAAAAAAAAATCTTCCCATTTCACCCATCTGGTCACTCCAAATGTTTGTCTAGTTCAGCCTTAAATTTATTTAAGCTATCAACTTCCACAACAACAGCGAAAATGATTCTTGCACTGCAGGCGCCTCCGTAGCCAGGTGGGAAGGAGCAGCAGTGCGTAGCACACGCTTCTTGATTAGACCGGGGTTCGAGCCCGTCACCACCAAATACGGAGGATGCGGAAAGGTCAGGGAATGACCACCGCATATCCCGGAGCAATATGGCCTTAGTTGCTAATGCTCCTAAAAACCAAAATAACATCTTGCACTGCTTCTATTGTAATGAGCAGCAGCCTAGAGAGAAATTGCTGGGGATTTCAAGAGCTGCTGGGAGTCATCATGGAACAAGTAAATACATGGGCTGTGTTAGAGTAACTAAGAATAAGAACAAGTGCATGTATACTTGCATGTACACTAATGCTAAAAGTATAGTAAATGAAATTCATGAATTTGAAGTGCTAATCAAGACATCAAAGGCAGATATTGTTGGGATATCAGACGTGGTGTCACACAGATATAAGCAGTACAGAAAGGACAGACAGGGTAGGAAGGAAGGAGGGGTTATGCTGTTAGTAAGAAACAAAATATAAGGAAGTGCATCCAGTTGACACAGGTGGACAGTGTAATGTTCACCATATGTTATAGGCCTAATGTTGCTAATGAGTACAATGAACAGTTGTGCAGAGAAATAGAATGGGCCAATAAACCAAATGTCTTGTAATAGAGAATTAACTTTCCAGATGTTCACTGAAACTTGTGGGTTGGTCATTCACATGCTAGCAAGACTTTTGTGGATTTACTGGAGGATTATTTCCTACAGCAACATGTTTGAGGGGCAACCAGAGGAAGTTATACCCTTGATCTGATTATCAGCAGTGATGATGCGTGCATTAGGAATTTGCAGATAAAGAAACCACTAGGCAACATTGATCACAGTGTACTGATGTGGGATTTACTTAAACATGTAATTACGATCGAGGGTAAAAGGTAGGTTTTTTGTTTTTGTAAAGGTGACTACAGAGGTCTCAGACGGTTTTTAAATTCTATACAGTGGGATCAACTGATGATGTTACCAATGGTGAATTCTAAATGGGAAGCCTTCAGGGACTTAATCTTGGAGGCTACTAGGCTTTTCGTACCAACTAAGAAATACTGTTCAAGGTTCAGGCCTAATTGGATGTCAGATGAATTAATGCGGCTCATGGCAGAGAAGAAAAATGCATGGGATGCATATAAATTATCAGGCGACACAGATGCCTACGACAGATATAAGCTAGTCTGTAATCAAGTCGCAAAGGAGGTTAGACAGGCAAAGGCTAAGAGAACTCTTTGGCAAAGGACCAAAGAAAAACAGCAAAGAGTTCTTTACTTATATAAACTCCAGAAGGAAGAGGATGAATCAGATTGGTCCACTAACATAGATGGTTTGACTTATGATGATCCTACTCAAGTTGCTGATAAACTGAATGAGTATTTTGCATCTACATTCACACATAAGGAGTTATTCAAGGAGGGGAATGCCAGAAGTTTATCAAACTAACAGGGATCTAAGTGATTTTGTAATAACTGAGAGCAGTGGAGGAGAAATTGTTGAAGTTAAACATAAAAAAGGCACATGGGGCAGATGGAAACTATCCAGTTATAATGGAGACAGCAAGAGAAGTAATCAAACCCGTAGCCATAATTATGAAAGCATCCTTAACAGTCAGGGGAGGTCCCCATGGACTGGAGATGTGCAAATGTATCCCCAGTTCACAAAGGGTGACAAATAATTATATACCTGTTAGTTTAACTTCTATTTCAGGGAAAATAATGGAGTCACTGGTTAAGGAGGTAATACAGGATCACCTAGACAAGACAGCAGCAATAGTTCAGACACATCATGGGTTTGTTAAGGAGAAGACTGCTGTACAAATTGGAGCAATATGGCATTAAGGGCAATGGATAAAGGGGTGGTTGCATGAGAGAGTGGTAATAAATGGACAGTGCTCTACGTGGACTAATGTTATTAGTGGAGTCCTCCAGGGTTTGGTATAGGGCCCATTGTTATTTTGTGTATTTATCAATGATATCAATGAAGGTATATGAGGCTTAATGTCCAAGTTTGCAGATGATACAAAGTTTGGCAGGGTTGTTAATGACACTAAAGACAGTATGCTACTGAACAGGATCTAGAAGTTAGGCAGATGGGCTGAGAAGTGGCAACTGAAGTTGAACATTGACAAATGCAAAGTACTGCATATGTGTAGCAGTAACCCAAGAGAAATGTACCAACTCTGTGGAACTACACTCAGGGAGGTGGAGAATGAAAAACACCTGGGGGTAATTGTGCAGTCAGATATGAAGTTCTCTGAGCAGTGCAGACAGGCTGCCAGAGCAGGTCATGGAGTTTTGTCAATGATATATAGGAATTTTGCTAGCAGACCCCTTTGTATCAGGCAATGGTCAGGCCACACCTTGAGTCTGTATACAGGTCTGGAGGCTTCATTTTAGGAAGGAGGCAGAGTTGCTAGAACGAGTACAGAGAAGGACAACAAGATTGGTGAGAGGAACAAAGGGGTGCGCTTATGAAGAAAGCTTAAAGTTCTGCAAGTTCCAGCATCTGGAGACTAGGCATCTGCGAGGTGATCTGATTGAGGTGTATAAGGCCTTAAATGGTTTGAGCAGGTTCAATGCTGACGTGATACTTCCGTTTGCTCAAACTAAGAACCTGAGTGGGCATAGATTCAAATTGAGGAAAGACAGTTTGTATTATTTTATTATTACTAGCCACATAGTGCAAGGAAGCCAGGCTTATGCTGCACCAGCCAAAAAAAATTTCCGAGTTACCCTGAGAGAGAGAGAAGTAGAAGGGAATCACCAAGAAAGAGAAGAATGATGATATCCAGCCCAGGAACCTGGGTGCACCAAGCCCATACTCACCTGATGTGAGCCCCTGTTGTAGAATAGATGTGCGGAAGTTTGCCTTTAGCCAACAAGTAGTTGATTGTTGTAGCCACCATTAATTGTTTAGTCTGTGAATTCCCCCCCACAAACTAGCAGTTTTCTGACCCACCTAACACTGTCTCGAAAGCATCAGCAAATATTCTTGCACCTTTTCTATTTAAACATATCCCATCCCTGTAGAAGCAGTCTCTCCTGTTAGCAAGTCTATCCACACCTTTGATGCAAAAGCAATTTAGAGAAGATTTTTAGCTGTTGCAGACATTTTTTGCTCAATTTTCAGTGGACTTGTTAGGAGCTTTTTGATATTCCTTTAAAAGCACAAGGATTTTCTAACTTAGAGTCACTCTCTGCATTGCCCTTAATAAAGGTGTTAACCTGTCTTTTGAAACTTTAAAAAACCTGGGCAGGTTCTCTCTTCTTTTGAGATGAATGTTCAGCTTGGTATATGCTTCCAAAATAAACCGGTCTCATGAGCATTAAACACTTCACTTGCTGGATAGCCATCAGTTTAAATTATATTCTTTAAAGTTTTCTGATACAGGGAAGCAGTTTCTGTATCAGCATTGGCTGCTTCGTCTGTTAATTTTTAGATTGTGAAGATTTTGATGCATTTCAAAATTCTCAAACCAACCCTTACTAGTTCATCCAATGCAGACGTCATTTAGGCATCTGCATTGGATGTGGTTTAGCTTCTTGCTGGCAATTAAAAATTTGCAGTTTTGGTGAAAATAACATCAGAACTAACCAATTTTCTATTTTGATTATGATCCTCTGTTCAGAAAGCAAGTAATTTTTCAGTTTTCTCTATTGTAGGATTTCTCACTTTTTGTAGTGCTTTTGCACCCAGTGATGTGGAGCAGCTAACTGAATTTTTAATTTACTCAGAATTTTGTCATTTGTCATATGCTGATTCATTTACACTGCATTTCTTGGCCAATGCCACAATCTTTATGCCATATTCTAACTCCTTAACAATTTTTAATTTTTCCTATAAATTTTAATTTTTTTTCATCTTTGTAGCTTTCTTCATTTTAAACTCTGTAAAATAAACATATATAGTAAAACACGCTTTTTTTATGCACCTAAGAAATAGCAAAGAACTATCATTTTTGTAAAAAATGGATGTCGGCAAAAAAAATATTTTATTTGAAAAACTTATTTAAAAAAAAAAAAATTATAATTGAAAAATCACAGTATTTTTATTGTGCTTATTATTTTTTTTGCACCATTGTAAAAAAAAAAAAAAAAGTATTTAAAAATGCTATGTGGATGATTTCCTACAGTACACTTTGACCGAAATATTTTTTTTTTTTTTTTTTTTATGTGAACCCCAAACACGAAAGGTATTAGAACCTATAGTACTTAGTACCGTGCTTGGGTTTGAGGTTAAGAAGACGAAAGAAGATATTTGTTGACCTTGGACTTGAACTTCTGTAGATTGTAATTTTCAGGAAATACGTATGAAGGAAGGTTGTTCCAGAAAACGGCAGTTGAATGAATAAATGAGGAAGGTGAAAAGTTGGTTCTGCGGGTTTGAAGTTGGACAGTAAATGGATGTTGGCTGGTGGCGGCATGTGTTTGGACTGTTTTGAAAGAGAGAGAGAGAGCAGGAATTATAAAGCCAATTCAGAAGAACAGTGCCCATGGAAGTATCTGTAGAAGAGGCGTGCAGCAGAAACAGTGCGTCTATGAGAAAGCGAGTGGAGAGACTCTGTTAGAGATGAATCATTAATTAACCTAACTGCCCTCTTCTGAATGGAATCAAGAAGCCTGAGAGAAGTTTTGGGGGCACCACCCCAGATGTGGGAACAATATTCCATGGCAGAGCAAATTTGCGATTTATACAGAGTGAGCAGCTGTTTGGACAAAAAGTAACGCTGAGAGCGAAAGAGAAAACCAAGTTTTTTAGATGCAGAGGAAGCAATATTTGTAATGTGCTTGTGCCAAGAGAGATTAGAAGTCAGGGTAATCCCCAAAAGAGATATATCATTTTGCCTAGAAATCGGAGTGTCAGTGAAGATAAGCATAGGAGTAGAAGAATCCTTTTTGCGAGATATAAGACAAGACTGAGTTTTAGAAGGGTTGAAATCAACTAAGTTGTCTTTGCCCCACTGGAGAATTACCTGAAGATCGGCATTTAAGGAATTGGTAGCAGATTTTCGAGAAGTTGAAGCTGATTGAGCAGGACAAGGTTTCTCAAAATGGAAAGTGGAATGCAATGTGCTATCATCGGCAAAACTATGGATAGGATTTCCAGTCAATGGAAGAAGGTCATTAATATACAAGAGGAAAAGAGTGGGGGAAAGAACTGAACCTTGGGGGACACCGGCATTAGTGGAGAAGTTAGAAGACAGAGAGCCATCTACCATCACCGTCAGTGAGCGATCAGAGAGAAAACTGGATAACCAATTACTAAAAACAGTTGGCAAACCATAAGATGGAAGCTTGTTTAGAAGACCTTTATGCCAAACACAATCAAAAGCCTTCAAGATGTCAAGAGCAACTACTTGTTTCACCGAACCTTTCCATTGAATTAGTCCATAAATGGGTAACATAAGCCAAAATATCACCAGTGAATCGACACTGACGGAATCCATACTGGCGATC
This sequence comes from Mastigoproctus giganteus, assembly GCF_048544385.1. Lineage (NCBI taxonomy): Eukaryota > Metazoa > Arthropoda > Arachnida > Uropygi > Thelyphonidae > Mastigoproctus > Mastigoproctus giganteus. The sequence goes on along the minus strand of NC_143580.1, from coordinate 232,689,551 downwards.
GTTGATCAGATGGAAGGTTTCTAGGTAGTTTGAGTTGGCTGTTAATTGATTTCTCCATTACTTTAAAAAGAGTAGAAGTAATTGCAATGGGACGATAATTGGATGGGAGGGATTTGTCACCCTTTTTAGGAACTGGCTGGATATGAGCAAATTTCCAAGCAGAAGGAAAAACACCTTTGGAATAAGAAAGTGAAAAAAGGCGGCAAAAATAGGAGTAAGTTCAGGAGCACAGGTTTTGAGAACAAGTGGAGAAATACCATCAGGACCTGGAGCTTTCTTAGCATCAAGATTCATCAAAATCCTTCTGATGTCCTTTTGAAATGGGATGCTAGCAGGTCAGCTTTATCCTTGGCTGAAGTGACAACAGAACCATCTTGTTTGGACAGAGGTGGGAGCAGAGATGGGCAAAAGTTGCGGCCAATAGCTTTGGCAAGAGACCAGAATGCTCGGCTACCATTAGGGCAAGTAGCAAGTTTTCTCCTCTTAGCCTGTTCAAACTCTAGTTTGGAGTGATTAATAATGTTTACAATTGTTGCGAGCTTTGGTGTAGGCAGAAAATAACACTGAAGAACTAGAAACAAGCCAATTATGATATGCAACATTCTTCTCTTGAACAGCCTTAGCACATTTATTGGAAAACCAAGGTTTAGATAAAGGACGAGATTTTAAAATGGAGTGTGGGATAAAGGATTCCATTCCTGCTAGAATAATTTCACTGACACGATCTGAGCAAACGTTGACATCAGAAGTTTTGAAACAGTAATCCAACCAAGGAAAAGAAGAAACGAAGTCTCGCAGGTCATCCCATTTTGCATTCTTGTAATTCCAAACAATATGAGGTTGGGAATAGCCATGAGATAAAGGTTCCATTGGAGAAGAGACAATCACTAAGTTGTGATCTAAAGTTCCTAAAGGAGCTCTCACTTCGACCGTGTACTTAGAAGGGTTGTTTGTGAGAAAAAGATCAAGCATATTGGCTGTATGATTAGGATTGTTCGGTATTCTTGTAGGTAAATGAACAATCTGTGCAAGGTCATTAGTAATTGCAAAAGCCTCAGCATCTCGACCTGCTGGGTCGGTGTGACTAGAAAATGGAAGCCAGCTGGAGTTGTGAACATTAAAATCACCAAGGAAAATTACCTCACTGTTAGGAAAGTTGGACTGGAGAAGGTCAAGTTGCAAAGAGAGGAAGTCAAAGAGCTCCAAGTGATTAGTGGAGTTGGGAGAACGGTAGAGACAACAGATGAATTTGACACAATGAGGTAGAGAGATTTTAAGCCAGAGAAGATCAAAGAGAGGAGAATCCAAATTGCCAAGTGTCAGACAGGGAATATCAGAACGGACATATGCACAAGTACCATGTTTGAGGTGAAAGGAATCATACAGAGAATAATTTGGGCATCTGAGATGAGCAGTAGTTGAATCAACCGATAACTGAGATTCTGTCAGAAAAAGTACATGGTGTATGGCAGACTGCAAGTGGAAATGGATATCGTTGAGATTAGAATTGAGACCACGTATATCTGTGAAATGAATTAGGAAGTGCTTGGGAGGTTTAGATCTTTTCGCAGATAAGCTTGCTCTATTAGTTTGACAATTCATGGTGTATTCAATGGTAAGAAAAAGTGGGTGGGACATGCTGTATGAAGTAATGAAATTTTTGGATATGGCATACACGTGGTAAGAATATACCCAGATCCTTGACATAACATGGCCTCGACAATGCTCCCCGCATCCTCCTAGAGAGTTACCAATAGGTTCGGTCCGGTGTACTAACTAGCGGCCGGCCTGCGAACACCGTTTTAGAGCTGTACCTTCGAAATGTAAGGAATATTGGATCTCGCCATGATGTTCATCATAACCTCAAAAGTCATTAATCATACTGCATGATGGAAGAGATAGGGAAGGGTTGACCGGAACTTAGCTCTAGAGACTAAACATGGGTTCCACCACTTCAAGCCTCCAATAAGCAAAGTGGTGGTATTTCACTGGTTGATGAGAGTCATCTACCACCTAGTACTGCCTGGTAACATAGAGGGTCGGCGTTCCTCCATGTGGTGTGGGCGCAACACCTCGACCCCTGCTTACGTTGGTTCACACCTGGGTGGTCACCCACCATGTACTTGTGCATGGAGGTTATACCCAGGATTACTAACAGTCCCACCATCGTGAAGGTGCAAGCAGAGGATTTGGCTGTCACAGACCGTCCGGACCTCGCCGAAATTGGGTCCACTTGACTTGAGTGTCACCTGATTAGACCAGGGTTCAAGCCTGTCACCACCAAATACGGAGGATGCGGAAAGGTCAGGGAATGACCACTGCATATCCTGGAGCAATATGGCCTTAGTTGCTGATTCTCCAAAAAACAACTTAATTTGTGATGCGATCGACTTTTTTCCTTCAAAATGTGTTGCGATCTAGCATCTCAAAATTTTCATTGCACAAGGTTAAAAAAGTCAATTAACACATTGAAAAACGTTTATAAATTTTAAAATTCATTATAATTCAGAATTCTTATTTTAAATTGATACGTATTTTAATTTATGTGAAGTTTGTGTCTTCATGTCATCTGCCAAGCTTTCAAAATCGGGGATATACTGTGATAAGGCCAAGAGTAAAGAATCTTCTGTATGCAATCCGTAAGAGTAGAGCAATTCTTCGTCTTTGTTTGTTTCAAATACGAAAAGGCCAATTCACATAGATATGTGGAACCAAAACAGGAATTTAAAAGTTCACTGCATTTTTTTACATTTGGGTAGTTTTCTCGGCAAACATATTTCCAAAACTCTTTTTCTGATGATCTAGCTTTTAGGAAGATATCGTTTCGCAATGTAATAATTTCATTTTCAAGTAATATTTTGTCCATGTGAAAAATCACAGCAATTTTTTCTGCAATTTGTTTTGTATCTAAGTCGACATTAAATGGATATTTTTGAATTATGTCTTCAATTGTTTTAAAATCACTGAATCTGGTTTCAGAATTGTCCACAACATTCTGAACACACATCTGTATTCTTAATTTCAGAAACATATTTCTCACTATTAAATTCAATAGTGAGAAATATTTTTGCAAATGATCTTGCATATTTGCAAAATGGTCGAATTTATTTTTCTTTGAGATCCTTAGTCATTGCCAAAAATTGATAACTGTATTTATATGCAGAAATACTACTAATCATGTCACCCACATTTTTATATTTTTTCCTTGTAATTCCAAATTGAGATCACTTAATTTACTGGTAAAATGTGCCAAAAAAACCAGATCACACAACCACTCCGTATCGTTTAGCTGCTGATAATCATCTCCCCAAAAAAGTTTGATTAACGAATTGTTTAGTTTCATTCAGCAAATTTTGAAATCTATGTACAGACTTACTCTGACTCAGCCACCTCACATCTGTATGTAATATCAGATCTGGTTTATTTTCATCAAGTTGCATTTTGAAAAGTCTCCTTTGAAGAGATTGTCCTCTAATGTAATTCATGATTTTGCAATCTATGTCCATAACACTTTTAGTATTTAATCTTTTGCTGGCTAACACTTGTTGGTGGACGATAAAGTGACAGGTAACTCAAATCTGGGAATTCATCATCCTTTTGGCACAATGTGATGAATCCATTAAGATACCCCGTCATTGCTTTAGTTCCATCTGTTGTTACTGATACGAGCTTAAATAGTGGTAATTTAATTTTTTCAATAAAATGTTTGAATGAGTTAAATATATCAAGACCTCTAGTTCTTTCTTTTAACGAAACCATACCCAGCAGTTCTCTAGTGGCAGAATCATCGAAAACCATATGAATAAAAACGAGCAACTGAGCTGTATCACTGACATTTGTAGATTCATCCATTTGTAAAGAAAAGGACACACAATTAGCATCAGCACGAAATTGTTCACTCACATTTTTACTCATTTTTTCGATGCGTCGCATCACAGTATTTTGAGATAATTGCAGATTTTGAAGAGCACTTAATTTCAATTTGTTCTTAAAATTTTCCAAAAGAGAATGTTATTTCTAAAAATGCATCTTTGATGAATTGACCCTCAGAAAATGGTTTGCATTTTTTTGCAAGATGACTCACTTTTAAATGATGCTACAGTTACTGCTTTAGATTGTAAATTAGGTGTCATGAAGAAATTTTGTTGCGCGAATAATCTGGATTTAAGTTCTAATTTATTTTTTCTAAGGTCACTATTCGGCAGAAAATCTGATTGATATTTACCATGGAGTGCGTTGAAGTGCCTTTCTAAATTTCCTTTTTTGGGTATAGCCACGGAAGCATTGCAAATCAAACAACAACATTTTTCTTTCACTATTACAAAAAAAGTATTCTAGTTCCCACTCTTGATGAAAATGACAAGTTTTACTCTTTTTCGTAGTATTCATTTTAAAACAAAATGTATTAAATTAACATATAAATACTGTCCAGTTATTAAATCAGCAAAAGCAATGCTTACTGATTAAAACACTTTAAATTGCACGAACCAGAAATATTCCATCTAAACAGCTAATGTAGGATAATTGATGAAGAAGATTCCCGAATGAGGAAGTTGTTTCCAAAATAACCGGACAAACACACCACCGTTTATTGCTCTGTTTGGTTATATCGTTATAAGAATCAATTTTGAATGCCTTTGTGATATTTCTCTAAAGCTATTTCTGGAGGTCATGGCCATAAAACAAAAACTATTTGCACTTTCTGGTTTATTGGGCTTTTCTGTTAGTGCAGTCTTAATTATAAATGGGTAGTAAACTCAATCTTATTGCATTTGTAATAATACAGACAGCTGGAATTCTGTGGTATTTTACGTTATTATGGTGAAATGTGTTTCTCCTTCAATGAAATCTTCAATCATGCAAAAAAAACGAAAATGAATTTTCAAAATCTGCTCTTCATTTCTATTTTTGAAGCTTTGTAAAAAAAAAAAAAATAAAAAAAAAATAACGTGTAGGTAGTGAAACTCGCTGCGCAATATAAAATTTTGGTAGTATACCTGACCACGCAAATCGAGGGATGACTGTATATTTAAAATTCGTCGTGATCGACTGAAATTAAAGCCACAGTTGACTCATTGGCCACCCCTGCTCTAGAGAATAAAGAGGAGAGTTTTCTGTTTGCAAAATCGATTACAATCATCTTCAACATTTTAAGATATTTTCTAGTGGAATTAACTGATGTTTTTAACAAATACAAGTGGGTAGTATTCAGGAAAGTAAGCACAAAATAATGAGCTTAGTGGTAGAGAAATTAAAATGTATTGGATTATTATGAATTGTCAGAGGACACAAATGTCACAGTAAGTAAAAATTATTCAGTAATCCAGTTACTTGGTGGGGGAGGTAGGCATGCCAGTGTAGATTATGAGAGAACGCTGCCTAAGAAACGTATAAAAAAATTCTTTGCTTATGTTACAGATAGAAGGAAAGGGATGAATTAGATTGGTCCACTTGCTATGAATGGTTTACACTGGCTAAATTACAGACTATTTATTTTGTAGTCAATAAACATTCTATATCCATATTCACACATGAAAAAGTGTGACTATAGATAGGAATATGGGAAGCCTGCCTAATTCTGATTGGTAGCGAAAATGATTTTATGGTAACTGAAAGGAAGCTGGAAGAGAAATTGATGCAGCCAAAAAAAAAAAAATAGATCCCAGAGCTGATATGATCTATTTAATTATACTAAAATAAACAGTAAAAGAGGTAATAAAAACCTGTAGCTATAATAATGAGAGAATCATTAGATTCAGGGGAAGTTCACACACATCTCTAGTCTGTAGGGAAAATCCCTACAGGATGGAGATATTCAAATGTCTCATCTGTTTACAGGAGTAATTAAAAGGGTCAAGTGAGTGACTACAAACTTGCCTTTTGTGCTAGGGAAAGTAATGGAGTCGGGTTGTTAGATGTTACTTAGATACAAGATCATTTTGATGAAAATTAAGGGAGATCACAGGTTTTGCTTGTGATCCCTTATCAGATTAGCTTACTATTAGGTTATCACAAAGGAACTGAATGCAGAAATTAATTTTGATATTATATATTTAGATTTCACTAAAGCTTTTGTTATCATTCTGCATGAATGATTTTTGTATAAATTGGAGCAGTGTGGCATTTTGGGTAGATTACTACTGTGGATAAAAGGGATGTTTAAGTAGTAGGAGATAGTACATAGTTATAAATGACTACTGTTCTTTATGGACTAATGTTATGAGTTGTTCCACATGGTTTGGCGTTGGGCCCTTTGCTGTTTTTAATATTTATTAATTTTGTTGATGTAGATATTTCAAGTTTAATGTCTAAGTTTGCCAATGATACAACGGTGTCATTAATGACAGTAATCAGGGTATTCAATTCAATTTATTTTTCTACCTCTTGTAGTTCAATGCTACCTGAGCCTTTGGCTCATCCATGTTACAGTCATCATTTATAAATATACACACAAAAAAAAAAAAACACACAGCCCAATAAGCCATATAGTAGTGGCATGTGATGCAAGAAAGCAAGTGTATGAGCTTATGCAGCATCAGCCAAAAAAAAAAAAAAAAAAAAAATTAAAACAATTTCCTCTAAATATTTAACCCCAGGGGCTCACATCTGGTGAGTATGGGCTTGGCAAACCCAGGGTCCTGAGCTGGATATCATCATTCTTCTCTTTCTTGCTTTCTTGGTGATTCCTTTCTACTTCTCTCTCTCTCTCTCTCTCTCTCTCAGGGTAATGCAGAATTTTTTTTTTTTTTGGCGGGTGCAGCATAAGCCTCAGGCTTCCTTGCACCATATGGCTAATAATAATAATAATAATATTTGTCCAGTTCCTTAAATTTATTTAACCTATCAACTTCCACAACGACAGATGGACGTTTGTTTCAGCAATTAACCACCCGCTGGCTAAAGGCAAATTTCTGCACATCTATTCTACATCTGTCCTTCCTCAATTTCAATTTATGCCCCCCTAGGTTCGTAATCTGAACAAGCGGAAGAATCCCATCAGAATTTAGCGTGTTCAACCCATTCAAGGCCTTATACACCTCAATCAGATCACCTTGCAGGTGCCTAGTCTCCAGCTGCTGCAATTTGCAGAGCTTAAGCCTCTCCTTGTAAGAGGATCCCTTCATTCCCCTTACCAATCTTGTTGCCCTTCTCTCTACACGCTCAAGCAAATCTACATCCTTCCTAAAATGAGGCCTTCAGTTGCCACTTCTCAGCCCAAACAACCCTGCCAACCTTTGTATCATCTGCAAACTTCGATACTAAGCCTGATATACCTTCATCAATACAACATTTAGGTAAGGTTATCATGTTTGAAATTTCATATTCAAAAAATAAATACCTTTTATGGAATGTATATTACATACATTCCATAAAATCATCCCATAAAGCATTATGTGCACCGTATAATAAAACAATCAATATACACACACACACACATATATATACAACTTATTTACATATATACAATCATATGATATTTATAATTGTATTTTCAATCCGTACATATTTACAATCTCTTAAAAATTTACAAAACATATTACAATATCTTAAAAATTCATTTTTAAACCTAAAACTTAAAATTCAAGATAAATTAATTAAAAACCATATTTGAATTCTATACAATATTTCCATAAAAATATAGTATACTTTATGAAATATACACACACACACACTCTCTTATGCATTACAATTTTTCAAAAGAAATACACGCTGTATAAACCACATATATTATACCAAAAATCATAAGATATTTACATTAATTTCTTAATCCCGCCATAATAAGCCTTTTTTTTTTTCAAAAGCTTCTTTCATAAAGATTTTAAAAATTCTAAAGGAATTAAACTTGCAAATGCTTCGCATGGCTGCAGGAACTGAACTTCTGATTCTTCATACATTTTCCTAGGCTATCTGATAATATCTACAGTGCCATAGTACATGTTCTGAAGTTTCCAATTCCCCACAGAGACTTAAGCTAGAAGGTTCTAGTCTCAGTTCACTTAATCTAGTTTTTAGACCATGACCAGTTACCACCATGGTCTTGTGCAAGCCCATATCCGACCATTCTTTGCATTTTTTCGTGGTAGTTACACAAGAAAAAAATCCATAGGTAACTTTCCCATGCTGGGAACTGTTCCATCGCTCCTGCCATTTAATCTCTAATTCCTTACTAATTCTTCTCTCTGTTTTTAAATCTTTTTACCATATTCTTTCCCTTCAATAGGACATGATTGAATTCCCATTAGTTCTATAGGATAATTCCTGACCATAGCATATTCAAGATATTTCCTTATTATGATTAAATCTCCAGGTTATTTACCTGAAAATAATTACAATGCAACACTAGCATTAGCATTAGTAGAGGCATATGATGCAAGAAAGCAAGCTTATTCAGCATCAGCCAAAAAAAAAAAAAAAAAAAAAAAAACCCTCTCCCATTTCACCCCTCCGTTCGTTCGAAATACCTGTCCAGTTGAGCTTTAAATTTGTTTAGGCTATCAACTTCAACAACAAATGATGGAAGTCGATTCCACCAACCAACCACCCGCTGGCCAAAGGCAAATTTCCGCACATCTATCCGACATCCGTCCTTCCTCAATTTGAATTTATGCCCTCTGAGGTGATTATTCTGAGAAAGATGAAGAATCCCATTGGCATTGAGCATGCTCAAAGCCTTATACACCTCTATCAGATCACCTCGCCGGTGCCTAGTCTCCAGACTCTGTAATTTGCAAAACTTAAGCCTTTCTTCGTAAGAGCAACCCTTTGTTCCATTTACTAATCTTGTTGCCCTTCTCTGTACCCGTTCCAGCAGCTCTACATCCTTCTTGAAATGAGGCCTCCAGACCTGTATACAGTACTCAAGATGTGGCCTAACCATTGCCTTATACAAGGGAATAATCACCTCCTTATCCCTGCTAGAAAAATTCCTGTATATCATTGACAAGACACCATGAGCTACTCTTGCAGCTCGTCTGCACTGCTCAGAGAACTTCATATCTGCCTGCACAATTACCCCCAGGTCCTTTTCATTCTCCACCACTGTCAGTGTAGTACCGCAGAGTTGATACATTGCTCTGGCGTTACTGTTACCCATATGTAGTACTTTACATTTGTCAATGTTAAACTTCATTTGCCACCTCTCAGCCCATCTGTTCAACCTTTCCAGATCCTGTTGCAGCAGCATAGCGTCAGTAGTGTCCTTAACGACCCTGCCAACCTTTGTATCATCTGCAAACTTAGACATTAAACTTGATATCCCATCATCAATATCATTCATAAACACTGAAAACAACAATGGACCCAACACTGAACCTTGAGGAACTCCACTAATAACATTAGTCCACGTTGAGCAGTGTCCATTGATTACCACTCTCTGTCTTCTGCCACTCAACCATCCCCTTATCCATAGCAGCAATTTGCCTCCAATGCCACACTGCTCCAATTTGTGCAGCAGTCTTCCATGTGCAACAGTATCAAAAGCCTTTCTAAGATCCAAATATATAATATCAAAGTTATTCCCTGCATCCAGTTCTTTTGTGACTACATCATAGTATCCAATCAAATTGGTCAGGCAAGACCTGCCCTTAACAAAACCATGCTGCGTCTGAGCTATAACTGAATTCTTGTCTAGATGATCCTGCAGTGCTTCTTTAACCAGTGCCTCCATTAATTTACCTGGAACAGAAGTTAAACTAACAGGTCTATAATTACTTGTGTCAGCCTTTGATCCTCCTTTGTGAATTGGGGTTACATTTGCACATCTCCAGTCTATGGGTACCTCCCCTGAGTCCAAAGAAGCTCTCATAATTATGGCTAGGGGTTTGCATACTTCCTTTGCTGCCTCCTTTAATATAACTGGATAGATCCCATCCACCCCAGGTGCCTTTTTTATGTTTATCCTCAACAATCTCTCCTCCACTTTCCTCTCAGTTATTACAAAATCATCCAGCTCACTGCCAATGTTTACTTTACCTACATCATTCTCCTTCCTGAATAACTCCTCATGCGTGAATGTAGATGCAAAATACTCGTTTAGATTGTTAGCCACCTGAGCAGGATCCTCAACTGTTGAACCATCAATATCCAGTGGACCAATCTGATTCATCCCTTTCCTTCTCGAGTTCAAGTATGTAAAGAACTCCTTTCTGTTTTTCTTTGCATCCTTTGCCAAGGATTTTTCGTAGTCTGCCTTTGCCTGCCTAATCTCCTTTGTGACTTGGTTACAGACCAACTTATATCTATCATAGGCTTCCATGTCACCCATTAATTTGTATGTATCCCATGCATTTTTCTTCTCTGCCACATGTCTCATTAGTCCATCTGACAACCATTTAGGCCTAAACTTTGAACAATATTTCTTAGTTGGTATGTAAAGCCTGGTAGCCTCCAAGATTAGTTCCTTGAATGCTTCCCATTTTGAGTTTGCTGTTGGTAACATCATCAGTTGGTCCCACTGTATAGAATTTAAATACTGTCTCAGACCATCATAGTCGCCTTTACGAAAACAAAAACCCTTCCCTTTACCTCTGATGGTAGTTACCTCCTTGAGTAAATCCCACTTCAACACACTGTGATCACTGCCACTTAGTGGTTCATTTATCTGCAGGTTCTTAATGCATGAAGAATCACTACTGATAATCAGATCAAGAGTATTGCTCCCTCTTGTTGCCTCACGAACATGCTGATGTAGAAAACAATCATCCAATAAATCCACAAAAGCCTTGCTAGTGTGCGAGTGACCAACCCACAAATTCCAGTCAATATCTGGGAAATTAAAATCCCCCATTATAAGACACTCTGATTTACTGGCCCACTCTATTTCCCTGTACAATATATTATTATACTCAGAGTCATTAGGCCTATAGCACATTCCTACTCTCAATTTTGATTTCCCTATGCTTATGTCACACCAAACTGACTCGACACTGCCCTGTCCATCGATGTCAACTGGCTTCACTTCCTTTGACTTTATGTGTTTCTTAATTAATAGCATAACCCCTCCTCCCCTCCTGTCCTGTCTATCCTTTCTATATACATTGTATTCCCCAAATTCCAGTTCCGCATTACTTATATCTGTGTGACACCACGTCTCTGATATCCCAACAATATCTGCCTTTGATGTTTTGAGCAATACCTCAAATTCATCAAATTTATTTGCCAAACTCCTAGCATTGGTGTACACGCAGGTATACATGCACCTGTTTCTATTCTTAGCTACCGTAACACAACCCATGTGTTTACTTGAAACGCAATGACTACCAGCAGTCTCTGAAATATCCTGCATCTTGTTTTTCAGACTTCTGCTCATTTGAATAGAAGCAGTGCAAGAATCACTTCCACCTCTGCCAGTGGCTACTGTTAATCTATTAGTCCTTGTATCCCCCCCCAACTAGCAGTTTTCCAACCCACCTAACACTGCCTCTACAGCATCAGCAAAAATTCTTGCACCCTTTCTATTTAAGTGTATCCCATCCCTGTAGAAGCAATCTCTCCTGTTAACAAGTACAGTCCAGGCTGAAAAAAATTCTACCCCTTGAGCCTTGCACAATCCCTCCAGGGCCGAATTGATCGACAAGGCTCTCATCATATACTCCCTCCTATCGTGTCTGGGCAGAATTGCAGACACTTTCAAGTTCAACCCTAATTCACGGCTTTTTTTCAACAGTGACCTGTACTTGCTAAGTAATTCCGCCGGTCTCCTACTCTTAATATCATTAGTGCCAACGTGTACAACTATATCACCTTTTGTGCCCTTAAAAGATGATATCCGCTCTACAACGTCATCAACCTTTTCCCCTGGCAGACATACCCTGGTCCTATTCCACCTATCCTTTTTACAAAGCATGTTCCCCATTTCCCTGACAATAGAGTCACCAACAACTACTAGTTCCTGTGGGACCAGCGCATTCTGCCTAGGGGGCTGCCCCTGTGTTGCCTGATGACCAAGTGCAAGCTCTGGCGTTGATGTGGGCAGCTGAGAGCTTGATGGGCCCCTCAATTTATTTCCTTCGAGGGCATCCACCCTGTCCTTCAAGGTCTCATAAAGGCCCATAACAACGCTGAGTTGTCGCCTGATTTTCTTGCACTCCTTACATCGTGCACACACAAAGACATCCCCCTTGGCGGTATCATGTCCCGTACCCGACTGCTCCGCAAACATCAAGCAAACAGTGCATTTTAATAGACTGTGATTCAGAGGGCAACTGCCCCCCTCAGTTCTCCCCTGAACCACAGCACTCCCATTAGCTTGAGCCTTTTGCTTTGCTGCTCTGGTCAGAGTCATGATTCCAATTTAATTCAATAAAATTTAAAACAAAAATTAAATCCTTAAGTTATATCCCAAAACAGTTATGTTATATATATATATATATATATTTTTTTTTTTCGGTATCTAGTGTTCCCTTTATACAACTTCCGTATCACGTGTACCACTATAGTTATGTATTAATTATTTGTTACGATTAAGTCGTTATATATATTTATAGAGTTAAAAATACAATTTAATTGACAATAAAGTTTATCAAGATTAATAGATTTACTGATTAATTGACAATATTATATTATGCAGTATACTACACTAAGCTTATGCTATCGTGTAAAAATGGCGGGAATTCACGAACGGTATTTCTACGGACTCGTAAGTATTGATTAGCTTCGAAATCTCGCTATCTCAATTTAGAATAAAATAAGGATCCTGACTAGGTCTATAATCTACTTATAGAAGATAATTTGATATAAACAGTCTGGCAGGCTCTGGTTACTGTTAGTAGAGCTTGCCTCTGAGCAGATATTAGTTGTTTTTTAATTAAGTTATGCTCTGCTTCGTACCCCTAGACACCAGCAGAATATGTAATAATCTGCACAAAATTGCAGTTATATAGCAAATTAAGAGACCTTCCTTTCACACCCCATTCTTCCTTTCACAATTCTTATTTTTGAATATAAAATTCTAATATTTTCTTTAATATATTTAACATAGGGCAGAAAAGTCAGTCTCTCATCCATTATTACTCCTAAATAGTAGTAGTAGTGGCATGTAATGCAAGAAAGCAAGTGTATGAGCTTATGCAGCATCAGCCAAAAAAAATCACACCATTCCCTCCAAATGCCTGTCCAGTTCCTCCTTAAATTTATTTCACGTATCAACTTCCACGACAGATGGAAGTTTGTTCCTGCAATTAACCACCCACTGGCTAAAGGCAAATTTCCGCACATCTATTCTATATCTGTATTTTCTTAATTTGAATTTATGCCTCCTTAGGTTCGTAATCTGAACAAGTGGAAGGATCCCATCAGAATTCAGCATGCTCAACCCATTCAAGGCCTTATACACCTCAATGAGATCACCGCGCAGGTGCCTAGTCACCAGCTGCTGCAATTTGCAGAACTTAAGCCTCTCTTGATAAGAGTATCCCTTCATTCCCCTCACCAATCTTGTTGTCCTTCTCTGTACACGCTCAAGCAAATCTACATCCTTCCTAAAATGAGGCCTCCAGACCTGTACGCAGTACTCAAGGCGTGGCCTGACCATTGCCTTATACAGAGGGACAATCACCTCCTTTTCCCTGCTAGCAAAATTCCTATATATCATTGACAAAACCCGATGACCTGCCCTGGCAGCCTATCTGCATTGCTCAGAAAACTTCATATCTGACTGCACAATTACTCCAGGTCTTTTTCATTTTCTACCACCTTAAGTGTAGTACCACACAGTTGGTACATTTCTCTGGGGTTACTTCTACCCATATGCAGTACTTTGCATTTGTCAAGGTTAAACTTCAGTTGCCACTTCTTAGCCCATCTGCCCAAATTTTCTAGATCCTGTTGGAGTAGCACACTGCCATTACTGTCATTAACAACCCTGCCAACCTTTGTATCATCTGCAAACTTCGACACTAAGCCTGATATACCTTCATCAATATCATTGATAAATATACAAAACAACAGTGGACCCAACACCGAACCCTGTGGGACTCAACTAATAACATTAGTTCACGAAGAGCAGCACCCATTGATTACCACCCTCTGTCTTCTCCCACTTAACCATCCTTTTATCCATTGTAGCAACTTACCCTTAATACCATTCTGCTCTAATTTGTACAATAGTCTTCCATGCACAACAGTGTCAAAAGCTTTCCTGAAATGCAAATATATGATATCAATATTATTTTTTGCATCCAGTTCCTTTGTAACACATCATAATATCCTGTCAAATTTGTCAGACAAGACTTTCCCTTAACAAACCCATGCTGCGTCTGAATTATTGCTGCAGTCTTGACCACCAAATACGGAGGATGTGGAAAGGTCAGGGAATGACCACCGCATATCCCGGGAGCAATATGGCCTTAGTTGCTAATGCTCCTAAAAACCAAATAACAACAGCTGCAGTCTTGTCTAGATGATCCTGCAATGCATCTTTAACCAGTGACTCCATTATTTTACCAGGAACAGAAGTTAAACTAACTGGTCTGTAATTACTCCTGTCACCCTTCGATCCCCCTCTGTGAATTGGGGATACATTTGGACATCTCCCTGAGTCCAAGGATCAGGGACCTCCCCTGAGTTGGCGCATTATAGCCTTAGTAGCTAATGCGCCAATAAAACCAAACAAACAAACAACAAACAAGCCTCCCCTGAGTCCAAGGATTCTCTCATAATTATGGCTAAGGGTTTGCTTAGTTGCTTTGCTGCCTCCTTTAATATAACTGGATAGATCCCATCCACCCCCAGGTGCCTTTCTTATGTTTAACTTCAACAATTTCTCCTCCACTTTGCTCTCAGTTATTACAAAATCATTAACCACCCTGCTACAATTTGATAACCTTCTGCCATTTTAAAACCTTAATAACTCATGTGTGAACGTAGATTCAAAATACTCATTCAGTTTGTTTGCTCTCTGAGCAGGATCATCAACAGTCGAACCTTCCATATCAAGTGGACCAATCAGATTCATCCCCTTCCTTTTAGAGTTTATATAAGTAAAGTAAAGAAATCCCTGCTGTTTTTCTTAGCATCCTTTGCCAAAGATATCTTGTAATCTGCCTTCGCCTGCCTAACCTCCTTTGTCACCTGATTACGACTAGCTTATATCCGTCATAGGCTGCTTCTGAGTCGCTTGATAATTTATATGCATCCCAGTAAAAAGAAGAGTGGAAAATGTATATCAGATCAGATTAATGCCATCTAATTATAGATTAAACATTACATCAGTCTGTAATATAATTGCTATTGTGTGTTATGTGTGATTCTTAATGTTTCCATATATTGTATTTTATTTTATTTTCAGTGTATTTTAAAAGTCTTATTTGATACTTTAATGTTTATTCGGTAGTAACAAAATGTTTTAGTGTAAAAAAAGTTATTTGCCCCCACTGTATAATACTTATATTGTACATGTACACTTATACAATAGTAATTATATACCGATGAGCCAAAAAATTATGAACAGTGAGTCATTATGCAAATCGAAGCAACTGCAGGTGAACTACGGCACATGTGTGGGTTGGGACACAGTATGAAAAACACCTGATAATTAGCTCCGTTAATCAATGCTACTCTTGTTCTTCAAATGGCAAAGGCAGTGGACTTAAGCTAGTTTGACAAAGGCCAAATTTTAATGGCTAAATGACTGGGTCAGGTCATGTCCGAAATGGCACAGCTGGTGGAGTGCTCATGGTCAGCCGTAGTTAGTACCTACCGAAAGTGGTCCGAGGAGAGAAAGCTCACGAACCACCGGCTAGGTGTTGAACAACCACGGCTCATCGATGCTTGAGGTGAGCAAAAGCTCCCCCGGATGGTACAGGGCAACAGAATGGTGCAACTCGCCAGTAATTGGAATGGTGGTGATGGGAGTAATGTGTCCCAACACAGAGTACATCGAACCCTGAAAATGGGGCTGCGTAGCCGCAGAATGCTCAGAGTGCCCATGCTAACCACGGTTCACCAGCGACAGTGCCTACAACGAGCACGCAAGCATCAAAACTGGACGTTGAGTGGTTGAAAGTAGGTCGTCTGGTCCGATGAATCACGTTTCCTTTTGCACCATGTGGACGGCTGGGTACTTGTGCGTCATTTACCTGTGGAAGTGATGCCACCTGAATACACCGTGGAACAAAAACAAGCTGGTGGTGGCGTTGTCATGCTTTGGGCGATGTTCTCTGAGATACCCTGGTCCAGTCATCCATGTGCCGGGTCCTCTGACGTCTACCACCTACCTAAACATCATTGCTGACTAGGAACACCCTTTCATGGCAACGGTCTTCCCCTCTGGTGGTGCAGTCTTTCAGCAGGATAATGCATGATGCCACACTGCCTGGATTGTTTGAGACTGGTTCATGGAACATGAAGACTTCCTGGTATTGCCCTGGCCTCCAAATTCCCCAGATATCAATCCCATCGAGCATCCGTGGTTTGTGTTGGAACAGCAACCCCGATCTACAGTGTCTGAACCATGTTGGTACCAGATACCATAAGACACATTTAGAAATCTTGTAGTGTTTGTACCTTGCCAGGTATCAGCTGTTTTGGCTGCACATGGAAGACCAACATCATATTAGGTAGGTGGTCATAATGTTTTGGCTTATCAGTGTAATATGTAACTAGAGAATTATCCTGTGGCAATTTACAAAATTTTTACTAGGCCTGAATTTAATAAAATAAAGGTGTCTACTGGTTTATGTGTATCATTCTTAATGTAATATGAATGAAATATAAATTTATGAAATTCGAGTTTCTGTTATAACTTCTTAATGTTATTATATTGTCACAGATAACTAACTTAAAAATTAACACAATGTACATATGTTTGAAACAGATTGCAAATTAGTATTTATAAACAGCGGAAGCTGTATTATTGGGCTGTGCTCCATGTTATGAGTGGGATTTCTTGGGGGCTTTATTTCTACTTTTCATTAATAACATTGATGATGGTATAAAATAGTATCATCAGTGTTATTTGCTAATAGTATTTAAGTTGAGTAGGCTTAAGAACAATAACCAGTGTGTTGCTACAGCAAGACTTAAATTATAAAACTTGGTAATTAAGCTTAAACTGCTTATGGATTGCAGTAATCTCAAGTAAAATTATTAACTGTGTGTTTTGGGGAAGATAAACTGTGCTGGAGGGTCGTAATACTATCTGACATGAAGTTCTTTCAGCAGCATAATAATGACTGCTAGAAGAACACATAAGACTGCTGTCAATGATATAAAAGAATTTTATCAGAAAGGAGAAAGAGGTAATAATTCTATACTGTGGGATCAACTGATGATGTTACCAACAGCAAATTCTAAATGGGAAGCTTGTTGTTTGTTATTTGGTTTTTAGGAGCATTAGCAACAAAGGCCATATTGCTCCGGGAATATGCGGTGGTCATTCCCTGACCTTTCCGCATCCTCCATATTTGGTGGTGACAGGCTCGAACCCCGGTCTAATCAAGAAGCGTGTGCTACGCACTGCTGCTCCTTCTCACCTGGCTACGGAGGCGCCCCAAATGGGAAGCAGCCAAGGAAGTAATCTTGGAAGCTACTAGGCTTTTCATACCAACTAAGAAATACTGTTCAAGGTTTAGGCCTAAATGGATGGCAGATGTGAACTAATGAGACTCATGGCAGAGAAGAAAAATGTATGGGATGCATATAAATTATCAGATGACAAAGAAGACTTTTCATTAATAACAGTTTCACAAAGGAGGTTAGGCAGGCAAAGGCAGATTATGAGAAATCTTTGGCAAAGGATGCAAAGAAAAGCAGCAAAGACTTTACTTACACTGGTGTTCAAAGAAAGTGTATCATATAGGAATTTATGTGATGGTATGTTACATTAATGACTAGCATCACAGATAGAAATATAAACAAAAGATATTTATTAATAGTTAAGGCAAAGCTAAATAATATTTGACAGGTGCTTTCAAAATATTCCAAAATGAGCATTTGCAACCTTTATACAACAGTTTTGGTAAACATGACAATTATGGCTGAAATGTTATTAGAAGCCCTCAATTTGCTTCAGTTTATCATTTTAAATGGAAAACAAAATGAAAAGTTCACCAGGTGCAAACTAATATTTAGTTGAATCGCCTCTGGCTGTGATGACAGCAGCACACTGTCGAGACATTGACAAGATCAATTTCTGAAGATAATCAACTGATAGTTTGTGGTTCCAAACACAAATTACGGCTTCCTGAAGTTCACGAAGGGTCATTGGTTTCTTTCTGGGAACTGCAGATTACACACGATGCCAACAGTTCTCTATAGGATTCAGATCAGGGCTGTTTCCTGCCAGCTAAGAGTTGTAATGACCGTTCTTCCAACCATTTTTTCTACTGTAACAAATGTAAACACATTACTGTTGAACCTCTAATTCAGAAATGAAGCTAAAGTAATTACAGAAGTGCTTAGTTGCACTTTTTTCCCAATGACGAGGAGCAGAGTCGTCCGGAAAGATGAAGTTTTTTTTTTTTTTTGGCAGATTGGTCTCTAATGGTTGGCAGCAATTTGCCTTCCAATATAGCCAGGTATCCATTGGCATTTATGGAACCTTTTATAAACTCTGCAATATGAAATACACCTATATATCATTTGGCTAGTAGGGAATTTCACTGTAGACACCATATAGTCTGGATGGCATTCTTTGCCATGTCTACGGCAAATCGTTTGTCTCCATCAGAGCCATGCAGGTTGAATTTCTTCTTATCCGAGAAAATAACTGACTTCCACTGCTCAGACGTCCATTTGACATGCTCCTTACATCAAATTAATCGGGCCTTTTTCTTTTCTGTTTTTTTTTTTTAAGAGCTTCTTCGTAGGACAACGGGCTACAAGTCCAATTTTGAAGAGGAGTCTTCTGACTGTTACTGCACTTGCTACCACTCCTGTATGTTCTTCCCATTCTTTTTACAGCTCAGACGAAGAAGCTTTACGGTTTCTAAGGCATAAATGCTTCAAAACACGGTCCTGTTTTGGCGTAGAGACTCGTTTGCGTCTGGTTCCTTTTTTCCTATCAGCAGAATCAGTATTCTTGAGTTTGGAAATAAATCTACTCACTGTTGACTGATTACAAGACACTATAAGAAATATGATGGGAAGAACAGCCTTCCTCATGTAATGCAAAAATAGCACTCTTTCTTTGTGATGTCAACTGCATGTAACTCTCTCTCCTGAAACAAGCAAGGAATGTCTACAACTCTTGCAGAGCATGCTTATATAGCTGAAAATAACAGCTGATTCAATATTACATCACCTATGCGTATCAATCTTATGTGATGCAATCTGTAAGAAATATTGCCATATTTCTTATTTTATTGCAATAAGAAATATTGCCATATTTCTTATTGCCATATTTGGACGACAATTACAATTTTAAGGGATGATGCACTTTCTTTTTCAACACCAGTGTATTGAACTGTAGAAGGAATCAGATTGGTCCTCTTGACAGTGACAGTTCGATTGTTGATGAACCTACTGAAGTAGCTGACAAAATGAATGAGTATTTTGCTTCTACATTCACACATGAGGAGGTCTGTAGGGAAGTGGAGGCCAAATGCTTATCAAACCCTGGCAGGGAGTTAAATGATTTTGTAATAACCAAGAGCAAAGAGAAGGGAAAATGATTGAAATTGAACTGGATAGATCCCATCCACCTGGGTGGATGGGATCTATCCAGTTATATTAAAAGAAGCAGCAAAAGAACTAAGCAAACCTTAGTTCTATAGCCTTAATTATGGAAACTTCCTTGGACTCAGAGGAGGTCCCAAGGACTGGAGATGTGCAAATATGTCTCCAGTTCACAAAGGGGGATCAAAGGGTGACACAAGTAATTACAGATTTGTTAGTTTAACTTCTGTTCCAGGGAAAATAATGGAGTCGCTGATTAAAGAGGTAATACAGGATCACCTACACAAGTCTGCAGTAATAGTTCAGACACAGCATGGGTTTATAAGGCCGCCTCCGTAGCCATGTGGGAAGGAGCAGCAGTGCGTAGCACACGCTTCTTGATTAGACTGGGGTTCGAGCCCATCACCACCAAATACGGAGGATGCGGAAAGGTCAGGGAATGACCACTGCATATCCCAGAGCAATATGGCCTTAGTTGCTAATGCTCCTAAAAACCAAACAAACAAACACAGCATGGGTTTATTAAGGGGAAGTCTTGTCTGACCAATTTGATTGGGTACTATGATCTGATCAAAAAGGAACTGGATGCAAAAAATAATTTTGATATCACTTACTTGGATTTTAGGAAAGCTTTTGATACTGTTGCACATGGAAAACTACTTTACAAATTGGAGCAGTATGGCATTAAGGGCTAATTGCTACAATGGATAAAAAGATGGTTGAGTGGGAGAAGACAGAATGGTAATCAGTGGACACTGCTCTTTGTGGACTAATATTATTAGTGGAGTCCCCCAGGGTTCGGTGTTGGGCACCTTGTTGTTTTCTGTATTTATTAATGATATCTATCAATAATTGTGCAGTCAGATATGAAGTTCATTGAGCAGTGCAGATGGGCTGCCCGAGCAGGTCATGGAATCTTGTCAATGATATATAGGAATTTTGCTAGCAGAGACAAGGAAGTGATTATCCTGTTGTACAAGGCAATGGTCAGGCCACACTTTGAGTACTGCATACAGGTCTGGAGGCCTCATTTTAGGAAAGATGTAGAGTTGCTAGAACAAGTACAAAGAAGGGCAACAAGAATGAAGGGGTTCCTTACCAAGAAAGGCTTAAATTCTGAAAATTGCAGTGCCTAAAGACTAGGCACATGTGAGGTGATCTGATTTAGGTGTATAAGGCCTCGAATGGGATGAGCAAGCTCAATGCTGATGGGATTCTTCCTCTTGCTCAGATTAAGAACCTGAGGGGGGGCATAGATTCAAATTGAGGAAAGACAGTTGTAGAATAGATGTGTGGAAATTTGCCTTTAGCCAGCTGGTAGTTGATTGCTGGAACAGACTTTCATCTGTTGTTATGGAAGTTGATAGCATAAATAAATTTAAGGCTGAGCTGGACAAGCATTTGCAGTGAATAGACGAGTGAAATGGGAGGGTTTTTTTTTTTTTTTTTGGCTGATGCTGCATAAGCTTACTTTTTTTTCATCGTATGCCTCTGCTAATATTGATGAAGGTATATCAGGGTTATGTCTAATTTTGCAGGCAATACAAAGGTTGGAAGGGTTGTTGATGACAGTAATGATAGTACACTAATGTAACAAGATCTAGAAAAGTTGAGCAGATCAGCTGAGAAGTGGCAACTGAAGTTTAACATTGACAAGTGTTAAACAAGAGTACTGCATATGGGTAGCAGTAACTCCAGAGTAATGTACCAACTTGGTGATAATACACTCAGGTTTTGGAGAATGAAAAGGACCTGGGATAATGGTGCAGTCATATACAAAGTTTTCTGATCAGTGCAGACAGGCTGCAAGAGTAGCTCATGGTGTTTTGTCAATGATATACAGGAAGTTTGCTAGCAGGGATAAGGAGGTCATTATCCCATCGTATAAGGCAATGGTCAGGCCACACCTTGAGTACTGTGTACAGGTCTGGAGACCTCATTTTAGGAAGAATGTAGAGCTGCTGGAACTAGTACAGAGAAGGGCAATGAGATTGGTGAGTGGGACAAAGGGTTGCTGTTACGAAGAAAGTCTTAAGTTCTGCAGATTGCAGTGTTTGGAGACTAGGAACCTGCGAGGTGATCTAATTGAGGTGTATATGGCCTTGAATGGTTTGATCAAACTTAGTGCTGATGGGATTCTTCCTCTTGCTCAGATTACTCACCTGAGGAGACAAATTGAGGAATGGCAATTGTGGAATAGATGTGTGGAAATTTGTCTTTAGCAGTGGGTGATTGATAGTTGACACAAGCTTCCATCTGTTGTAGTGGAAGTCAACAACTTAAATAAGTTCAAAGCAGAACTAGACAAATTTATAAGCTTGCTTTTTTGCATTGTGTGTCTCTACTAATGCTAATACACCACTGTACAAGTAAGTGGTCAGACCATATCTTGATATTGCATAGTTTTGGAAGTCTCATTTAAGGAAACTGATCTTAAAATGTACAAAGGTGGGTGGCAAAACTAGTTGTTGATTCAGAGAGGCTTAGATCTGCAAACTACAAAGTTTAGAAATTAGACATCTGTGTGGAGAATCTGATTGAGTTAGCATTAGTAGAGGCATATGATGCAAGAAAGCAAGCTTATTCAGCATAAAACTTGTTCTGCCCCAGGTGAGGACTAAAAGTTGCAGGACTAAAAGGTGTGAAGCAGATTTACCAATTGATGGGAACATACAAATATTTTCTCTTTGTAGGATGACACAAACACAACAAGGGGACATATTTATAAATATAAATTAAGGAAAGCTAATTGTAGACTGGATGTAGGAAAATTTGTTATTAATTATTGGAACAATATTTAACAACAATAGCAGAACACATTATGACCTAGAGTTTGAGGGCTGATATAGATTTACAAGGCCTGCATAGCCAAGTGGTCAGGAGCAGTAGCACATGGTCTTTGAGTAGACCAGGGTTCAAGCCCCTGACGGTTAAATACAGTTGATCTGCCAACTCCCACTGGATCAGCATGGCAGATTATGGTCCATTTCCCTGAACATGAATTGTTGAGGAGGCATTCATCCTGCAGTGGATTGATAATGGCTGCTGGTTTTATAGATTTTTACTTTATAGATTTACAAGATTGAAGTAGATGAATTATGAAACTAGAGATGCCTTTGTTTAGATGGTTGATCCTACATAAGTTTTTCTTTTTTGTTATTTTGTCATTATAGTATTACTTACCTGCTTATATTCCATTTTTTTTTTTTTTTTTTTTTTTTTTTATAAATATCTGGTAATAGAATAGTAGTGAATGTTATTTTCTCATATTTCACTTATGTTTTTATAATTTTTCTTATGTAAAATTTTTTTTTGCTTCTTTTAGGATTCTCTGTTCACAATGAGTTGAGATAAATGAGTCTGATATTTCTTATTGGAGAAGCATTATGGACTCACAGATTTATATTTCATTATTGATGTGCTGATATAGTGTTAATTTATATATTGAAGGACAAAGGTAAACTATATTGAATTAGAAAAAAAAAAAAAAATTAGGTTAATGGTTTGATTATTATGACAAAAAATTTTTGGATTGAAATGTAACAGATAAAAATTTGTGTGCAACAGTACAGCATATTGTAGAAAACAAATGAGCTTGTTAATAATTTTAACAGTTATTAGTGACATACTGTCGTAACAACAACTTTCATTAAATGGTATTAATGTTGCTTAAAAGGCCAAATAATTGTAATATGAATTGAATGGTATGAATGGTAATCATAATATGGTATGAATTGTATCTTCTAATTATTTTTTTCTTGTTTCTTTTATACACATTGATTTGTTAGTGAAATTAACAGTATAATTACTGGTTGAAAAAAAATCATTGATTAGAATGCTGCACTTAATTTCTTCTTAGTTTTAAATGGGAAGGAAGAAGGCAAAATATTTATTTCAAGTTGTGAAGCTTGACAATTTTGTGTTTATTCATTTCTGCTGCTTCATGCTAAAATGCTTGAATAGGGGATAATTTCTTACTCATCAAATTTTTCGGTGCTCTCTCTCTTGATTAAAATGTGTATGCTTGTTGTAGTTGAAGGTGGTTCATCTTTATTCAATAAAAAGAGTTAAAAGAATGAAACTACCTATTTGTCTTTCTTAACAGCTTTAAATATATAGTGGACCCCTGCTTTACAGTATTAAACCATTCCAAAGACACAAACGATATCATGAAAATATCGTAATGTGAACCTAATAACACATTAGTTTTTGGTAATTCGTTCCAAGACCTTGGAAATTTAAATTTTTGCTATATAACTAAACTATCTCTCTAAAAGGGGATTTTTATAGTGGAAATAGGTGGTAGGTGGTTTTAATAGGTGGTAGATGACTTTCATCAACCGGTGAAATACCACCACTTTGCTTATTGGAGGCTTGAAGTGGTGAAACCCATGTTTAGTCTCTAGAGCAAAGTTCGTACCACTAAGATGTTAGCACTCTTAGTGGTACTAAGTCATCATCTTCAGCCATTGTTGATCCACTGCAGGATGAAATCCTTAACACATTTCCAGCAACTGTGGTCTTGTGCTTTCTGTTGCTATTATGCATCAACAAATTTCACAATTTCATCAATCCACCTCATTTTGGTCTTTTTCTTGGGTGTTTAGAGTCAAGCAGTATCCATTCCAAAATTCATTTGGTCCATCTATCATCAATTCTTCTTGATATGTGACCTACCATTTTAAGTGCTTTGTTCTTTCAGTGATGTCACAGACTTTGTTTTTTTGGTGAATCCATGCACATGTTTTTCAGTCTCATTTTGGTTATGTTCAAAATTCGGCACCCCATACCTCTCAATCTTTGTAAAGCTTTGGCATTTAATGTCCATGTTTCCCAACCATATGTTAAGACAGGGAGGATACATCGATCAAAAACTTTTTGTTCTTGATCGAGATAGAGTGGTAAGTTTTTCTTGAAGGCTACTAAGCTTTCCAAATGCTTGCCATCCAAATTTTATGATCCATTCCATTTCCATCTGTTGAAATTTCTTGTCCAAGATAAACATACTTTTCTGCTTCTTCTAGTTCTTCTCTGTCAGCCATGATTTTCTTTGGCTTGGTAAATTTGTTGAACATAACCTGCGTTTTCTTGATATTCACCTTCCAACCAAACTTCTTGCTTTCCTGCTGCAGTTCAATGTTTTGCCGAAATTCTTCCAGATTATTGGCAAAGAGAATGATATAATTTGCAAATCATTGTTCAGATACAGTCAGTCCTCATATAACATGTTTGTTCTACACAAATTCAATCATACATGATTTATAAATAAGGGAACAATATCGTATATAGCACAAACCAAATTCGCTTATGTACGATTTGCCTTTGTGTTTACAAGAAATGGCAGTTGAATGCGGGAATCACCCCAACTGAATGCAACACAATAGGAATGAAGAGAAGATTCTGAAGATGTATTTGTTTTTTATATGATTGAAGATTTCAGTGATGGGGAAACACATTTCACCATAATAATGTAAAAACCCACAATTCCAGCTATTGGTATTATCACAAATGCAATTAGATCGAGTTTACTACCCTTTTATAACAGCTTTCACTAGCAGGAATGCAACTGGAAATGGTTTTTATTGTTTTATGTTAGTGACTTCCAGAAATGTGCTTTAGTAAAATGTGAGCTAGCGTGAGGGGTGATAATAGTGTGTTTCTGTCTTTACGGTGTTGTTTATTCAGTTGCTATACGTGCACAGCTTTGTTTATGTGTATCAAGCGTGCCTCCTCATTTTTATACTGTAATTGTGCTTTATTCCCTAAAAATGAGTAAAATATTTGAAAAAAGTGTGAAAAGGAAGCTTCCTGGTGAAGATACTACAGATTCAGAGAGAAAAAGAAAAGCAATATCAATAGGGACGATAGAGGAAAGATACGAAATTGTGAAATGCTCTGAGCGAAATGAAAGAACATGTGATATTGCGTGTGCTACAGGCCTAAATGAGGCAACGCTGAGAACAATTAGAAAGAATGCAGAGAAAATAAAAGTAACTTTCATAGCAGGAACAACTCTAAGTGTAACAAAATTCATTTTTGGTAATGTTTTGGTTACAAATGTGTGTTCAGTCTTGGGCGGTTGGCACCTAACTCTATTTTTCCCATAAGGCCTTTTATTTATAAGGCATGATTTTGCATTGCACGAGGGTTTCTAGGAACACAACTATCATGTTATACGAGGACTGACTGTACTAGCAAAGAGTTAGACCCTAGTAAGGGGAAGCACCATCTAGTTGCAGAGGCACCGCATTATGTTATTGAAGTGGAAGTTTAATGGTACAGGGGCTGCTATGGACAGATTGTGCAAGATGGATCTCAGTATCTTAATAATGAATTTTGGGGAAGTGGATTTGTAGAGTTGGGTTAATCCCTTGGCTATCCCACTCCCCAGAAAACCCTTTTTGATTTTGAATTAAGGATATAAAGTATCACACTCAGTTGCTGGGATTGGGATCTGAAAAACGTATCACGAATGCCACTGTGGCTGTAGACATTGGTGTTCTGCAACAAACATGGTAGGAAAGCAGTTATTGGCTGGATATACTACAGTAAGCAATGAAATGGGGGGGGGGGAGAGAGAGAGAGAGAGAGAGAGAGAGAGAGAGAGAGAGAGAGAGAGAGAGAGAGAGAGAGATTACCTAAAGGTAACAGAGTAAATCACGAGTTTGTGGGAACAGTTTGATTTAAATTTTGTGGAATTTGTCCTTTCAGATTTGAAATTAATGGTCCTGTTTGCTAAGGTGACATTTTACTATGTTTAAAAGTGTTTGGAGAAATAAAAAAAAAAAAAAGTGAATGCTGTAAGTACTTCTAACCTACTTTTTTTTTAAGTGTATACCCTCTACAAAATATGTAACATCTTTTAAACATTGGTAAAAAGTCACTTGCAAATATCAAATGTAATGATGACATTTTTTTAATGTCTTTATTACATTTGATATTTCATTTCAACAAAAGAGGCACTTTTTTAGAAGTTGAAGTTAGAAAAAATTTTGCATTTCTGTAATATAACTTAAATTTTATTGCATTATTTTATTGATTTTTAAAATTCAGAAACTGAAAAAAAGTGATTTCACAGTGGCTTTTTACAATGAGTGGGCTCTCTGGGCCCGATTTGATGCTTCCACAGCCTCCTGCAACAATTGTAAAAGAAGGCTGGCTTTTGAAAAGAGGTTAGTTGTTTATTCACAGATATTTTTACATTTATGAATTTGTGAATATTAAAGTATAAAATGTGTGTAGCATGGTTGTGTAAATTGTATTCAACAGTTTTTGGCAATTTCTTTCATCATTACCTGAGTATTTTTAAAATTGAAAAATATAGTATAAGATGAAAACAGTGAATTTTTCAATTACATTTTGATAATAAAGCTTTAGAGGTATAATTAGCTATAAAAAGCTGAAGGTTTCTGATTATAAAGGTTCCTTGTTTATTAATAAAATGAAGAAAGATTAAATTTCAGTTTCTCTGAGTATTTTTAACATTTTTTTTCCCCTTTTCACACGATGAGTGCACTCTATGACATCATATTCTTTCCTCTTATAAGTATCTAAACTGCAGTTAACTTCTGAAGAGTCCTGAGATAAAACTCTTCTTCACTGATTTGAGAATCAATTCTTGACTGTCTATGTTGGGTAGTATTTCACTGAAAATGTTTCCCAGATTGTTTGCTAATGTAACTGTCAGTCCTGGAGTAATTTACATGAATGCAGGTTGCACACTGCAAGATGAAGCCCATATGCTTCCACAAAAATATGAATATCCCATTGATAATTATTGCACTAGTGTATTGGTTCTAATAAAACAGTGAAGTGGTAAACTTCTTTGGCTGCAGCCATCTCTGAGTTCAGAGGTCAGCGATCACTTTTTTTTGAACTCCTATCTTCAACCCGTCTGACAAGTTCTTTGAACCCCAGTCCTCTTTATGTTATCCATCCATGAGGTTTTCCATCAGCCAGTTCCCCTCTTCACCTCCATCCTTCCCTCCAGGACCACCTGTAACAACTCTTACTTCCTTCCTTCCTCTCATGACATGTCCTAGGTATTTTGCCTTCCTCTGCAGCCATACAGAGTATAGATGGAAATTTTATTCATTTAATAGTGCTTTGGTTGCCATTATTTTACCTTTATTAATGTTAGCACTAATAAAGGCAAAATAATGAAGAAAGTATGGCTTTTATTTATCACAGCCTAAGAAGAAGAAGAAAACACCCAATTTCATCCAGATATTTGTTCAATCCTTCCTCAGATTTACACAGTACATTGTATAACTTCATTGTATAACACAGTACATTGTATAACTTCATTAATACAATGAAGGTCCTGCCTGGTTCTTGCCCTGCCACAAGGAGTATGTGATAATAGGCTAGTATTAACTTGTCATCATTGTTAATTATTTTTCTACAGTTTACAAGCATATATTTGGAAACATTCTATCTTGTTTCCTAGTGGTATCAGAAGTCTCCTCCATATCTATCTGTTTACGCTGAGGTGAAGCAAGAAGACTGCTAAGCCAGTCGTATGTAATGTGTTAGGTGTGTTTTTAGACTGACTGCTTTACAACCAGGTAGGAGTAATACAATGAAGGTCCTGCCTGGTTCTTGCCCTGCCACAAGGACGCAGGAATGGAACCAGGTCCATATGTAGAACACATGCAAGGCATGTCTATTTCACAAAAGAAGAAAAAGGAAGATCAAAATTCAAAGGAAATAAAAGTCCAAGAAAATACTAGGAAAGAAGGAGAATAAAGAAGACAAGTGTGAAAATAAAACTGGCCCCCAAATCCCATCTCTAAACATTCAGAGGCCAGCAAAAAAGATGAAAAGGGGAAGGAAGAAAAGAGGGTGAAAGAGAAATTAAGAAAAAGAAGGCATTTTCTTAAGTATCCCACAACTAATCAAGTTATATGTTAGTAGAGGATGACAATAGTTGCTAGTCAAAGGATGTCATGTAGAAAGCAAGGGCATCATACGTGAAGGGCATAGCCTCGTTCTGTATATAGCATTGAGCAAAGTTTAGTACTGAGCTTAGTTCATTCTTAGCACTAAACTTACTTTTGTTCAATGCATGTACAGAATTAGGCTGTTCTCTTCATGCACAATGGTGTTATAGAGCTCCCATTAGCATAAGGCTTTAGTCATAAACCCATTTGACTGTAGAAAAGTTGAGAAAGAATGGTGTTCAAATGTGGGGTAGAATCAGTTCAGTTAAGTCATCATGTAGATAAGATATCAAGATCAATAAAAAGTTGAGAGTATAGGTTTGAGGTGAAAGTTCCATAAAGTTGTTGTGAGATTTCAAGTTAAGAGAAAGTTAGATCAGGGTGGATGGGGGGGGGGGGATGTTCATTCTATCCAACCTTTGGTATTTCTACCATGTAATATATGGGGATGTCATCAGATAAAGGACAATCATTGAAGTGGTGTTTATGTATTGAATCGAAGTGTGGTTTGGATTGTTGTTCATGTTGAGTGACTGGCCACTTAGCTCAGCTGGCTGCCAGAATATGCACTTGGGGAGGCTAAATCATCAGCTACCACACCAACAATATGTTATTGTGTGTGTAAACATCAGGTACACATATAAACCTCACTGTCAGTGGTAGCCAATGCAGTTAAAATATGGTGGTATGAGGGTGATGTTGATGTGCACAAATGGTCAGGTACTCTAAAAAACACTTTGGATTGGAATCACCAATTCTGAAGAAAGAGGTGAAAGCAAATTTGGGCAGACTCCTTGGAAAACATTACATTAGAGTTCCAGATGTCCAGAGCATGTATCTGTACCTACAGTTTAAAGGGGAGAGGGTGATAAAAATACATAAAAGAAAAGGAATTAGCAAAAATACATAAGGGAAGAAAAGGGAAAGAAAAGTAAGGAAAAAGTTTAAGGACAATCAACTGTGTGGAACTACACTTGAATAGTATAAAATGAAAAAGACCTGGGGGTTATTGTGCAATCAGTTATGCAGAAACTTTGTTAGTAGGGATAAGGAGGTTATTATCCCTTTGTACAAGGCCACGGTTAAGCCGCATGTAGAGTATTGTATACAGGTCTGGAGACCTCACTTTAAGAAGGATGTAGATCTACTGGATGGGGGCAGAGAAGGAAACTTTCTAGAAAGGATTCAGTTCTGCAAATTACAGTGTCTGGAGACTTGATGACTATAAGTTGATTTGATTGAGGTGTTTAAGGCTTTGAATAGATTGAGTAAGCTAAATGTGAATGGCATTCATCCTTTTGCTGAGACTACACACACGAGGGAGCATAAATTAAGTTGAAGGATGGTTGCAGGAATGATATGTGGAAGGTTGCCTTCAGCCAGTGAATAGTTGATTGTTGGAATAGGCTTCCATTTGTTGTTGTGAAGTGGATGGTTTGAATAAATTCAAGGAAGAACTAAACCAGTTCAAGGGTGAAGTGTGATGGTTTTTTTTTTTTTTTTTTTGTGATGCTATATAAGCTTGCTTTCTTGCATCATTTGCCACCATTACTTCAAGGACCACTGATAATCAGAAAAACCCAACAACCATGATGAATATTAGTTTAATGATCAAAGTAATGGAGCAAGAGGGAGAGAAAGAAATAGGGGAGTGAATAAATTTTTTCACTAGAGGTCGCTAGTACACATATATATTTAGCCACTTCTACTTTCTCTTTTGTGCCTGTACCTTCAACAGTTGCAGAGTTCTTCAGGTGTATTTATTTTTTCTGTAGTTGTTATATGTATTGACTTCTGTTTCACTGGTTAAAGAATCATTGCAGGATAATCTAGACAAGACAGCAGTAATAATTTAGACACAGCATGGGTTTGTTAAGGGGAAGTCTTGTTTGACCAATTTGATTGGATACTATGATGTGGTCACAAAGAAACTGGATGCAAAAAATGATTTTGATATAATATACTTGGATTTCAGGAAAGCTTTTGATACTGTTGTACATGGAAGACTACTGTACATATTGGAGCAGTATGGTATTAAGAGCAAGTTGCTACAATGGATAAAAGGATTGTTGAGTGGGAGAAGAGAGTAGTAAGCAATGGATACTGCTCTTTGTGGACTAATGTTATTAGTGGTGTCCCCCAGGGTTCTGTGTTGGGCCCATTGCTGGTTTGTATATTTATCAATGCTATTGATCAAGCTTAATGTAAGTCTGCAGATGATACAAAGGTTGGAAGGGTTGTTAATAACAATAATGACAGTATGCTGCTGCAAAAGGATCTGGAAAAGTTGAGCAGATGGGCTGAGAAGTGGCAACTGAAGTTTAACATTTACAAATGCAGAGTACTGCATATGGACAGCAGTAACCCCAAAGAAATGTACCAACTGGGCAGTGTTGCTCTCAGGATAATGGAGAATGAAAGAGACCTAGGGGTAATTGTGCAGTCAGATATGAAGTTTTCTGAGCAGTGCAGACAGGCTGCCAGAGTAGGTCATGGGATCTTGTTGATGATATACAGGAATTTTGTGAGCAGGGATAAGGAGGTGATTATCCCCTTGTATAAGGCAATGGTCTGGCCACACCTTGAGTACTGCGTACAGGTCTGGAAGCCTAATTTTAGAAAGGATGTAGAGTTGCTAGAACGAGTACAGATAAGTGCAACAAGACTAGTGAGCAGGAACAAAGGGGTGCTCTTACAAAGAAAGGCTTAAATTCTGCAAATTGCAGAGTCTGGAAACTAGGCACCTGCAAGGCAATCTGATCAAGGTGTGTAAGATCTCGAATGGATTGAGCAGGCTCAATGCTGATGGGATACTTTCTCTTGCTCAGATTACAAACTTGAGGGGTCATAAACTGAAATTGAGAAAAGATAGTTGTCGAATAGATGTGTAGAAATTTTCCTTTAGCCAGCGGGTAATTGATTCCTAGAACAAACTTCCATCTGTTGTTCTGGTAGTTGATAGCTTAAATAAATTCAAGGCAGAACTAGACAAACATTTGGAATGAATGAATGGATGGATGAAATGGGAAGGGGGTTTTTTTTTTTTTTTGGCTTATGCTGTATAAGCTTGCTTTCTTGCAATGTATGCTAATGAGCTCTATATGAGTTCATTAAATTTTATCTCAGTTTACTTTGAATTCTCATCATTTATTTATTTTTGCATTGACCTAACCTTTTTGGTGTGCATTTCACATCCAAAAACAAGACAAGATATTTTAATTTTTTCCTAGAATCTTGGTTGGATACTGAGGAAGATACCAAGGTTGTAAGTTATGTGGAAGTATTTTTTTTTTATGTTGGTTTATTCACTCTATTTCTCCTTCTATTGATTACTGTTATCACTAAACTAAACTTATTTGCATGTATGTATGGCCAAGCCAAACTATGGCAATTCTGCCTCGCTAAGCCAATCAGTGTAGTGTTGAATATGTTTGTGTGGTATAGTATAGGTTTATGTTGTTTGTGTTCACTAGTACACATATTACTCTCGCTATTACTCTCCTAGCCCAGCAAGCTCTTCACTATCATTGTACTGCTTTCAATTACAGATATGAAAATCCTATCCTATCTCCCATAGTGACAGGGTCAACAAAAAAACAAAAAAAAAAAACCTGTTCAGGATAGAAGTTCAGAGTCACATGTTAGTGTCTCAAATCGGAACAGAAGTTTGACTTCTCAGGTCAGCATAGAAGTCACGTGTCGGTGGATACCAAGTGCATTCCCATCTCAGTGATTGTAGGTCATCCATATGGGTCCTTTCAAGTGCATCTTCATCAGTTTCTGTGTAGCATAAATAAAATAACACCAACCATATAGCACAAGGGGTTCCACATGTCTTTTTAGTGCAGGGTCAGATGCAGATTAGCATTAGCATTAGTAGAGGCATTTGTTGCAAGAAAGCAAGCTTATGCAGCATCAGCCAAAAAAAAAAAAAAACCACTTCCACTTCACCCCTCTGTTCGTTCAAAATACCTGTCCAGCTGAGCCTTAAACTTATTTAGGCTATCAACTTCCACGACAAGGGATGGAAGTCTGTTCCACCTACCAACCACCCGCTGGCTAAAGGCAAATTTCCGCACATCTATCCTACATCTGTCTTTCCTCAATTTGAATTTATGCCCTCTCAGGTGATTATTCTGAGCAAGAGGAAGAATCCCATCAGCATTGAGCATGCTCAAACCATTCAATGCTTTATACACCTCTATCAGATCACCTCGCTGGTGCCTAGTCTCCAGACACTGTAATTTGCAAAACTTAAGCCTTTCTTTGTAAGAGCACCCCTTTGTTCCATTCACTAATCTTGTTGCCCTTCTCTGTACTCGTTCCAGCAGCTCTACATCCTTCTTGAAATGAGGCCTCCAGACCCGTATACAGTACTCTAGGTGTGGCCTGACCATTGCCTTATACAAGGGAATAATCACCTCCTTATCCCTGCTAGAAAAATTCCTATATATCATTGACAATACACCATGAGCTACTCTTGCAGCCCGTCTGCACTGCTCAGAGAACTTCATATCTGCCTGTACAATCACCCCCAGGTCCCTTTCATTCTCTACCACTGTTAGTGTAGTACCACAGAGTTGATACGTTGCTCTGGGGTTGCTGTTTCCCATGTGTAGTACTTTACATTTGTCAATGTTAAACTTCATTTGCCACCTCTCAGCCCATCTGCTCAACCTTTCCAGATCCTGTTGCAGCAGCATAGTGTTAGTAGTGTCCTTGACAACCCTGCCTACCTTTGTATCGTCTGCAAACTTCGACATTAAGCTTGATATACTATCATCAATATCATTTATGAATACAGAAAACAATAATGGACCCAACACTGAGCCCTGAGGGACTCCACTAATAACATTAGTCCACGACGAGCAGTGTCCATTGATTACCACTCTCTGTCTTCTCCCCCACAGCCACCCCTTTATCCACAGCAGCAATTTGCCTCCAATGTCACACTGCTCCAATTTGTGCAGCAGTCTTCCATGTGCAACAGTATCAAAAGCCTTTCTAAGATCCAAGTATATAATATCAAAGTTATTCCCTGCATCCAGTTCCTTTGTGACTGCGTCATAGTATCCAATCAAATTGGTCAGGCAAGACTTCCCCTTAACAAAACCATGCTGTGTCCGAGCTATAACTGAAGTCTTGTCTAAATGATCCTGCAGTGCTTCTTTAACTAGTGCCTCCATTAATTTTCCTGGAACAGAAGTTAAACTCACAGGTCTATAATTACTTGTGTCAGCCTTTGATCCTCCTTTGTGAATTGGGGTCACATTTGCACATCTCCAGTCTGTGGGTACCTCCCCTGAGTCCAAGGAAGCTCTCATAATTATGGCTAAGGGTTTGCTTACTTCCTCTGCTGCCTCCTTTAATATAACTGGATAGATCCCATCCACCCCGGGTGCCTTTCTTGTGTTTATCTTCAACAATTTCTCCTCCACTTTACTCTCAGTTATTACAAG
Organism: Mastigoproctus giganteus; assembly: GCF_048544385.1. Taxonomy (NCBI): domain Eukaryota; kingdom Metazoa; phylum Arthropoda; class Arachnida; order Uropygi; family Thelyphonidae; genus Mastigoproctus; species Mastigoproctus giganteus. The sequence continues at coordinate 232,655,536 of NC_143580.1, read as the reverse complement.
ATTCTCTAGCTTACTGCTAGAGTTGAATACACCTCTGGCTTTCCCCTCGCTAAATAACTCCTCATGTGTGAATGTCGATGCAAAATATTCATTTAGTTTGTTAGCTACCTGAGCAGGATCATCAACAGTTGACCCATCGATATCAAGTGGACCAATCTGATTCATCCCCTTCCTTCTAGAGTTTACATAAGTAAAGAACTCTTTGCATCCCTTGCCAAAGATTTCTCGTAATCTGCCTTCGCCTGCCTAACCTCCTTTGTAACTTGGTTACAGATCAACTTGTATCTCTCATAGGCTTCTGTGTCATGTGTTAATTTGTATGTATCCCATGCATGTTTCTTCTCTGCCATATGCCTCATCAGTTCATCTGACATCCATTTAGGCCTAAACCTTGAACAATATTTCTTAGTTGGTATGTAAAGCCTAGTAGCTTCCAAGATAAGTTCTTTGAATGCTCCCATTTTGCATTTGCTGTTGGTAACATCAAAGATTCCACAGACTGTACAGCATAAGGAACCACACAGGTGTGTCAACTGCCAGTTCAGATGCATTATTTGAATTCACTCTTAGGATCCAGATCTTTAATTTACGCATTAGCCTTCTAGCCCTTACAATGCTTTGGATCAACTCATCATTTGCTATAGTCCTTCACTGAAATCTTACCTCACTGCAGGAGACCCAATGATTCTCCATCTTTTGAACCTCTGCATCAGACAATATTTTTGGTATCTTTCTGTCTTCTTCTTGACATGGTTATTAAGCCAGACAAGCAGCCAACCACATCCTTGCTTCTCCCATCATTATTCACGAAGATTATTTCATTCTTACTTTAAATCAAGCCCATCTTTTTGCTCTCTGTTGAAGACCCTAGGAGGACAACTGAAAGAAACAGTATTCAACATACAAGAATTTGCTGCTCTTGTTATTTGGTTTTTAGGAGCATTAGCAACTAAGGCCATATTGCTCCGGGGATATGCAGTGATCATTCCCTGACCTTTCAGCATCCTCCTTATTTGGTGGTCACGGGCTTGAACCCCGGTCTAATCAGGAAGCGTGTGCTACGCACTGCTGCTCCTGCCCACCTGGCTATGGAGGCGCCTACACACAAGAACTTGCATCTAATTCTCCTTCCCTTTAGTAGATACCGTTGAAAACCAGACATAATTTCCATAATAACTAGCTAGTCCTCAATGCTTCAAATCAACCCCTTGCTGCAGGAACCCCCCTTTGAATCTCAGTCTTTCAGACCTCTGCTGCAGACAAATTTGTTTTCAGCATCTCTGTGTTGTGGACTAACCCTTATCTCTTTCTTATTATTACAAGTTCTCTTTTCCTAGGTGCTCTGCTCCGTTGATATGGTGTATTAGAGCCAGGGCAAAGGTCTAATCAAGAACACAGATAAGTAGAGTCAAGCTTAAGATTCAGTACAGAGGCTTGGTTAAGAATAGCCTGTAGGAAAAACAGGTCCAGGCTGGGAGATTCAGATGTTTGTTTAGTTAGGTTGAGCTCTTTATCGCTCATATCGGTTTCTGTTGTGTACCTTTTCAGTAGCTACTTTCACTTTTCTTCTGAATTGGCATCTGTAAATTCCCCACTCTCATCCGTACTAGTCTGATTACTTACCTCAACGAGTCAGTATTCATTTACTGTCCAACTCCAAACTCACAGAACCAACTTTTCCTCTTCCTCATTTATCTCTTCAACTTTTGTTCTCTGGAACAACCTTCCTTTACAAACCTTAAATTATAATACAAGAAAATTCAAATCTAATGTCAACAAGTATCTTCTGCCTTCTCAGCTTTCAATGCATGTACACTTCTAAGTACTATAAGTTATAATAACTGTTATTTGTGGTTTTTATAAATAAAAATAAAAAAGTTTTAACCTCTGAGATACATTATTTGATAATCAAATGTTCCTGAAATGTAATGCACTGCATTCTTAACGTATTTTTAATATTTAAATGCACATCATGCATAACTTTAACCCTTCAGCCTTTTTATTTTAGACGGTTATTTTAGGTGTATGACATGTTCCCAATTTAAAAGCCTGTATATATTTTTATATAAAAAAATGCATAAAAATATATACAAAAATGTATATATTTTATATTTTTAATTAATTTTTTTATAAATTTAAAATGCTGTTAAATTACATGTAACCTAATTGGTCACATAGGCTGTTTTCATACTTCACTTGTTAGGAATTTATAATGATATTGTATGAATATTTATAAAATTTCTTTTCATTACTATATAGATAATATAAATTTTAGTAATAAAGGTAGTAAAGTTTCAAATAAAAATACCAAAAAAATTTAAGTTGGCCACTTCTGCATTCCATTTTCTAACTTCTAATGCAGCCACATGGAAATTTCAATTTTTTTTTTTTTCCCCCTGCATAATAGCTATATACACTAAAAATAAATGACTAAACATCATTTATTGTGATCACTGTTTTCCATTTTTAGAAAATTATAATGCAGCAGTAAAATCTGGTATTTTTTTTTCTGGTCATCTTTTATCTCTAATTACTATAATAATAAAACAGCTTATAAAAATAATTATTTTTGTTTTTCATTTAAAATTTTTTTTTTCCAACTTAATTGCTCTCCATTTCTATAATTCAGCAGCATATAGAGTGATATAAAATTATTTATCATGAAAAAAAAAAAAGTCCATTTTATTTTGTGGTAAAAACACAATCCTTATGCACCTGTGAATCCTATTAGACTTAATTCCTTCTGGGTTACTAGAGGGTGTTTGAAACATCCTATGTGCTATTTAATTCTTGCCCAATTTGCTGCTATTCCTGAAATTATTTCTTTCCACTTTACTGCCTTAGTGTCGTGCGAAACTTGTGTCAGAAAAAGATCAAGTATGATCGGTATAAATGAGATGTCAGTGAGGGACGTCTTCAGTGTGCTGGGATTCCTTCTGGGTTTTCTAGTTGATTTCACTAAGTTTCCTTGCTTTCTTTTCTTCCAGAACTGCAGAGCGGTAAATCAACACCACAGGAGAAGAGAACAGTCTGACAAATTGAGTTGCTGCCTGGTGTATACAGTGTAGTAAATGATCCCTTGTTCCATGAAATGGTCTTAGAACCAATTAATCAATATCGGGAGTGTATAATCACTCTGTTAAAGCAATGAAATCCTTAATGCAACACTTTCAAGCATATATATATATATATATATATATATATATATCAGTGGCGACTTTAACTTCTCAAGTCTACTCATGCTCAATTCAGATTTTGACTGCGTGGTTGACACATGACATCTGCCTGAAGCGAAGAGGGGGAATGCATGAGTGGATGGAGTCACAACCTGTCAATCGTTGCCTTCCCCTGCTTCTCACTGCCGTTTTGTAAGGGGTACCATTCTCTGGATTCAGCCAATAAATAAATAATTATAGATTAAATAAGAAAATAATTTAACTCGCCTATTTGAACATAAACTCTAATCATCTTGGTTTTAATGCAAATTCTTCTAAAATCATGCCATGCAATTCATTTTTTCTTTCTAAATCAACAAGTATTTCTTTCTCTATTGATATTTGGGCTAGTAATGAAAGCCATTCCTGAGCCATTGTATTCCTCAAATAGGATCGAATTCTATCAAGAAATGAGAAACTTGTTTCATTTGAAACAGAAGTTACAGGTATTGTTAGAAGTTGAATTAGCCTTGTTGTTTCTGACAAAGCGGATAATAATCCAATTTCATGAAATAGTTCTAAAAGAGCATTGGCTGATTTGCATTTTCTAAAATTGCTGTCACGATAAACATATTTCAGTTCTTTGATTAAGGACTTGTAATCTATTATATTGGGATATTTGTTTTGGAGAACATTAAGATGATGCGTTGGAAAATGTTCAAAAAATCCTTGAAATGTTCACATCAATCAGCTCAAAAAACGCAAAATCTTGAATGCAAGTAAATCTTTCTCTCAGCGACAGTATATTTTCGGTCAATTCAAAATACTTGGTTTTGTAATTGATTGGCCTTCTAGTTCTTTTTCTTGTTGGAGAATTTGTATCATTTGACTGTTCTACATCTTTCATGGTTTCTTCAAAAATATTGCGATACGATTCTTCAGTGCAACTACATTCAGTGAATTCAGTAAAGTCATTTATCTTCTGTAGGGCAAACTTCATGTCAAGCTGTTTTCATTGCAAAAGATCAAATAGTTTTTCCACTTGGGATAATATATTTTCAAAGCAATTGATGAAAAACATGAAACTGAAATCATTTAATTTTATAAGCAGATTATCTGCTTCATTTAACATCCCATCTTGCACTGTCATCCAAAATACTTTTGAATGCATTCATTAGAGCTTCATGATGTCTTTTAATTGATGACACTGTTCTAGTTCTATAGCACCACCTTGTCTCATGCAGTCGTATGTTAACATTGAACTCTCTCAGCACGGCTTTTTGTTTAGTACTTGATGAAAAAAATTTACTTAACTTGAAGTTGTGAAAAGAAAACTTTTACTCCATTAACTTTTTCTGACAGTTTACTTAAACTAAATTCAATTTATGTACATAAAGTGAATAAAATATCCAAATTTAAAACCGTGTAAATTTGGATTTAAACGAAGCTGTGTTCAAATGAACCCAGCTTCGTTTAAATGTTTGACTGACCAGCTTGCTCTTTGCATTGCTAAAGGTTTCTGCTAACATGCTTCCTATCATTTCAGTAAATCTTGCAGCACTTTTGTCTACACTGACAAAGTCTTTCATGTATTTGATACCCCGAAACATATCTAATTATTATAGATAGTTGGGTAGGCATTGCACAATCTGTCGTTTCATCTGCTTGCACTGAAATAAACTGGGCATTTTCAATTTCATTTCAAATGACACTGCCAAAACCTTATCATTGGCAATTATCAAGTCATTCAGAATTGTACTATAAACTCCCGAAAATTGTTTAGACCCTTCTTTTGTTGAAAGCTGTGATGCAAAAACAGTCAATTACCTCAAAACAATTTAAGAGTTCACGATAATTATCTTTATTTAGGCTATCTTCTCCTTATGTCCACGTAGTGGCACTTCTTGCTTACATAAATATAAGACTGCACTGGCCAATTGCTTTAAATATTGTCTATTTTCTTGAACTTGCTTATTATAATTTTCTCTTTGGAGCTTTGCGGCACTACTAATGGCACATGTAATGTCTGACCAACGTTTTCAAACACTTATAATTATTCAAATGACTTAAATTTTGCATGATAATTGCTGTCACTCAAAATATTTCTAAAATTAGAATAACCAGTATCTGTCCAGGATTGATTTGACTTGCGCTGGAATAGTAAACAAGGTCAGCAGTACAATTTTTGACTCGAGAGGCTTCCACATAACCAATCTATTTGTTTGTACCATTTATGTTGAAACGAACGATCACCTACTTTTGTCTTAATTAATGGCTTGGGATGGCCTATCTTAATAATTTCTCTCTGCTCAGTGATGTTTCGCCTCCAAATGGTTTTTTTTTTCAATGATAACACTAATCTTGGATATGATTTCAAAATAATAATAATATGTAACACAATAATTCTTAACAATCACAGCACTATATATGCAGCAAACCAGCATGCAAAACAACAAACAAAGCAAACAGGAAGCAAGATGCTACCTATTGCTAGTATTTTAAATTAAAACTCTTACCAAGCCGAGCAACATTGGCACGAGTTTGAAGTATTTCATCTTTACATAAATAAGTCATTAATAGATGTATAAATATTATTTTTTATACAGAAGGTGAAAGAGTAGATGAGAACAGTAATTTGTAACTGACATACAAGCAAAAAAAGTTAGTAAGTGATAAACTTAAATTGCATAACATTACTTGTTTTCGGATATGATGACTTCAGCCTCTATATTAGTCTACAATAAGCCACTAACTCACGCCAATGAGAGACGGCACAGGTAGGGTCTACAGTACTGCCAATGCAATTATGAATTGCAAATATACGAAAATTGAATGAATGAAAAGTATGAAATTTGTAATTTTCATCCATTGACTCTTGCCAGGCATGAATGCCACAGTCACTACTGATATATATTTCCAACTTTTCAAAAGGGAAAAGCAGTATATTTATTGGTCCACAAGTTTAAGCATTGTTGGCTTCACGCAAACTGGTAGACAAAATGATTGCCAGGAATTTCACTCAGCAGTAATGCTGAATGAAATTCCTGGCAATCATTTTGTCTTGTAGTGACTAGCTTTACTATTACTATTCTTCTTCTTCTTCTTTAGTGCAATCTCTTTGCAGAGGTTGGCTGTCATCTTCACAATGGATGAACACGAGGTAGAAGCCCTAAACAAACCCTCATTACTCTGATCATTGCTACTCTCTGAGGTTTGCTAACCAAGATTTCCTTCTTTTTCCTCGACTTCTTTTTCCATTGATCTTGCCCTGGATTATCAATTGTAACATCGCATATATTTGTCATTTCTCATAAAATGTCCTAAATATTTTTGTTTCCTCTCCTTAATGGTGTTAGTTATTTATTTATATAGTTATTTATATTTATATATTTATTTATTTATATCTATTTATAAATATAGTTATATATTTTCTTCATCTGTCTCATGATCTCATCATTCTTTATCTTATCAGTCCACGACACTCTTAACATTCGTCTGTAACACCACATCTCAAAAGCATTTAGCTTATTCTGGGTCTTCTTTGTCAGTGTCCAGGCCTCAGCTCCATAAAGGAGGACAGAAAGGACAAAACATGTCAATACTCTTGTTCTTAAAGGAAGTGTAAGATCACTGTGGCATAAAAGATTTCATTTTAAGAAAGGCTGCACGTGCTTGTTCAATTCTTGAGCATACTTCAATAGAATGATCCCAGTCCTCACTCAGTATACATCCAAGATAGTGATAACTCTTAACCCTTTCAATTTTTTCATTATTGATTGTAATTTTTGTTTGCACTTCTTTCTTACTGATTACCATAAGTTTTGTTTTCTTGATAAACTTCAGACCAAAATTTTCATTTATTCTATGAACTCTATCCATTAATGCTTGTAAATTCTTCTCAGAGCTGGCCAGCAATATATAATATCATCTGCATATCTGATCATATTTATTATATTGCCATTAATCTTTATCCCTTCTGTACATCCCTCTAAAGCTTCTTTAAAAAAATTTTCAGCATACACGTTGAACAATAAAGGTGATGGAATATAACCTTGACTAACTCCTCTTTTAATTTCTCTCTTTCGATTCTTCTCCTTTTATGCATACCTTTGCTGATTGTCCCCAATACAAATTAGCCATAATTCTGATGTCTTTGCTATCAATTCCAGTCTTCTCTAAGGTTCGGAACAGTTTATGTCTTACCCGATCGAAGGCTTTTTCATAATCCAAGAAGCAGACGAATAACTCTTGATTCACATTTCAACATCTTTCTATTAGAGTCCGAACCGCAAGCAGGGCTTCCCTAGTACCCAGTCCTTGTTGGAAGCCAAATTGAGAATTACTTAGTGTTTCCTCACATCTTTTATAAATTCAATTACATATAATCCTTTGAAGTATCTTCAGTGCATGGCTCATCAAACTAACTGTTCTAAATTGAGAACAACTATTTATATTTGCACTTTTCAGTATGGGTATGAACAATGATCTTAACCATTCTCTGGGAATTTCTCCAATGTCATAAACCTTTTTGAGAAGACCAACCAACACCTCCACCTTTATTATCTTTAATAGTTCTGTCGGAATTTCGTCAGGACCACTTACCTTTTTTGGGTTTAGCATATTTAACAGCTAAGATCACTTCTTCCCTCATGATACTCAGTCCTTCCGCATTTCCTGATCTGTCAGACTTTTAATTTCTGTTGTCGTCAAACAGTTCTCTGATATATCCTTGCCAGCACTAAAATTTTTCTTCAATTGAAACTGCAATCTTTCTGTTCTTCTTTTGTAATATTCCCTTGCCAGTTTTATAGTGTAGTCCTAATGCCTCTTTCAAGACATTATGCTGGTTGAATTGGTCATGTAAGAATTCCAGTTTCTCAATTTCTTCGCATTTGGACCTCATCCAAATTTTATTTTGCTTTTATTTTCTTTCTGATTTTTTTGTATTCTGTTAAGTTGTTTTTGTTCTTTTATAAAACATGAACAATTGCTTATTGGCAAGGTAAAAAAATATTAAGTGGTAAATACCTCAAGCCTCATAATGATAATCATTTAAGAATATATGGAAAGCTTATTTCTGTTTTTCAATTCACTTCTCATTTCATGTAGTTTGTACTTACAGGCCTGAAGTAAAGGTAATAAAAAAACAAAGATTTAAAATAGTATCCCCTTTGGAAAGAGTATGCACATTTTCATGTTTGCCAAAAAAAAAAAAAAAAAAAAAAAAAAAAAAACAAATTCCCAGAGCCAGCACAATCATAAAATTAGCTCAAAGTATAAATTAAATATGGTGTGATAATTAAAATCACTCATATAATTTATAAAATTATTGCTGAATGCAACAAGAAATCTCCTTGCCTTTTATATGCCATATAAGAGTGGTTTTAATTTACAAATTATTAGTTGATCTTAAATTGTTTTTCAACTGGCAAGGTAAAAAAAAATATATTTTTTTTACCTTGATAAAATGGCAATATCTTGGCTTATATTACTCATCACTGGACAAATTCTATAGAAAATTTCAGAGGAACAAGCAGTTTGCTCTTGAAACTGCACCGGTAAGGTTTTATCTGGAAATAATGCCATTGTTCAGCTTCAATAATGGCATTATATCCAGAAATATTTCCAAACCATGTTATATAACTATTTGGTAATGTCACCTGGCCACTTCAATCACCATATCTATCAGTGCTAGATTTTTATACTTGGTTTATAGAAATAATCCAAGAATAACTGAATTTCTTAAAATTTATAGAAAATGCAATAGGTAATATGCATCCAAAACAGCACACAAGAAATTCTAGTAATCTCAAAGAGATTCTTCTATAATTCTATTCCTTCTTACATTTATATTATATGAAATTAAATTACTGTACAATATTTTGTATGCCATTAAAAATCCTTGATTGTTCAAAAATAACATCAATCAATGACTCTCATTGTCTCAATGTCTTTCACTAGTTTACCACACACACTTAAAAAAAAAAAAAAAAAACTGTGCATGCCAAGCACGCTAGCGGATGTTAAGTGAAACTTCTTTAGGTGAACATTTGTCACTTGACCGAGGATCCTGTATTGACTGTATGAATGCTGCAGGCGAAGAATCTGCACGAATGGGAGCCACAGAGATATGAGATATTCTGTTACCAAATCTAGTTTCGGCAAGTGCTGTGGCATCATATGATATTTAAAACCATTTGACTTCGATAGAGCCAGAATCGCTTTGTTCTTGAGAGAGCCATGACAGCTGTTACAGGTCGACATTTGACTTACATCCTCATCTGGAAATGCTGTTTGCAGAAGAGCGTGCTACAATCTTCACATTCTTGAACCAAAGCCGATCACACATGGAACAGCCTGAAATCATTATCCAGGAATGTACGTTTAAACTTTGTGTGGATGCTTCGGTGTTTCTTAAAATCCTGTTGCTGCTCCTGCTGTGTATTACACCCACCATGTTCTGAACAATTTAATGGAGTACATCTGGCAGTCGGTTTCGGCTTCTTCATCTTTCATTTATGATTGGGCTTCAAGGACCCTTCATCATTTTCATTTGCAGTATCAACTTCGAATTCACTTCTAACATTTCTGGGGAGATTTAAGGCTCTGAAGATGAGGATGGACCTTCTCCGGCTTCTTTTCTCAACTCCATCACACGCTGTAATTTCTTCGACTGTTAAAATAGCTTAGATCTCTCCTTTGCACTCAATGGAGGTGGTTTCAGTGGTCACATTGCACATATACGTGATATATATATATATATATATATATATATATATATATATATATATATATATATATACCCTACAACACTCGCTTTTGGTCTTCAACACGCTTCAAAGCATGTTGAAGACCAAAAGCGGGTCACACATTACTGTAGCTGCATGAAATAAACCATAATTATTGACATAAATTTTGAATTATAAATTTTTTATTAAATATTAAGTGCACCTTCCTCAGAATTCATCAATATTATTATAACCGTATAATAGGTATGTTATTAGTATTATGTAATGATTGTTGAATTTTTGTATTTAATTATTAAATGTAAAAAAAAAAAAAAAACTAAACTATAAATACAAACATAGATAATGAAAATTAAATTACATTTCAAAAAATGCATAATTAGTGGTATGGAACTGGTCTTGCAGCCCAAAATCCACTTGCCATGACAACTAATATACCTTGCAAACTTCAGCATTTTGTTTAGGCTTCTACCCAAAAAAGGCTGGATGCTCCTAGTTTAAATATTTTAAAGAAAGGCAAGTTGGATGTAGCAGATAATTCTAAAAGTGGATGATCAAAAACAATTTCCCCACCCTGAATTGAACAAAGTGCACAATTTACTAGCAAGTGACCACCAACGATTAACACAGAGAATGTTAGCAAGTAAGTTAATGTGCATAAGGAATCTGTAAGGTGCACAATTACCAGACTTTAAAAAAAATTGCAAAGTTTGTTCCACACTGTTTGTGTGATAAGGAAAAATTTATACAGTGAGATGTTTGCAGAGATATTGTTCAAACAGATGACAGTGAACCTAGTTTCCTGAACAGCATTAGGCTATAGTAGCCTTTTTTCCATTTCCAAAGTTTAAACTGAAATTGAAAGGATGCCAATTTGACAGCATTTATCGAGTTCGGAAGAATGTGACAGCAGAAATAAATATCATCACAGCAAACGAGTGTTCTTAGGCTTGTATGAATAGAGTAACAAGTGTATTCGGTCCCTTGGGAACAATTTGGAGAAAGACGAGTAAGAAAATATCTTCCTTATCCGTATTTTGCCTTATTTGAATTCACTTTCATTACTTTTTTTGTCACTGTGTATATACTTCAACACATTTAATCTCAATTATTGAAATAAAATTGATGAAAAAAATTAAATTAAATAAAATTGAATTAAACCACCATGTGCCTCTCCAAAAAAAAAACAAACCAAAGTGTGTCCCCTAGGGGGTCACACATTGCAAACCTCTGAGTTGGATTAATTAGACCAAATGAATCTGGGTCAATTAAAAAGTAACAGCATTAGAATACAAAAGTGAACATATATAAGCATTGTGCATATAACCACTGAATATATAAAATCACTGTCCCTGTTGATTCACAAGCTGACCAGTGAGTGCATATTATAAATCTGGCTGGCAGCATTCCATGCAAATTGATGAGTAACATATTGTTACCGAGAATGGGTTTATGGGAGTTAGACTGCTTCCATTTGTTACTTCTATTGTATACCTAATAATAATGTTATTAGCAGAGTTCCCCATGGTTTGGTGTTGGGCCCACTGTTGTTTTGTATATTTATCAAAAATATTGATGAAAGTGTATCAGGCTTAATGTCCAAGTATGCAGATGATACGAAGGTTGGCAGGGTTGTTAATGACAGTAAAGGCAGTGTGCTACTGCAACAGGATCTAGAAAAGTTGGGCAGATAGGCTGAGAAGTGGCAACTGAAGTTTATAACACTGACAAATGCAAAGTACTGCATATGGGTAGAAGTAAGCACAGAGAAACGTACTAACTGTGTGGTATTACACTTGGGGTGGTAGAAAATGAAAAAGACCTGGGTGTAATTGCGCAGTCAGATAGGAAGTTTTCTGAGCATTGCAGACAGGTGCCAGAGCAGGTCATGGGGTATTGTCAGTGACATACAGGAATTTTGCTAGTAGGGAAAAGGTGATTATCACTTTGTATAAAGCAATAGTCAGGCCACGCCTTGAGTACTGTCTCATTTTAGGAAGGATGCAGAGTTGCTTGCAAATACAGAGAAGGGCAACAAGATCATTGGGAGGAACAAATCATTGGTCCTCTTACCAAGAAAGGCTTACTGCAAATTGCAGTGCCTGGATGCAAGGTGATCTGATCGAGGTGTACAAGGCTTGAATGGGTTGAACAGGTTCAATTCTGATGGGATTCTCCCCACTCCCTTTCTCAGATTAAGAACCTGAGAGGGCATAAATTCAAATTGAGGAAAGGCAGTTGTACTAGAATAGATGTGCAGAAATTTGCCTTTGCCCAGCTGGATAGTTGATTGCTAGAACAAACTTCCATCTGTCATTGTGGAAATTGATAGCTTAAATAAATTGAAGGAGGGAATGGATGCGTGAAATTGTGGGCTTTTTTTTTTTTTTTTTTTTTTGGCTGATGCTACATAAGCTCATACGCTTGCTTTCTTGCATCACATACCCCTACTACTACTACTACCATATCTTCTTTCATTTATATACTAATATTCTGATTTATTCAGATATAGCTATGTATTTCTGATGCGCTTGCACTATATTTATACATAGTCCTGACTCTCCCATAGCTTGAGGCTTATGCCCTAAATGCTTAGTCTAAATACATGATACACCATCAGACATCTCTCATATTGTGGAGTTATACTTCATAACCGTTTTGCCATCATTGCATCACTCGGGTACCTACCCACCCACCGAAGAAGGGCCAAATAGCCCTGAAATGGTGCCGTCTGGGTGGTGGTATCCATCTGACTAAATAACATTAGTCTTCTCCTTAGGTGAAGCGTTACTTATTCGAAGTAGTGCAATATCATGGCAACTTGTTGTGAAGGTATTCACAATATGAGATATAACTTAAAACGATGCTGTTTTACTAATATTCTGATTTATTCAGATATAGCTATGTATTTCTGATGCACTTGCACAATATTTATACATAGTCTTCTGGGAGGCTATCATTCAGTTACTTCGCTAATGAGTCTTCAATCTTTTTAATATCTTTGTTCTCCAATTTTGTACGTCAATTTGTTGTTTACCCTCCTTTTTTATGTTTCAGTTTCACTTTCGGCTCGCCAATTAATGGGTTATGGTCAGAACCTATGTCAGCACCTGGATATGTCCTTAAACACATCATGCCGTTTTTGAAATGATGGTTGATCAAAACATAATCAATTTGATTCCTGACAATATTGTTTTCTCCATCACCTGGAGATTTCCATGTATAAAGTCTGTGCTGTGGCAGCACAAAGAAGGTATTCTTTACAACCAGTTCAAATCTTTGTGCAAACTCTACCAGCCTGTCTCCCTGGTCATTTCTCTTGCCAAGTCCAAATTTGCCCACACTCCCTCTACATTCGCCTGCACCAATTTTGTCAGTAAAATCACCCATAATCACTGTGATGTCTCTGTTCTTGGATAGTTGTAGCATCAATTCAATTTGTTCATAAAATGTCTCAATCTCCTCTTCACCTTTGTTGGCTGTTGGTGCATAGGTCTGAATTATATTTAAGTTGTAAGGTTTTGTTGCTATTTGAATCATAATCACTCTGAATAAGGTAATACATTTTTTACTGCCTTACAAACCTTAATATTGACCAAGAATCCAACTCCTCTGATTTTGGTCATCAGTGCCCATGTAATAAAACATACCATTGTCTGTAGCACATTTACCATTGCCTGGCCATCTGACCTCACTAATACCAAAATATCAATTTTAAGTCTATTCATTTCTTGAACTAAATTATCAAGTTTGCCTACTTCATATAAACTTCTCATGTTCCAGGTCCCAAATCGAAGTGACCAACACCCTGAGATTCGTAGCACCCTCTTCCCATTCAAGGGATGCCAGGGACTGAGGGCCAAAACTGTTTTTGTCCGTCATTGCTACATGATGTCCTGGGGAAAATAGTGTGTTAGCTTCCTGTTCCTTTTCACACCACTGTAATACTGTCAATAGTCAAGATGACCATGTTTGTTTTCAGCCAGTGCTGCCAGCCAGATGTTAACTGATCTTTGCCATCAAGTATTAACTATTACTATCAAGCCATTGACTATTATAATGGCTAAATGATCCAAGGAAGCAGACTTTTTTTTTTTTTTTTGTATCTCCAAAAAAAAAAAAAAAAAAAAAAAAATTAAATCATTTATACCTTCACTGTTGCCACAAACCTTTCTAAATAAATTAAAATTTTAGAAAAAAGGAAATTTTAAAAATGTAAAAGAAAATTTAAATTAAAAAGTTTTAACACTGAAATATGTTTTTCAGAAACATTACAGGTAAAAAAAAACACTATTTTTCAGCCAGAAACATTTTGTATAACTAAAAAAAACAGTATATATTTTAAACTTTATAATTTCTTAGAACATTACAGAAAATAAATAATACAGTTATTTTACAGCCTATACCAGGAAATTTAAAAAGTTTAATGTTTTAAGTAACATTTTTCAAAGAAAAATGTTTCTTAGCACATTAGTTTAAAAAATAAATAAATAAAAATGTTTTATTATTATGTTATTTTATTATTATTATTATTATTACTGAAAACTTGAACAAAATATTGCTGGCTAGCAACAGGATGTCCTGTGTCAAAGGTTTTGTTAATTGTGCAGTAGTAGTACTATTAATGCTTCTGCTTTGTAACTAATGTACTATTGCAACCTTTTTTATGTCAGTACAAAGTAAAAGTAAAAGCCAGCAAAATTATTTTGTTTATGTAGCTAAAAAAAAAAAAAAAAAAGTGCATGTTTGAAACTTCATGATTTTTCAGAACATTACAGAAATTAAAAAAATTAATAGTACACTGTTTTACAGACACCTTGCTCATTTAACAAAAAAAAGTGTATGTTTGAAACTTAATAATTCTTTAGAACATTACAAAAATTAAAAAATAAATAACACACTTATTTTTGTAGCCTATACCAGGAAATTTTAAAAATTTAATGTTCTGAGAAAAATTTTTTCAAGGAAAATGTTTCTCAGAACGTTGCAGTTTAAAAATAAATAAAAAATGTCATTATTTTACAGCCAGAAACATTTTGTTGATACACCTAAGAAAAGTGTTTTAAACTGTAAATTCTCAGAATATTACAGAAATTAAAAAATTGAATAATGCATTATAATGTTATAGCCTTAACCAGTAAATTAAAAAAATAAAAAAAAAAGTATAAACTTTATAATTTCTCACACTTTAGAAATAAAAATTTCAAGATTTTATTTTAAAAATCTTTAGCGAATGTCATCTTACATTCTGATACATTATTTTCATGATTAAAAGAAAGTCTCAGTAGGTACCTGCCCAGGAACTATATACATTAGCATTAGTAGAGGCATATGATGCATCAGCCAAAAAAAAAAAAAAAAACCACTCCCATTTCACCCCTCTGTTTGTTCGAAATACCTGTCCATCTGAGCCTTAAATTTATTTAGTCTATCAACTTCCACAAACAAATACCCACTTGCTAAAGGCAAATTTCCGCACATCTATCCTACATCTGTCTTTCCTCAATTTGAATTTATGCCCACTCAGGGCATAAATTCAAATATTTATTCTGATTAATCTGAGCAAGAGAAAGAATCCCATCAGCAAACGATTCAAGGCTTTATACACCTCTATCCGATCACCTCGCCGGTGCCTAGTCTCCAGACACTGTAATTTGCAAAACTTAAGCCTTTCTTCGTAAGAGCAACCCTTGTTCCATTCACTAATCTTGTTGCCATTCTCTGTACTCGTTCCAGCAGCTCTGCATCATTCTTGAAATGAGGCCTACAGACCTCTGTACAGTACTCAAGGTGTGGTTTTGCCTCTATAGTACTCAAGGAGGTGATTATTCCCTTATACAAGGAAATAATCACCTCCTTAAACCTGCTAGAAAAATTCCTGTATATCATTGACAAGACACCATGAGCTACTCTTGCAGCCCGTCTGCACTGCTCAGAGAACTTCATATCTGCCTGCACAATTACCCCCAGGTTCTTTTCAGTGTAGTACCACAGAGTTGATACGTTGCTGTGGGGTTACTGTTTCCCATATGTAGTACTTTACATTTGTCAATGTTAAATTTCATTTGCCACCTCTCAGCCCATCTGCTCAACCTTTCCAGATCCTGTTGCAGCAGCATAGCGTCAATAGTGTCCTTAACAACCCTGCCAACCTTTGTATCATCTGAAAACTTGGACATTAAGCTTGATATATCATCATCAGTATCATTTATAAATACAGAAAACAATAATGGACCCAACACTGAACCCTGAGGGACTCCACTAATAACATTAGTCCATGATGAGCAGTGTCCATTCATTACCACTCTGTCTTTTCCCCCTCAACCATCCCTTTATCCATAGCAGCAATTTGCCTCCGATGCCATACTGCTCCAATTTGTGCAGCAGTCTTCCATTTGCAACGGTATCAAAAGCCTTTCTAAGATCCAAATATATAATATCAAAGTTATTCCCTGCATCCAGTTCTTTTGTGATTGTATCATAATATCCAATCAAATTGGTGAGGCAAGACTTTCCCTTAACAAAACATGCTATGTCCGCTATAACTGAAGGCTTGTCTAGATGATCCTGCAGTGCCTAAGGTGGTAGATGACTTTCATCAACCGGTGAAATACCACCACCTTGCTTATTTGGAGGCTTGAAGTGGTGAAACCCGTGTTTAGTCTCTAGAGCAAAGTTTCCGGCATCCCCCCATACTTCTCCTTCAACCCATGCACAGTACTAAGTACTGTAGGTTTTGATACCTTTCGTGTTTGGGGTTTTCATAAAAAAAAAAAAAAAAAAAAGTGCTTCTTTAACCAGTGCCTCCATTAATTTTCGTGGAACAGAAGTTAAACTCATGGGTCTATAATTACTTGTGTCATCCTTTGATCCGCCTTTGTGAATTGGGGTCACATTTGCACATCTCCAGTCTATGGGTACCTCCCCTGAGTCCAAAGAAGCTCTCATAATTTTGGCTAAGGGTTTGCCTACTTCCTTTGCTGCCTCCTTTAATATAACTGGATAGATCCCATCCACCCCAGGTGCCTTTTTTATGTTTATCCTTAACAATTTCTCCTACACTTTTCTCTCAGTTATTACAAAATCATCTGTCTCACTGCTAGAGTTTACTTCACCTCTGGCATTCCCCTTCCTGAATAACTCCTCATGTGTGAATGTAGATGTAAAATACTCGTTTAATGTGTTAACCACCTGAGCAGGATCCTCAACTGTTGAACCATCAATATCGAGTGGACCAGTCTGATTCATCCCTTTCCTTCTAGAGTTTACATAGGTAAAGAACTCTTTTTTCTGTTTTTCTTTATATCCTTTGCCAAGGATTTCTCATAATCTGCCTTTGCCTGCCTAATCTCCTTTGTGACTTGGTTACAGACCAGTTTATATCTATCATAGGCTTCCATGTTGCCCATTAATTTAGTGTATCCCATGCATTTTTCTTCTCTGCCATATGTCTCATTAGTTATCTGACATCCATTTAGGCCTAAACCTTGAACAATATTTCTTAGTTGGTATGTAAAGCCTAGTAGCTTCCAAGATAAGTTATTTGAATGCTTCCCATTTTGAATTTGCTGTTGGTAACATCAGTTTGTCCCATTGTATAGAATTTAAATACTGTCTCAGACCATCGTAGTCACCTTTACGAAAGTAAAAACTCTTCCCTTTACCCCTGGTGGTAGTTACCTCTTTGAGTAAATCCCACTTCAGCACACTAATCACTGCCACCTAGTGGTTCCTTTATCTGCAGATTTTTAATGCATGAAGAATCACTACTGATAATCAGATCAAGAGTATTACTCCCTCTGGTTGCCTCCCGAACATGCTGATGTAGAGAACAATCGTCCAATAAATCCACAAAAGCATTGCTAGTGTGTGAGTGACCCACAAATTCCAGTCAGTATCTGGGAAATTAAAATCCCCTATTATAAGACTGATTTACTGGCCCACTATTTCCCTGTACAGTTTCTTATTATACTCATCAGAGTCATTAGGCCTATAGCACACTCCTACTCTCAATTTTGATCTCCCAATGCTTATGTCACACCAAACTGCACTTGACACTGCACTGTGCAGCGATGTCGACTGGCTTCACTTCCTTGGATTTTGTGTTTAACTAATAGCATAATCCCTCCTCCCTTCCTATCCTGTCTATCCTTTCTGTACACATTGTACTCTCCAAATTCCAGTTCTGCATTCCTTATATCTGTGTGACATCACATCTCGGATATCCCAACAATATCTGCCCTTGATGTTTTGAGCAATACCTCAAATTCATCAAATTTATTTACCAAACCCCTAGCATTGGTGTACATGCATGTATACATGCACCTGTTTCTATTCTTAGCTACCCTAACACAACCCTTGTACCGCAATGACTCCCAGCAGTCTCTGAAATATCCTGCATCTTGTTTTCCAGATACAGTCCTGAGTTCCAATCTGAACATAAAATTATTTTTATAAAAAAAATTGTGGTATCTTTAGTAGGGATGGCTAATGATGCAAAGGATTATGGGAGCCAAAAATTAGAATGAATATAGTGCAATGACAATAATCATGTGATGGACGATCTGACGTTGACTGTCTTCCGATGGCAATATAAACCAGACATGCCCAGTTAGTATGATGCCACAAAGAATCATAGTAGTCTTGTGATATTATCATCAATGACAGGTACCACGTGACTTGATGTCATGCACATGATATCACATATATGGCACCATCATGCACAAAGGGTAATGGGAGACAAAAAGTGTTAGTATAGCTGACCATGCCAGCCAGGTGGGTAAAGTGCCTGCCTGGCAACCCAAAGTTTGTGGGTTCGAATCCCACCTCAGGCTTGGATCAGAGTAAAATGCAAAAAAAACTTTGGGAGGTGCATTATGGCCACAGAAGCTGATGTGCCAACTAACAAAAAAAAAAAAAAAAAAAAGTGTTAGTATGACCAGTATTCTTTCTTGGTAAAAGTGAAAATTACAAAGAAATAGTTGAAAAGTTGACTGAAAATTGTGGAAAAATGGGATACAGAGTGTCATTCAAGCTCAGTTATTTGCATTCTCACCTCATTCAAAAAGAAAGGTGGGATGAAGCTGTGATGTGACTATATCATATATGGGTCTTGTTTTTTTTTTTTTTTTGATTAATCAAAAAAAATTAATTAACCCAAGGAACGTCTCTACATTTTAATTTGTGATTCTTTTAGCTTGTTTACTTCTAGCAAAGATTAATACTTTATTCTGTACAGAAGTTAAACATTGTTAATAAATCTGATATAACAGTTTTGCATATTTACTTTTATGCAAACTATTGATGCTATGCAAAAACTGTTGTATTTGGAATCAGCATACCCAAATTCATAAAAGAAGCACCAAGGAATGCAGATGAACAGTTTTGAAAATTGTTACATACTGTAATTACTCTTATAGAATTATATTTTACTTAGAGAATGTAATGCAAACTTTTTGTATTCAGGTGAGCATATAAAAAATTGGAGACCACGTTACTTCATTCTCCTTGATAATGGTGCACTCATTGGTTTTAAAAACAAACCAGAACATGGGTTTGATGATCCACTCAACAATTTCACAGTTAAAGGTAATTTTATTTATTATATCTTTGTATAACTTATTGTCCTGTGCATCAGTGAATGTGTGCTAATGTATTAATTTATTGTACAAAATAACACTCCTTGAGGATGAAATTTTCTAAGTGGCTAATTAGTAAACTAAATGCTTTATATAAAAAGCTTGATTTAATTTAAAAAAAAAAAAATTTCCATCTCTAATTTGGAAATTTTAATAAATTTTTTGTTCTTTCAATTTTTTTATATATGTATATTGATAATTTTTTTTTTCTATATTGATAATTTTGACTTGCGTTCTTGTCCTGGACTTTTAGAGACTAAGAATTCTATAGGTTTATCAAATGGTAGATGTTTAAAAAAACCGAAAAATTTCAGCAAACTGAAATTATTTTATAGTGTGTTATTGAATTGGTCCAAAATATGGTGTAGTATATTTTCCTTGTTTTTCATGTGTATGGCATAACAGAAAATTTAATCCCTTTATTGTACTTTTTTTCTCACGCAACCCTTACTTCAGAGAACCATAAAAAATCCAGATGAGAGAACAAGCTTGCTTTTTGTGTTGAGATATTATTTCAAGTTTCTGTAATTTTAATTTCAAATTGTTTGTCTTGTTAGAAGCATCAGTAACTGCCAAGATGCTTAAACCATTCCCATAGAAAAGCAAGTATTGTTTTACTAGTAGTATACTTGCAATAATTACGATTACAGCGAGACCAATTATATGAACTAATTGGACCTTGATCTTTAGTTAATTGGCCACTTCAGATAAAAATGGTTTCAGTTTTAATGTGTAGCATCCACTACACATTTTGCATTTACAGCAGTCATGTCAATGTCTGGTTGGTCCCCAAAATTGTAGGCTTATACTGTGTAGGTATTATGACTGTTTTTGTGTTAAGGCACCACCACCACAGTCGGCTCTCTTTTCATCCATTTTGGTGTCTTCCTTTTGCAATACTTTCCCATCAGAATGAATGTTTCTGGCTTGCAGGATAAATCCCTTAAAATATTTCCCATAATGAATTTATCACAACAGCACATAGTTATCAACCCATTTAATAAAGTGAGAGTAATAACTATATTCTGTAGTCCACCTCCTGAAATTGAAACATTCGTCTTTCCCTTTGACCACCAAATTTCTTTGGACATTACTCATTTTGTGACATTGTGTATATGAAATACATGTACCATAAGCTCGATATTCCAATATATATAATTAATAATATAAACATCATAGCATAACCAGTACATAGTGTTATTACTGCATTAAGTTTGGTGCAGTATTTTAAATTATATTGAATTTTTGAACAAAAATCGTGCCTCGGGCCATAGCAGCAAAGCAAAGGTCTGAAGGTGCAAAGCTCAGGGGAGAACTTGGGGGGGGGGGAATTGTCCACCATACCGTGGCCTTGTACTGCTTGTTTAATTTGCGGATCCATCTGGAATGGGACATGATATTCCCAAGGAGAATGTCTTTGTGTGTGTTCAACGTAAGGAGCATGAGAACATTAGGTGGTAACTCAAAATTGTTATGGGCCCTTATGTGAGAGCTTGAGGAGCAGGGTGGATGCTTTCAAAGGAGTTAAATTTGGGGCCTGTCAAGCTCTCAGCCACCCACATCAATGCCACAGCTTGCACTTGATCATCAGGCAATACAGTGGCAATCCCCAAAGCAAAATGCACTGGTTCTATAGAAGCTAGTTGTTCTTAGTGACTGTTGTCATAGATATCGGAAATATATTGTGCAAAAAGGATAAGTGGAATAGGACCAAGGTATGACTGCCAGGGGCAAAAGTTGATGTTGTAGAGCAGATATCATCTTTTAGGGCACAAAGGTGATATTGTTGTACACATTGTCGCTAATGACATTAAGAGTAGATCTGCAAACTTACTTAACAAGTACAAGGCAATGTTGAAAAAAGTCACGAGTTAGGATTAAATTTGAAAGTGTCTTCAATTCTACCCAGGCATGATGAGAGAGAGAGAGTATGTGATGAGAGCCTTGTCAATCAATTTAGCCATGGAGAAATTGTGCAAGGCTCATGGGGTAGAATTTTTCTCAGTGCGGTCTGTTTGTTAACAGGAGAGACTGCTTCTACAGAGATGGGATATACTTAAATAGAAAAGGTGTAAGAATATTTGCTGATACTATCAAGGCAGTATTAGGTGGGTTGGAAACTGGTGCTGGCTTGGGGATGGGATCTACAGACTAATAGAATAATGATAGCCTCAGGCAGAGGTGAAAGTGATTCTTGCAACAAGCAGCCGCATAGAAAGTAAAGTGCTGGGGATTTCCAGTACTGCTAGGAGTATCATAGAACAAGCAAATATATGGGCTGTATTAGAATAACTAAGAGTAAGAATAGGTGCATGTATACTTGCAAGTACACCAGTTCTACGGGCATAGTAAATAAATTTGATGAATTAAAGTACTGGTAAAGACATCAAGGCTGCATCTTGAGTACTGTATATGGGTCTGGAGGCCTCACTTTAGGAAGGATGTAGAGAAGGACTGGAACAGGTGTAGAGAAGGACAGCCAGACTGGTGAATGGAACAAACTTGTGCTCTTCCCTAAAAAGGCTTCTGTTCTGGAAATTGCAGCATCTCAAGATTAGGCACCTGCCGGGATTGGAGTGTTTAATATTTTGAATAGATTGAGTAAGCTGAATGTTAATAGTTTTTCTTCCATCTGTTGTTGTGGAAGTGAATGGGTTGAATGAAATCAGGGAAGAACTAAACAGATTCTTAGAGGGTACAGATAGATGAACTGTGTATTTTTTTTTTTTTTTTTTGGCTGATGCTTGCTTGCTTTCTTGCATCATTGCTATTACTTATACCCAGTGTGAGCTGTGAATATTTTAACAATGGGCTCGCAGTTTTTCCGACTTTCTACCTAGTAATTTGATCGGTCACAGAAGTGATGTCATCCGCGGTTTCCACCAGAGGCGCCCCCACGCTTGCACTTCTAGTAGTGCGGATTAGTGCACGTGATGCATTTTTCATGTGCCGGTATGATGATATCTCGAGTCAGGAGCGGATTCGGGGGGTGGACAGATGGGGTTTATTACCCATTTAACCATGCATATCTAAAACAAAAAAACAAAAAAAAAAACCCATAAAAGCCTGGTCCTCATGCCTCTTACGATGATACCTGGATACGATAAAATCTGGAGTTCTTTTCAGAATTTTTAAATAGTATAACATCACAATCATACTTTCTGAAGTTACTACTGCAGTATGATTACAGCAATGCAAGTATTTGTCATATGACTGCGAGAATACAAGTGCTTATCACATGACTGCAAGAATACAAGTGTTTATCATATGACTGTAACAATACAAATATTTGAACAATTTCTTTTTTTCGTCTCGCATTTTCGTTACATTCCTTTGTTAGGTGCCCTCAACAGCTGTGTATGTCGCTTCAACTACAAGATCAGTACATCAATCGGTGCTATTTTACAGATATTTAGATACTTTGCACTCGCAAGTATACATCTCTTACTTTAGTTGTCATAAATCCATTGTATCTTGTCTTCCAGAAATTATGAAAATTTGCGAATGTTCAATACAAAAGCTCTTTTATTTCGTAATCAATTAAACAAATCAAAATACTGTACCTAAAAGAAACGCGAAGGTTGTTTCACATAAACTGTCTACCGCGCATGCTCGGCACATGCGCAACTTTTTTATTTGTCTTTTTTTAACAACTAGGAAAATATAATGGATACATTTTTTTCATGATAAAATTCTAATATTGCAAATAAAAAAATAACACGAAATATTTCCCACATCACAAATAACATAAAAACTATCACAAAGCATTCCACAATATTTATTACATGAACAAAAAAATTACACAAAATATTCAAGAAAAATTTATTCTAAAAATTGCCGCATACAATTTACTTCATTAATATTTTTTGTTGTCAATCTGCTTTGCTCAATAGCTGAGCGATGATTTGACATAACGATCTGGATCAAACTGAAGCAATGGTTTTCCATGTAGATGTCATAATCTGCAACGTGTTTAATTGTCAACAATATTTATTCATTCACTCAATATTATTCATTACGCTGAAAGCTTGCTCAGCTTCATCACTGCTAATTGCAATGGTTTCAAAAATATTTCTGGCTTTCTTAATTGAAAAGGGAATTTCACTCGATTTTAAAGATAACCCTCTAAAATCATTAATTTTTATTTCATATTTTATCGTAAAACTTTAAAATTTCTTTGAAAACCGAAAAATTTCTTATTCGGTTTTCACCGTATGGCCACCAAGACAAAAGTTCTTTCATATTCCATGATTCTGGGTAGCATATGTTTAAAATTTTTCTTTCAATTCCTCGTCATAAATGGAATCATTATTTAATTTAAAATCGCTCTGTTGCATTAATAACTTATCCTTTAAGGATAAAACAATGTATTTAATAACTTGTCAAGAGAATTTTTTAAATGTGTTGTTACTTTCAATTTTGATTCCTTCAAATTCTTTCCACTTCAACATGCTCAACAAGTGCCATGATTTGCTTCGGAATTTTTCAAATTAGGAATAGCATTGATAGTTCAAATAATTAATTTATCTGCTTTTACCATAGTGATTCTGTAAAGCTTCTAAAAGGTAAGAGAACTCCTGCAGGACACAGGGTAGTAAGATATCTTACTACTCTGTGCTGCAGGATGTCGATCATTAATGCTAAATCGTTAAGAAATTCCACATTGAAAAGTCAGTTTAATAATCCCGAATATTTAACTTCTGATTCAAAATGTTTGCACAAAGCGGGATAATTCCTTCAACCTGCAATTGCCGTCTGCAAGCAACGAGCTGTTCATCGTAGCCCGAACACACAACTGATCTTTATAGTTTCCGCATCAAATTCTTTAGGAATCGTCCTTAATTTGCGCAGGGTTTTTGGAGATTTGTGATATAATTCATACAGTTGTTGTTTTTGTTTTTTTTTAATTATTACCCTATGCCATATATTTTAGAACATTTCCTTCACAGTGAAAGCCTCAATGAAGTTTCAAAATCTGACAATTTCTTCTTTGCCAAGTTCGTGTAATATTTTAGTTGCCTCAACCCCTCTCCCCTCTACGTTGCTACTGTCAGTCTGTCACTAGTTCTTTGAATATTGTGCACAATGTCCGAATCACATGGATATTCAGTTGCTGTGACCATGTAAACATAGACAAGAGAAATTTACTGGAAGGCATGGATCACTCACTTCTCTGAAAAACATAGCCTGTTTGTAGGAGTAAAGGGGAACCACAACACAGGTTGACCAGAGGCTATAATCTGTGTCGGGAATCTGCTTAATCCTCTGAGTGGCTATGGAAAGCATATTGACGAGCGCAACTTCTCAGTATATGACTGCAGGTTTTAGGGACACTACTAACATTGTGAAACGGTAATTGCTTTCACCCTTAATTCACCCGCACTTTCTAATTACCTAAAGGCCAAAGGTGAGAATGATGCGTACACAGTTGTCTATCCTAATCTGTTCATTTCCTGGAAATTTTCTTTGTTCAACGGAAACTATTTTAAATGTAATTACCAAGGGAAATGAAAAAAAATTCGCTATAAAGAAGTTTGTTAAACAGAGTTCCGACTGTAATTAAATCAAAAATGAAGCAATTTTAAAATACATAAAATACATAACTAGGGATTAAAATACGAATGCTGGGGGATGGTGCCCCGCTCGTCGCACCGTAGTTTCGGCTCTGGATACTCAATAATTGCATTCAGGATTTCATTTGTAAAATAAATGATCTTCTCAACAATGGCTCACAAATTTTCAAAAAAAAAATAGCAATGGACTCGTGCGAGCTCACTGTATCTCACCACTGCTTATTAGCATTAGCATTAGTAGAGGCATTTGATGCAAGAAAGCAAGCTTATGCAGCATCAGCCAAAAAAAAAAAAAAAAAAAAAAAAAACCCACCTCCACTTCACCCCTCTGTTCGTTCAAAATACCTGTCCAGCTGAGCCTTAAACTTATTTAGGCTATCAACCTCCACCACAAGGGATGGAAGTCTGTTCCACCAACCAACCACCCGCTGGCTAAAGGCAAATTTCCGCACGTCTATCCTACATCTGTCTTTCCTCAATTTGAATTTATGCCCTCTCAGGTGATTATTCTGAGCTAGAGGAAGAATCCCATCAGCATTGAGCATGCTTAAACCATTCAAGGCTTTATACACCTCTATCAGATCACCTCGCTGGTGCCTAGTCTCCAGACACTGTAATTTGCAAAACTTAAGCCTTTCTTCGTAAGAGCACCCCTTTGTTCCATTCACTAATCTTGTTGCCCTTCTCTGTACTCGTTCCAGCAGCTCTACATCCTTCTTGAAATGAGGTCTCCAGACCTGTATACAGTACTCTAGGTGTGGCCTGACCATCGCCTTATACAATGGAATAATCACCTCCTTATCCCTGCTGGAAAAATTCCTGTATATCATTGACAATACTCCATGAGCTACTCTTGCAGCCCGTCTGCACTGCTCAGAGAACTTCATATCTGCCTGCACAACCACCCCCAAGTCCCTTTCATTCTCTACCACTGTCAGTGTAGTACCACAGAGTTGATACGTTGCTCTGGGGTTGCTGTTTCCCATGTGTAGTACTTTACATTTATCAATGTTAAACTTCATTTGCCACCTCTCAGCCCATCTGCTCAACCTTTCCAGATCCTGTTGCAGCAGCATAGTGTCAGTAGTGTCCTTGACAACCCTGCCAACCTTTGTATCGTCTGCAAACTTGGACATTAAGCCCGATATACCATCATCAATATCATTTATAAATACAGAAAACAATAATGGACCCAACACTGAGCCCTGAGGGACTCCACTAATAACATCAGTCCACGATGAGCAGTGTCCATTGATTACCACTCTGTCTTCTCCCCCTCAACCACCCCTTTATCCATAGCAGCAATTTGCCTCCAATGTCACACTGCTCCAATTTGTGTAGCAGTCTTCCATGTGCAACAGTATCAAAAGCCTTTCTAAGATCCAAGTATATAATATCAAAGTTATTCCCTGCATCCAGTTCTTTTGTGACTGCATCATAGTATCCAATCAAATTGGTCAGACAAGACCTGCCCTTAACAAAACCATGCTGTGTCTGAGCTATAACTGAAGTCTTGTCTAAATGATCCTGCAGTGCTTCTTTAACCAGTGCCTCCATTAATTTTCCTGGAACCGAAGTTAAACTAACAGGTCTATAATTACTTGTGTCAGCCTTTGATCCTCCTTTGTGAATTGGGCTTACATTTGCACATCTCCAGTCTATGGGTACCTCCCCTGAGTCCAAGGAAGCTCTCATAATTATGGCTAAGGGTTTGCTTACTTCCTTTGCTGCCTCCTTTAATATAACTGGATAGATCCCATCCACCCCGGGTGCCTTTCTTGTGTTTATCTTCAACAGTTTCTCCTCCACTTTACTCCCAGTTATTTCAAGATTCTGTAGCTTACTGCTAGAGTTGAATACACCTCTGGCATTCCCCACGCTGAATACCTCCTCATGTGTGAATGTCGATGCAAAATATTCATTTAGTTTGTTAGCTACCTGAGCAGGATCATCAACACTTGACCCATCAATATCAAGTGGACCAATCTGATTCATCCCCTTCCTTCTAGAGTTTACATAAGTAAAGAACTCTTTGCTGTTTTTCTTTGCATCCCTTGCCAAGGATTTCTCATAATCTGCCTTCGCCTGCCTAACCTCCTTTGTAACTTGGTTGCATATCAACTTG
Organism: Mastigoproctus giganteus; assembly: GCF_048544385.1. NCBI lineage: Eukaryota > Metazoa > Arthropoda > Arachnida > Uropygi > Thelyphonidae > Mastigoproctus > Mastigoproctus giganteus. The sequence goes on along the minus strand of NC_143580.1, from coordinate 232,628,299 downwards.
TATCTATCATAGGCTTCTGTGTCATGTGTTAATTTGTATGTATCCCATGCATTTTTCTTCTCTGCCATATGCCTCATTAGTTCATCTGACATCCATTTTGGCCTAAACCTTGAACAATATTTCTTAGTTGGTATGTAAAGCCTAGTAGCTTCCAAGATAAGTTCTTTGAATGCTTCCCATTTTGAATTTGCTGTTGGTAACATCATCAGTTGGTCCCACTGTATAGAATTTAAATACTGTCTCAGTCCATCGTAGTCGCCTTTACGGAAGCAATAACCCTTCCCTTTACCCCAATGGTAGTTACCTCTTTGAGTAAATCCCACTTCAGCACACTGTGATCACTGCCACCTAGTGGTTCATTTATCTGCAGATTCTTAATGCATGAAGAATCACTGCTGATAATCAAATCAAGAGTATTACTCCCTCTAGTTGCCTCCCGAACATGCTGATGTAGAAAACAATCATCCAATAAATCCACAAAAGTCCTGCTAGTGTGTGAGTAACCAGCCCCCAAATTCCAGTCACTATCTAGGAAATTAAAATCTCCCATTATAAGACACTCTGATTTACTGGCCCACTCTATTTCCCTGTACAGTTCCTTATACTCATCAGAGTCATTAGGCCTATAGCACACTCCTACTCTCAATTTTGATCTCCCAATGTTTATGTCACACCAAAGTGACTCCACACTGCACTGTCCAGCGATGTCGACTGGCTTCACTTCCTTGGTTTTTATGTGTTTCTTAACTAATAACATAACCCCTCCTCCCTTCCTATCCTGTCTATCCGTTCTGTAGACGTTGTACTCCCCAAATTGCAGTTCTGCATCCCTTATATCTGTGTGACACCACGTCTCTGATATCCCAACAATATCTGCCTTCGATGTTTTGAGCAATACCTCAAATTCATCAAATTTATTTACTAAACTCCTAGCATTGGTGTACACGCAAGTATACCTGCACCAGTTTCTATTCTTAGCTACCCTAACACAACCCATGTGTTTACTTGTACCGCAATGGCTCCCAGCAGTCTCTGAAATACCATGCATCTTGTTTTTCAGGCTTCTGCTCATGTTTTTCAGGCTTCTGCTCATGTTTTTCAGGCTTCTGCTTCAGCTTATACCAAGTACTTATGTAAACACTATACTCTTCCCTCTAGTGTTTACATAAGTACTTATGTAAACACTAGAGGGAAGAGTATAAATCAATTTTGTCCACTTGATATTGACTGTTGATGATCTCATTCTCAGGTTTCAGACAAACTGATTTTGCATCTAGCATTAGTTAAGGCATAGGATGCAAGAAAGCAAGCTTATACAGCAACAGCCAAGAAAAAAAAAAAAATTCCCATTTCACCCATCTAGTCACTCCAAATGTTTTTCTAGTTCAGCCTTAAATTTATTTAAGCTATAAACTTCCACAACAAGAGATGGAAGTGTGTTCCAGCAATCAACTACCCACTGGCTAAAGGTAAACTTCTGCACATCTATTCTACAACTGTCTTTCCTCAGTTCGAATCTATGTCACCTCAGGTTCTTAATCTAAGCAATCAGAAGTACTCCCTCAGCATTGAGCCTGCTCAACCATCAAAGGCCTTAAACACCTCAATCAGATCACCTCACAGGTGTCTAGTCTCCAGATGCTGCAACTTGCAGAACTCAAGCACTTTCTTTATAAGTGCACCCCTTTGTTCCTCTCACCAATCTTGTTGCCATTCTCTGTACTCATTCTAGCAACTCTACATCCTTCCTAAAACGAGGCCTCCAGACCTGTATACAGTACTCAAGGTGTGGCCTGACCATTGCCTTATACAAAGGGATAATCATCTCCTTGTCTCTGCTAGCAAAATTCCTATTTATCATTGACAAAACTCCATGACCTGCTCTGACAACCCATCTGCACTGCTCAGAAAACTTCATATCTGACTGCACAATTACTGCTTTTTCATTGTGTAGTGCCACACAGTTGGTACATTTCTCTTGGGTTACTGCTACCCGTATGCAGTACAGTCAGTCCTCGTATAACACGATAGTTGTGTTCCTAGAAACCCTAGTGCAATGCAAAATCGTACAATATAAACAACAGGCCCTATGGGAAAAATAGGGTTAGGCGCCGACCACTCAAGATTCAACACACATTTGTAACCAAAACATTACCAAACACAATAAATAATCGTAATAAAATACTTACTATTTTATTACGACTGTTACATAATAAAATATTGCTAATGCTTTTGCTTCTATCGTAAGCAAACTTGTTTTTTATTTGATTTTCTATCCAAACAGATAACAGCCGTTCCATCTCCTCCAATTCTTTGTGTCTTAATCTAATGGATTTTAATTACACTTTGAGTTGTTCCTGCTATGAAAGTTGTTTTTATTTTCTCTGCATTCTTTGTAATTCTCGGTGTTGCCTCATTTAGGTCTGTAGCATGTGCAATATCACATGGTCTTCTATTTCGCTCAAAGCGTTTCACAATTTCATATTTTTTCTCTATCGACAGAGGCGGACTGGCCATAAGCCTTGATATTGCTTTTCTTTTTCTCTCTGAATCTGCAGTGTCTTCACCAGGACGCTTCCTTTTCCCACGTTTTAAGTATTTTACTCATTTTTAGAGAATCAAGCACAATTACAAAATGAGGAGGCACTCCTGATACACATAAACAAAGCTGCGTGCGTGTAGCAACTGAATAAACAATACCATAAAGGCAGAGATACACTATTAATACCTCACATTTTACTAAAGCACATTCCTAGGGGTTACTACTATAAAACAATAAAAACAATTTCCAGTTGTGTTTCTGCTAGTGAAACCTGTTATAAACTGGCAGTCAACTCGAGCTAATTGCATTTGCGATTATACCGATAGCTGGAATTGTGTTGGTTTTTACGTTATTATGGTGAAATGCGTTTCCCCTTCACTAATATAAAAAACAAAAATACATTTTCAGAATCTTCTCTTCATTCCTATCGTGTTGCGTTCAGTTTGGGTGATTCCGGTCCTACTGCCATTTCTTGTAAACACAAAGGCGAATCATGCATAAGTGAATTCGGTTCGTGTTATATAAGATATCGTTCTCCTATTTATAAATCGATCGAATTTGTGTAGTGTAAACACGTGTTATACGAGGACTGACTGTACTTTGCATTTGTCAATGTTAAACTTCGGTTGCCACTTCTCAGCCCATCTGCCTAACTTTTCTAGATCCTGTCGCAGTAGCATACTGTCATTAACAATTCTGCTGACCTTTGTATCATCTACAAACTTGGACATTAAGCCTGATATACCTTCATCAATATCATTGATAAATACACAAAGCAACAATTGGCCCAGCACTGAACACTTGGGTACTCCACTAATAACATTTGGCCACGTAGAGCAGTGTCTGTTTATTACCACTCTCTGCCATCTCCCACTCAACCATCCCTTTATCCATTGCAGCAACTTTCCCTTAATGCCATACCACTCCAATCTGTACAGCAGTCTTCCATGTGAAACAGTATCAAAAGCTTTCCTGAATCTAAGTATAGTCAGTCCTCGTATAATGCGTGTTTACACTACACGAATTCGATCATACACGATTTACAAATAGGGAAATGATATCTTATATAACACGAACTGAATTCGCTTATGCACGATTCGCCTTTCTGTTTACAAGAAATGGCAGTCGAACGCAGAATCACCCCAACTGAATGCAACACGATAGGAATGAAGAGAAGATTCTGAAAATGTATTTGTTTTTTATATCAGTGAAGGGGAAACAATTTCACCATAATAACATAAAAACCAACACAATTCCAGCTATTGGTATAATCACAAATGCAATTAGATCGAGTTTACTACCAGTTTATAACAGATTCCACTAGCAGAAACGCAACTGGAAATTGTTTTTATTGTTTTATGGTATTAACCCCCAGAAATGTGCTTTAGTAAAATGTGAGGTGTTAATAATGTATCTCTGCCTTTACGGTGTTGTTAATTCAGTTGCTACACGCACGCAGCTTTGTTTATGTGTATCAAATGTGCCTCCTCGTTTTGTAATTGTGCTTTATTCCCTAAAAATGAGTAAAATACTTAAAAGGTGTGAAAAGGAAGCGTCCTGGTGAAGTCACCACAGGTTCAGAGAGAAAAAGAAAAGCAATATCGATAAACAGAGGCGGACTGGGTCAAAAATTCTTACCCGGGAAAATTTATAGTGGCCTCATACTATGGTTTATGGCTAAAATCACACCGGCCTCCGGCCCACCGAGGTTTCCCTGGTAAGGCTTATGGCCAGTCCGCCTCTGTCAACAGAGAAAAAATATGAAATTGTGAAATGCTTTGAGCGAAATGGAAGACCATGTGATATTGCACGTGCTACAGACCTAAATGAGGCAACACCGAGAATTACAAAGAATGCAGAGAAAATAAAAACAACTTTCATAGCAGGAACAACTCAAAGTGTAATTAAAATCCATTAGATTAAGACACAAAGAATTGGAAGAGATGGAACGCCTGCCATCTGTTTGGATAGAAAATTAAACAAAAAAACAAGTTTGCTTATGATAGAAGCAAAAGCATTAGCAATATTTTATTACGATTGTTTATTGTGTTTGGTAATGTTTTGGTTACAAATGTGTGTTCAATCTTGGGTGGTCGGCACCTAACCCTATTTTTCCCATAGGGCCTGTTGTTTATATTGCACGATTTTGCATTGCACTGGGGTTTCTAGGAACACAACTATCGTGCTATATGAGGACTGACTGTATCTGATATCAAAATTATGACTACATTGTAGTATCCAATCAAATTGGTCAGACAAGACTTCCCCTTAACAAACCCATGCTGTCTGAACTATTACTGCAGTCTTGTAGGTGATCCTGAACCACCTCTTTAACCAGTGACTCCGTTATTTTCCCTGGAACAAAAGTTAACTAACAGGTCTATAATTATTTGTCACCCTTTGCATCCCCTTTGTGAATTGGGGATACATTTTCTCATCTCCAGTCCATGGGTCCTCCTCTGACTCTAAGGATGCTCTCATAATTATGGCTAAGTGTTTGTTTACTTCCCTTGCTGCTTTCTTCAATGTAACTGGATAGATTCCATCTATCTGACCCGGGTGCCTTTTTTATGTTTCATTCACAGATGAGGAATTCTGTAGGAAAGTGAAAACCAGAATATGGTCCCTCCAGGAGTACCCTAGAAGAGTTATTAGGCAGGAACTGCCAAAACTATTGATGATGTTGGAAGTTTTTTGGTGGAAACGTTCCAGTTTTGTGCACCCCATAGGAAGAACTTTTGTTTTGCTGCTGTTGATTTTTAGTCCAAAGATTTCTACCATTTGGCAAAACGTGTCAATGTTTTTGTGCCGATGTAATGCTGTCGTCAATAAGCACGTTATTGTCTGCAAAACTGAGATCCTGTGAGAGAAATTGACCTGAAGAAACCTCTAGGTTGATTCTGAATTTGTCCCCTGTTAGTTTTAAACATAGTCTAGGGTTATTATAAAGAGAAAGTGAGCTAGAGTGTCTTCCTGTAGAACTCCTGAGGTGATGGGAAATTTCTCGGTTTTTTCCACCGTTAATGAGGACTCTGGCAAAATAATCCTAGTAGGGTGCTGCTATTGCTTTAATAAATATTTCAAACATATTTCAATATTTGAAATATGTTTGAAATATTTCAACTTTAATATTTCAAACATCCTTGACCTGTTAACAGAGTCGAATGCTTTGGAGAAATCTATAAAGTTTAAAATCAATGGAAGATTTTTGTCTTTGGCTCCTTCTTATACAGTGGATATGTTCAAGAGTATTGCAGTTTTCAACCGACAATATAGATGTGGGATACTCAGCCCAGCACCCTCCATGGACTGCGAACTGTCAGCTGCATCTGCCAATTGCCAAACCCCTTAACTCATACAGGGAATGGCGACTACTAATGGAGACCCTGTGAGTTAATTAGTGAGCATAACAGGAAATGAGCCTGACAGTGCTTTTGCTGCTCTCTCCCATGAACTGTGAGGACAATAGTCACTACTGTAAATTGTATATGTATGTCATTTCATTTTATCTCTATATCATTTAATGTCATCTTGTTTTTGTTCTTGAATGTCTTATGTTATTTAATGTTTTTGTAAAACCCTTATCTGTAAACGCAGGGCCTTTTGGCTGTAAAGGGAAAGTTGCAACACTTAATCTTGTAACCAGTTACAATCAAATGTTGCAATAAAGATTCTCTCTCTCTCTCTCTCTCTCTCTCTCTCTCTCTCTCATATCACTATATTATGCAAATTTCACTTTCATTAATTTTATTCTTCCTATCAGAGCATTATTCACCTTAATATGGTTCCCCTCTAAGGTGCCTAGTTATCCCTGCAACCCTCATATTCAAAGCCTTTCCTTGTGTTGTGGGCACCCTTTTCTTGACTTTCCCAACCATATCACCCTCCTTTGTACCCTTTCAAGAAGTGTTTTTTTTTTTTTTTTTTGATAGGATACCTTGGGTCCTCTTTGTTGCTTGTCTACACTGTGTGGAGAGGTTTGTTATCCTGCATAGTAAAATATTCTCTGCTGTCTTTAACTTAATTTTTCTGAAGACTAAATGCACAAGGCATAATATGCCATGGGCGGAAATTAACTATATAATGTCAGTGTAAATACACCATAGTTTACCCATAAATTTATGGGTAAACTATGGTGTATTTACACCGATGTTATACAGTTAACTTAATTAATTACAAAAAAAAAAAAACGCAGTTTGTAGCATTAAAATGTAGTTTTTTCTTTTCTGACATTCCCAGAAACCTCTGGCGCTTCGTAGCCAGGTGGGCAGGAGCAGCAGTGCATAGCACACGCTTCTTGATTAGACCAGGGTTCGAACCCGTGACCACCAAATACGGAGGATGCGGAAAGGTCAGGGAATAACTACCGCATATCCCCGGAGCAATATGGCCTTAGTTGCTAATGCTCCTAAAAACCAAATAACAAACAAACAAACCTAGAAGCCTATCCAAGTTATTTTGAAGGATCCCTGCTTGATACTGGTCATTAATCACTCCAGTTGTGATATCATCTACAAAATTTTATATCACTGCTAGTATACCTTCATCAGTGTCTTTAAAGATTTCTCTTGATTTTCGTATTTAATAAATAACATGATTAAAATATTCAGGGAAACCTAAATTTGATTTTATTTGTTTTATTGATATACTTTTCAGAAGATTATGTTATGTTCTTGCAATTATAAGATAATCAAATCTTTTCCTGAATTTTTAGGTTGCCAGCTAATGAAGGCTGATCGACCTAAACCATTTACATTTATCATCAGAGGACTTCAATGGACAACAGTAATTGAGCGCACCTTTCATGTTGATACCGAGCAAGAAAGGTTAGTGGTCTTGGTGGGAGGAGGTAATGTAAAATGCTTATTGTTTTCATATCCACATGTAACAACTCAATTCACAGTGGATAGGTCTCATGAAATTTTCATCAAAATTCATTAAAAATCAGATCGATAGAAATTGTGCCTACTCCCCACCCTCTAGCCCCCACCTTAAAATTTTGATTTCTCTGTATACAAATGGAAGTATTGTTCAGTGGTTTGGTGTGTTAATAATAAGGAAAAGTCAGATGAAAAAGAGAATTTTCAGCAGTTTTGTTGATCTGGGTGGGGGAGGCAGTTTTAGGTCAAATTCAGATTCCATAGTCTTCCCCCCCCCACTGAAGAAACATTGATATAAATTTGGAACATTAGCTTTAATCTTTTTTTCCGGACTTTAGAATATTCTGAGGGACTTTTGTACCTGTTCCCCAAACTTCTACCCATAATGTTAGAGGCTTTAAACCCTGAGGTACACTGATAATCAGATGTGCTTGAAGTGTAACACACTATAAATTACCTAATTTGTTTTACTTCTCACCTAATTTTGTTTCCAATATTCAGTATAAGGCCACTCATTGATAAATGAAAGTCTACTAATGTTGCAATAAAGATTCTCCAATAAAGATTCACTACTTAGAAGAGGTGCCTCCTTAGCCAGGTGGGCAGGAGCAGCAGTGCGTAGCATGCTTCTTGATTAGATGGGGGTTCGAGCCCGTGACAAAGAGGCGGCAAAGCAACTAAGCAAACCCTTAGCCATAATTATGAGAGCATCCTTGGACTCAGGGGAGATTCCCACGGATTGGAGATGTGCAAATGTATCCCCAATTCACAAAGGGGGATCGAAGGGTGACACGAGTAATTACAGACCAGTTAGTTTAACTTCTGTTCCTGGTAAAATAATGGAGTCACTGGTTAAAGATGCATTGCAGGATCATCTAGACAAGGCTGCAGCAATAATTCAGACACAGCATGTGTTTGTTAAGGGAAAGTCTTGTCTGACAAATTTGATTGGTTATTATGATGGGGTTACAAAGGAACTGGATGCAAAAAATAATTTTGATATCATATATTTGGATTTCAGGAAAGCTTTTGACACTGTTGCGCATGGAAGACTATTGTACAAATTGGAGCAGAATGGTATTAAGGGTAAGTTGCTACAATGGATAAAAGGATGGATAAGTGGGAGAAGACAGAAGGTGGTATCGTGGACTAATGTAATTAGTGGAGTCCCACAGGGTTCGGTGTTGGGTCCACTGTTGTTTTGTATACATATCAATGATATTGATGAAGGTATATCAGGCTTAGTGTCAGTTTGCAGATGATACAAAGGTTGGCAGGGTTGTTAATGGCAGTGTGCTACTGCAACAGGATCTAGCAAATTTGGGCAGATGATGGGCTAAGAAGTGGCAACTGAAGTTTAACCTTGACAAATGCAAAGTACTGCATATGGGTAGAAGTAACCCCAGAGAAACGTACCAACTGTGTGGTACTACACTTAAGGTGGTAGAAAATGAAAAAGACCTGGGAGTAATTGTGCAGTCAGATATGAAGTTTTCTGAGCAATGCAGACAGGCTGCCAGGGCAGGTCATGGGGTTTTGTCACTGATATATAGGAATTTTGCTAGCAGGGAAAAGGAAGTGATTATCCCTCTGTATAAGGCAATGGTCAGGCCACGCCTTGAGTACTGCGTACAGGTCTGGAGACCTCATTTTAGGAAGCATGTAGATTTGCTTGAGCGTTTACAGAGAACGGCAACAAGATTGGTGAGGGGAATGAAGGGATCCTCTTACAAGGAGAGGCTTAAGTTCTGCAAATTGCAGTGGCTGGAGACTAGGCACCTGTGCGGTGATCTGATTGAGGTGTATAAGGCCTTGAATGGGTTGAGCACGCTGAATTCTGATTGGATCCTTCCACTTGTTCAGATTACGAACCTAACGGGTCATAAATTGAAATTGAGGAAGGACAGATGTAGAATAGATGTGCGGAAATTTGCCTTTAGCCAGCGGGTGGTTAATTGCCTGAGGAAACTTCCATCTGTCGTTGTGGAAGTTGATAGGTTGAATAAATTTAAGGAGGAACTGGACAGGCATTTGGAAGGAATGGTATGATTTTTTTTTTTTTTTTTTTTGCTGAAGCTGCATAAGCTCATACACTTGCTTTCTTGCATCACATGCCACTGCTGCTGCTGCTACTACTACTACTACTCACTTCAAAAACTGGTGTTCGCATGTGAATACTGGACCCCGAAATGGGGTACAAATAAACATCGCAGATGGATTCAATTGAGAACAACTGACATGGCTGAGCAGCTAAATGTACCCAGGCTCCCAAAGTTAATTGACAGCAGGCATTTAATGACTACAGTAAAAATGTTCACAGGAGTGATAAATGTCCCAAACATCCATGATTTCTGTCAGTGGCACCCTCCTCCATCCTTGAGGTCTGACCCCACACTAATCCTCAAATACAGCCGTCTGAAACTTTGTAATTGTTTTCTGCCTGCCCAGACACTCCCCAAAATTCAGGCACTGCTCTGACCTGGAATTAACCTGCAGAAAATGGCTACCAACTACAAATACCGTTGCATTCTCCTCTAGTGGATTGCATCTGTTGCACTGGAATAAATTCTTCCAAATTATGTTATGATGTTCATTTCTGTTTCTCTTTATATTTTCCTATTTATTATAATTTCATTTTTATGTTTTAATTTTTGTGTAACTTGTAATTTCCCATCTAACTATTCATTTCCCCAGTTTAATCACATGTATCATTTTCTTCCTGTAAAACTCCTGGCCATGTCACCATGATGAGAATTATTATTTCTAATACTTGTACCGTACCTAGCAGCAATAAAGACATTTTATTTATTTTAATTCCTTCAAGGGCATCTACTCTAATCTTTCTTTCATTCTACTCTGCTCTGTTGAACTAAGAATTATTATCAGCCATTTGCAGTGTACTTTCTAATGAATTATTAACCAACAGAATTATTAATGTGGCCCTCCAAAAAAAAAATTGTATAAGTTATATCACTTTGAATTCAGTATTGGAAAACAGATTTTAGTAACTGAAAGCTTTTACATTTTAAGGGAAGAATGGATGCATGCCATTCAGTTTGTTGCTGAAAGGTTGCAAGAACAAGACCAAGATGTGGAAATGTTAGATAGCAAAGATGATGATCTCTTTGGGAAGCTAAACATTTCAACTCGGACTTCCATTTCCAAAGGAAGGAAAATTGTAAGTAGTGATCTCTCTCTCTCTCTCTCTCTCTCTGTCTCAATTACAATAATTAAAAATAAAATTTACTTGAACTCGCTGCAGATGCACAGTAAAAGTCATACAAATAAATTCCAGCACGTGCTTGTTCCATACATCTGCCATACTGAGTGGACTGTAGGTATTGTCTCATAAAACATAATTGTATCATTTTGTGAGTCAGCTATATCTTTATTAATTTATTACTATCTTATCTTATCTTCCTTCACGGATTAGATTAGGCGATCTGCCTGTTCCGATCTCGAAGAGGTCTGCCCAGACAGAGGAAGGAACAAGAGACAGAGGAAGATCTTCGATCTTCCTCTGTCTCTTGTTCCTTTTGCTCTATACATGTAAGCTAATTTAGGGAATCTATTATCTTCCATTCTTTCTACATGTTCTTTCCATCTTTGTCTATATTCTATAATTTTTTCATTAATTGAGTAAATCTTTAATTCCTTTATAATATTTACGTTTGGTATTTTATTTAATTTTGTACATCCTTTAACATATCTTAAAAATTTCATTTCTGCAGCTTGTATTCTATTAATGTCTCTTTGTTTCCGTATCCATGTTTCAGAACCATAAAGAAGTGTTGGTATTGCCATTACTTTGTAAAATTTCAATTGTGTTTCTTTCCTTGTTTTTTTAACCCGGGGTCCTTTTATTGTTCCACATATATTTTGAAATTTCACCAATTTCTGGTTCATATCTTCTTCGACATCATATGTTATATCACATCCTAGATATTTAAAATGTTTACTTGTTCTAATATTTTGTCTAACTATTTTTGTTCTCACCGTATTTTTCCCCTTAAAAGCCATTGTTCTAGTTTTCATTGTTCATATTTTAACTTTATATTCTTCTGTTATTTGGTTTAATTTAAATACTGCTCTTTGTAAATTATCTTTACTATCTTGAATAATTACTTGATCATCTGCAAATAACAGTGTATTAATCCTATTCTCTGTATTTAAATATATACCTGTATTTATTTCTTCTTTCCATTTACATATCATATCCTCAATATATATGTTAAACAACATTGGTGACAAGTTATATCCCTGTCTAACTCCTTGATTTATTATACTTTCTTCTGTTAATTTATTACCTGTATCTATTACTATTTTTGTTCTTTGATATAAACTCTGTATTATTTTTGTAAGATGATTTGGGTATCCTTTATTACTCAATATGTCCCATAGTTTTCGTCTGTTTACTCGATCAAATGCTTTTTCATAATCTATAAATGCTAAATGCATTTCTAAATTAAACTCTTCATTTTTCGATTATTTGTTTTAATATAAATATATTATCTGTACCTGATCTTCCTTTTCTGAATCCTGCCTGTTCTTCTATTAATATTTCATCAGAGATAATTTTAATTCTATTTATTATTTTACTATACATTTTATATACTGCATTTAATATGCTAATCCCTCTATAATTCTTTGTATCATTTCTATTTCTTTTTTTAAATATTGAAATAATTTTTGCTATCTTCCATTCTTCTGGTATTTTATATTGTTCCCAACATTTATTAAATAAATTTAGTATTCTATCTTTTAAAAAACTTCCTCCATACTTGATCAGTTCTGCATTTTATACCATCCATTCCTACTGCTTTCCTATTTTTTGTAGCTTTCAATGCCTTTTCCAATTCTTCCTTTGTTATCGGATCTATGTCACTAAGTGGGTCTAACTGTATCTCTTCTATTTGATATGTTGGGTCTTTCCACAATTCTTTATAATGTTTTTTCCATTGTTCTTCCTTTATTATATTTATTCTTGAAGTGTTTTTCTCTGTGCTATTCAAGTGTTTCATTTTATATGCCAAATTTTGTCTTCCATGAACACATGTTCTATTGTACTTATAAATCTATCCCATGACTGCTTTAGCCTTCCTTATTATATCTTTAATTTTATTGTGTCCTTGTTTATATATTTCTTCATTCTCACTTGTCCTGTTTTGTATATATTTAAGATGTTTATCTTGTACTGCTTTAGCTATTTCTTCATTCCATATCTTAACCCCCCCCTCTTCTTATAGTTTTTCCTGAATTATCCTAGTATCTCTTTTGCTGTCTTTTGAATTATATTTCATATATTATTCCATTCTTCTTCTATTTGTTCTCTCTCCGATGTTTTACTTATTTCGCCTTTAATCCTTTTTTCATATAATTTTTTTATATTTTCTTCTTGAAGTAGATATACTTTATAACCCAACTCCTCCTTCCCCTGTTTAATAGCTTTTCACTTCTTCCATTTAGCCCATAACTCTATTTTTGAAGCCACTAAAAAATTATCTGAATTAATATCATATCCTCTAAACACCCTAGTATCTCGACATTGTTTTGCTAATTTTTGATTTACTATTACATAGTCTATTATTGATTGTGTACCTCTTGCCGACTATGTATATTTATGTATATCACATTTTCTAAAAAATGTATTTGTTATCTTTAAATTATTAAATGTTGCAAAATCTCTTAATTTATATCCATTTACTTTATTTTCTCCATAATATTTTTTATTGGCTTATTCCCTACCTGAGCATTATCTCCCAAAATAACTACATGGTCCTTTTTTTACATTCTTATCTAGTTCTTTTTGTAACTCTAAATAAAATTTATCTGTTTCTTTCTCTTTTCTGTCTTCTGGAACATAAATTCCAATTATACATAAATAACCTCTGTCTAATTTAAATCTTACTGTTATTATTCTATTATTTATAAATGTGTAGCTCTGTATTTTGGTTTTCCATTCCGATCTATTAATATTGCTACCCCTCCACTAGCTCTTTCCTTTTGATCTAGTCCATCTACTCCATCATTTTATAATAATCATAATCTTCGTACCTTTTAATTTTTTCTTTGTTTCTGTTATTACTGCTATATTTACTTTCTTCTGTTTTAAATGTTTAAGTAGTTTGACTTCTTTATATCCTAATCCTCTTATGTTCCATGTTACAATATTTAAAATGTCCATTATTCCTTTTCGTTTCCTTTTCCCTATCCGAGTCGTGTCCCTTTGTCCGTCCAGCATGTGCTTGTTCCATGCATACACCATACTGAGTGGACTGTAGGTATTGTCTCATAAAACATAATTGTATCATTTTGTGAGTCAGTTATATCTTTATTAATTTATTACTATAAATAATATAATTAATAAAGTTAAAATAAAGAACAAGTTAATTATGTATCACACTGCTCATTGAGAAAAGCTACTGACATTTTTTTTTTCTATGGATAACATTTGGGTTAGATCACAGAAATTGATGCAAAAAGGCAAGAGGGCACTGAGAAAATCAGTACATATATCCTATCATTCTTCACCAAACACTCTCCAAACTTCTAATTGGTCCTAGAACAGGAGTTTGGGGAGGCCATCAAGTATAAGAACAAAATGGGGAGCTACATTACATTGGATTTTACAAAAATCTGCAGCACATAAGCCAAACATCACAGCATGCAATGCATAACTTCAGCTTGCTTGGTGTGCAACCCATCATAATTGATCCCTGGAACATTGGAAAGCTGTGTTATGGAGTGATGAATCATGGTACACAGATTTCAGGTCTAATGGCTGTGTTGGGGGAGGTCTACCAACTGTGTAGCTTGTTGTAGGTGCCTGTCACTGTCTTTGGCTGTTTCTCATGGTTTGGCTTGGACCATTAGTTATTGTTTGTGGAACAGTGAATGCCATGCAGTGCACAGATTTTGGGAGTGTATAATTCTACTCTTCTTGCATTGTGGCAGCAGAATGGGGAGGGCCATTTTCTTTTTCAGCATGACAGAACATCATGTCATGCAGCACAGCCTCTAGTAACTCAGTTTGAAAACAGGTGTGCAAAAACTTCATTGGCCTACCATGACTTTACCCATTAAACACCTTTGGGATAAACTGAAACATCAGCTTCAGGCCAGGCCAACATGTCTATAATAAGTAGCTGAGTTGACCCTTGTGATGAATGGGGAACAAACTGAAATACTGCCTTTATGTTATCAAGAATTAGTTGGGAGGATACAATGCATGATTAAGGCCAAAAGTTGGCAGATGCATTATTAAATATTGTATCAATAAAAAAGTAGTACATTCTCTGAAACATGCAGTTGGGTGTTATTATATTTTGGATGGTATGGCTTGACTCATATTAGATTTAAAATACATTAAAGAAACTTTGTCTACTAATAAAACAATCCAGCTGTTTTATTAGTGGACAAAGTAGGCATAATATTTTTTAAAAGAAAACTGGAGCTAAATTCTTATAGGCCACTTTTATAGGTTATGACTGATTGTAGGAACAACCAAACATAAGCTGCTTGTGAGAAATGTTAAGATCACTAGCATAAAAGTGAGAATAGAATTGATTAAACCCATTCTCACTTATGTTAATCTTATAAAGTCTTGTAAAAATTATGCATACATGCTAAAAATGGGATGTCTTTAGAGAAGTAGTACATTTAATGTGCTAAAATTGGTGTCACTGATATAGCACATGACTGTGATAATCTGGGTGTTGAAAACAATTTTTGAGTTAGATACAAATAAATTTATTGTTTTTACTAGTTTATATATTCTTGACGTGTTAAATGTTATATCAAATTTTGATATTTCAGACTCTAGATAACTTTGAGTTCCTAAAAGTTCTTGGAAAAGGTACATTTGGAAAAGTTATATTATGCAGGGAAAAAGCTACCGGCCAGTTATATGCAATTAAAGTTCTTAAGAAAGAAGTTATAATTGCAAAGGTAATTACATTTTTTCCCATATATTTCTGTGAAATATAAGTAATTATTTACATAAAACCTGTTTAATTCAAAGTTAAAGGGACCAAAATACATCCATTTTTATTTAAACAAGTTTGAATCAAAATGGATATCCATACAATGTTCAAAACACCTTGATATTAATCAAGAGAAATTTTAGTCGTTACTCTTATTAAAACTGTGCAGAATTTTTGTAATTCTCATTTAAAATATCAATCTTTTAATTTTATTTTATTCCTTAGTAGATGTGAACACATTAACGTAGTCAATATGAGAAAGATAACAGTGAAAGATGATTGCTGTGGAGAAATTAATGCATTCACTTCTTCCTGAACTTAGATATGTGGCTTTGGATTTCAATCCACTTGGATGGAAACCACCCTACTTTTCAAACTTTTTATTCCAATTTGACAGGAGAAACGCTGGATATTTTTGTGAAGCAACTTTCACCAGAGACTGATTAATTCAGTGTAGAGAGAAGAAAGCCCAAAAGATAATCCCATAAATCCTGGGTTGAAACCGTCATTGGAAAAGCCAGTAGTAAAAGCTGCTAATCAATTTCTCGCTGAATGTGATAACAAGATTGCTAATTTTTGTTTTTGCCACCATTACTAGTCATATATTGTGATGTATACAAGCTGTACATTTAGTATGTTAAAATAAGCATTGTCATTTATTGCGTATAATTGTACATACCTGCTAAGGAGAGAATATATATGCCTTGGGACATTTTTTGCCATTGGTAATCCATGCAAAAAGTTGACATTTCTCTCATTTTTGCATTACCATCTTCAGTAAATTTCATAACTCTGTGTGAACTGATCTTGCTAATTGCTCTATGTGAGCTGGTGATCAGTTGATATCACTTTAGAACAGCTGAGAATGTTAAATAGAAAACGTTCCAGTCATTTTGTGTTTTATAGATTATTCAAAAGCATTTGATTATGTTCAACATGAGAAACTATGGGAAATGATGACTAATATGGGATTCCCAATCCACATAATTCAGCTGTTTCCAATATGGGAAACAATGACTTTTACAAAATAGGTAATGGTGTCAGGCAGGGTATTTTGTCACCTCGCCTTTTTAATCTTTATGCTGAAGATATCATGCATGAAGCTTTGGAAGATTTAGTGGCTGGCATCAAAGTTGGAGGACTAAAGATAAACAACCTTCATTATGCAGATGATACTGTGCTAATTTGCAATTCTAAGAAACTCTGAGGGGAGTATGTGAAGCAAGCAAGAAAAAAGGATTTTCTGAATGTGTACAAAACTAAAATTATGGTGATTGGTGATAATCTCGGTTAGATATCAAAGAAGTTGATGAATTTGATTACTTAGGGTCAAGAATAAATAAAAAATAGTGACTGCTCAAACAATGTAAAGAGACGGCAGGCAATTGCTAAAGGTTTGGTCAAAATTATGACCAATTATGACAAAATTATGGAGAGATCAAGATCTGTCCCTAAAGACGAAACCGAGAATCATTCATTTGTTAATTTTTCCTGTTGCCACTTATAGATGTGAAGGATGGAATCTGAAAAGGGTTGACTGGAAGAAAATTAAGGCATTTTAAATGTGCTATTACAAGAGGAATACTGCATATTCCTTGCTTGGATTGAAGAACAAATGCATGGGTATTGAATAAAATTGGCAAGCCTAAAATTCTTCTTCATAGCATCCACAAAACAAAACTCAAGTTTTTTGGACATATATAGTAAGAAGGGAAAACTTTTTGTTGAAGAATATAATGGAAGGGAAAATTGATGGGAAGAGGTGCAGAGGAAAACCTGCAACTAGGTGGAAGGATGGGATCAGTGAACTTCTGGCATGACACTTTACGATGCCGTTTGTAGAGCACACGATCAATGCAGTTGGAGGAATTTGTTGGTGGCCACAACAGCTCCTCATGGAGCTATGTGACTGTAAGAAGAATTGATATAGGACAGCTTACCTAAGTAACTCCAACAAAAGACTTACAGACTTGCCTGTAACAATGAATAGTTTTGACTGAACTGTCTGAAATGTTATTTGTGTCATGTTGGGATTAATCTTCTGAGGATATATACCTCAGAAGATAGTGAAAAAAAAAAGCTATATTTTTCATTGAACATTGCTTTCCAAATTGGATGATATTGTCCCAAATTAATTTTATACTCAGTGCCCACTTAAATTCACCCTACAACAGTATACGTCTAGTATTACATAGAGCCTCTTTTGCCTGTAACATTCTGGTACTATACTGGAACATCCACACTAAATGGAATCTTGCAATTCCCATAGCGTGAATGGCAAGTAGCCAAGTAGTTCTGATGCCAAGTAGCCCTTTCGGTGTCATTCTACATGTGATCTGAGTTGAGGTCTGGCGAGTGTGGGCCATCGAAGAAAGTAGCACCTACATTATCAAAAAACAGTCTAATAAGATTTAAATATAATGACATGGTACATTACCCTGCTGGAAGTAACAATCACCTTAGAAGAAGTGGTATGGGTATTTAAATATGTTGGAATGTTTGGGAATTGATTTTTTAGACAATCAAAAGACCCACGGATTTTCAACCAAATCATTACACTTCCTCACCATCTTAATATGTTCATGCATGATTGGTTCTTATATTACATGTTATAATTGCATCCAAACCCTGTCATCAGCAGCCTGATGCAGTTGGAAGTAGATTCATTGAATCACCAGATAAAGTACAATATGGTCTTGGTGCTAATGTGCCATATACAAAGTGTAGCAATAAAGTTCCCAAACTGATGCTGTTGCAGTCATGTTTCAGTTTGAAAATAAATGGAAGTATTGTTGTAATACAAACTTCCTCCAACAGGTAGTGGTGTGGAGATTGTCCAGTAGGCTGACAGGTGTCATGATTTTGCAGTGGAGCAACAAATTTTGCCTATCAGAATATCTGCAACAGAAACAGATTAAATGTTAAAAATTGTTAAATTGTACCAGTGTGTTTCACTGGACATGAGGATATGTGTGATGACCCAAGAAGTGGGCATCCATCAACCTCTTGAAGTGAGGACACAGTTGCAAAAGTTTGGGAAATTTTGGCAAGAGATTGTCGTTTGACCCTGAGAATGATTGCTGACGAGTTCAGTATGAATAAGGAGACAGTTCATCAAATTTTGCATTAAGATTTAAGGAAAAGAAAGTTCTGTGCAAAATTTGTGCTACACTGCCTTGCAGATGAGCAGAAGCAATGAAGGGTGTCATCTTGCAAAGACTTCATCCAGACTTGTCAAGGCAGTCCTAATTTCCTCAACTGTATTGTCACTGGAGTTGACTGTTGGGAGTGTCAGTATAACTCAGAGATAAAGCAGAGCATGCAGCGGACCTCTAAGATGATGCATGGTCTGAAGTGAACATCAGAGCAAGCAGTGGACTTCAAAATCATTACCAAGCCCAAAAAGGTTCGTTTACATAAGTTCAGAATCACTACAATGCTGATCTAGTTTTATAACAAAAGGTGTGGTTCACAATGAATTTGTACCCGAAGAGGGGCAAGAGTCAAATTGTATTCTACGTACAGGTGCTTCAGAGATTATTGAATTGCATTTCCCAGGTGAGGCTTCAATTTCAAGGAAAAGGCAGTTGGTTCTTAGCATTCGCATTTTAGCATTAGTTGAGACATACAATGCAAGAAAGCAAGCTTATACAGCATCAGCCAAAAAAAAAAAAAAAAACTTCCCATTTCACCCATCCAGTCACTCCAAATGTTTTTGCCTAGTTCAGCCTTAAATTTATTTAACCTATCAACTTCTACAACAACAGATGGAAGTCTGTTCCAACAATCAACCACCTGCTGGTTAAAGGCAAACATCCACACATCAATTCTACAACGGTCTTTCCTCGATATGAATCTGTGCCTCCTCAGGTTCTTAATCTCAGCAAGCAGAAGTATCCTATCAGCATTGAGCCTGCTCAAACCATTGAAGGCCTTATACACCTCAATCAAATCACTTCTCAGGTGCCTAGTCTCCAGATGCTGCAACTTGCAGAACTTAAGCCTCTCTTGGTAAGCGCACCCATTTGTTACTCTCACCAATCCTGTTGCCCTTTACTATACTCGTTCTAGCAACTCTACATCCTTCGTAAAATGAGGCCTCCAGACCTGTACGCAGTACTCAAGGTGTTTCCTGACCATTATCTTATACAAAGAGATAAGGTTGTTGCATGACAATGCCCCTGCCCATTCTGCACTTGTGGTGAAGACATTTCTTATGAAACATGGCATTTTAACCATCCATCCTACTCTCCTGATCTAGCACCGGCAGATTTCTTCCTTTTTCCCAAGGTGAAAACTTGCCTTCCAAGAAAAGTTTTTTTTTTTTATGAAAACCCCAATCACGAGAGGTATTAGAACCTATATACTTAGTACCGTGCTTGAGTTGGAGGTTAAGAAGATGAGAGAGGATATTTGTTGACATTCTTGAACTTCTGTAGACTGTAATTTTCAGGAAAGATATATGAAGGAAGGTTGTTCAGAAAACGGCAGTTGAATGAAGAAACGAGGAAGATGAAAAGTTGGTTCTGTGAGTTTGAAGTTGGACATTAAATGGATGTTGGCTGGTGGCGGCACGTGTTCGAACTGTTTTGAAAGAGAGAGCGGGAATTATAGAAGCCAATTCAGAAGAACAGTGCCCATACCTGTAGAAAAGGCATGCAGCAGAAACAGTACTGTTAGAGATGAGTGTTTAATTAACCGAACTGTCATGTTCTGAATGGAATCTAAAAGCCTGAGAGAGGTTTTGGGGCCACTGCCCCAGATGTGGGAACAATATTCCATGGTAGGGCAGATTTGCGACTTGTATAGAGTGAACAGTGTTTAGAAGAAAAGTAATGCAGAGAGCGAAAGAGAAAACCAAATTTTTTAGATGCAGAGGAAGCAATATTTGTAATGTGCTTGTGCTAAGAGAGACTAGAAGTCAGGGTAATCCCCAAAAGAGATATATCAATTTGCCTAGAAATCGGAGTGTCACCAAAGCTAAGCACGGGAGCAGAAGAATCCTTTTTTGTGAGATATAAGACAAGACTGAGTTTTAGAAGGATTGAAATTAACTAATTTGTCTTTGCCCCACTGGAGAATTACCTGGAGATCGGCATTTAAGGAATTGGTAGCGGATATTCAAGAAGTTAAAGCTGATTGAGCAGGGCGAGGTTTCTCAAAATGGAAAGTGGAATGCAATATGCTATCATCAGCAAAACTATGGATAGGATTTCCAGTGAATGGAAGAAGGTCATTAATATACAAGAGGAAAAGAGTGGGGGAAAGAACTGAACCTTGGGGTACACCAGCATTAGTGGAGGAGTTAGAAGACAGAGCCACCTGCCATCACCCTCAGTGAGCGATCAGAGAGAAAACTGGATAACCAATTACAAAAAACAGTTGGCAAACCATAAGATGGAAGCTTGTTTAGAAGACCTTTCTGCGAAACAGGATCGAAAGCCTTTTGAGATGTTAAGAGCAACTGCTTGTTTCACCAATTACAATATGCAACATTCTTCTCCTGAATGGCCTTAGCACATTTATTGGAAAACCAAGGTTTAGATAAAGGACGAGATTTTAAAGTGGAGTGTGGGATAAAGGATTCCATTCCTACAAGAATAAATTCACTGACACAATCTGAGCAAACGTTGACATAAGAAGGTTTGAAACAGTAGTCCAATCAAGGAAAAGAAGAAAAAGACATCTCGCAGGTCATCCCATTTTGCATTCTTGTAATGCCAAACAACACGAGGTTGGGAATAGCCATGAGATAAAGGCTCCATTGGAGAAGAAACAATCACTAAGTTGTGATCTGAGGTGCCTAAAGGACCACTCACTTCGACCGTGTACTTATAAGGGCTGTTTGTGAGAAAAAGATCGAGAGTGTTGGCTGTAGGGTTAGGATTGTCCGGTATTCTTGTAGGTAAATGAACAATCTGTGCAAGGTCATTAGTAATTGCAAAAGCCTCAACATCTTGGCCAGCTGGAGTTGTGAACATTAAAATCACCAAGGAAAATTACCTCAGTTTTAGGAAAGTTGAACTGGAGAAAGTCAAGTTACAAAACTGGAAAGGTTGAGCAGATGGGCTGAGAGGTGGCAAATGAAGTTTAACATTGACAAATGTAAAGTACTACATATGGGAAACAGCAACCCCAGAGCAACGTATCAACTCTGTGGTACTACACTGGCAGTGGTAGAGAATGAAAGGGGACCTGGGGGTGGTTGTGCAGGCAGATATGAAGTTTTCTGAGCAGTGCAGACGGGCTGCAAGAGTAGCTCATGGTGTATTGTCGATGATATATAGGAATTTTTCTAGCAGGGATAAGGAGGTGATTATTCCATTGTATAAGGCAATGGTCAGACCACACCTAGACTACTGTATACAGGTCTGGAGGCCTCATTTCAAGAAGGATGTAGAGATGCTGGAACGAGTACAGAGAAGGGCAACAAGATTAGTGAATGGAACAAAGGGGTGCTCTTATGAAGAAAGGCTTAAGTTTTGCAAATTACAGTTTCTGGAGACTAGGGACTGGCGAGGTGATCTGATAGAGGTGTATAAAGCCTTGAATGGTTTGAGCATGCTCAATGCTGATGGGATTCTTCCTCTTGCTCAGAATAATCACCTGAGAGGGCATAAATTCAAATTGAGGAAAGACAGATGTAGGATAGACGTGAGGAAATTTGTCTTTAGCCAGCGGGTGGTTGGTTGGTGGAATAGACTTCCATCGCTTGTCATGGAAGTTGATAGCCTAAATAAGTTTAAGGCTCAGCTGGACAGGTATTTCGAACGAACGAAAAAGGGTGAAGTGGAAGTGGTTATTTTTTATTTATTTATTTATTTTATTTATTTTATTTTTTTTTGGCTGATGCTGCATAAGCTTGCTTTCTTGCATCAAATGCCTCTACTAATGCTAATGCAAAGAGTGGAAGTCAAAGAGCTCCAAGTGATTAGCAGAGTTGGGAGAACGATAGAGACAACAGATTAATTTCACAGAATGAGGTAGAGAGATTTTAAGCCTGAGAAGATCAAAGAGAGGAGATTCCAAATTACCAAGTCTCTGACAGGGAATATCGGAACGGACATATGCACAAGTACCACCTTTGAGGGGGAGGGAATCATACAGATGAGATGAGCAGCAGTTTAATCAACCGATAACTGAGATTCTGTGTGAAAAAGTACATGGGGTTTGGCAACTGCAAGTGGAAATGGACATTGTTGAGATTAGAATTGAGACCATGTATATTTGTGAAATGAACTAGGAAGTGTTTGGGATGTTTAGATCCTTTGGCAGATAAGCTTACTTTATTAGTTTGACAGTTCATGGTGTATTCAATAGTAAGAAAAAGTGAAGGGGGACATGCTGTATGAAGTAATGAAATTTTTGGATATGGCATACACATGGTAAGAATATACCCAGATCCTTGACATAACATGGCCTCCACAATGCCCCCCCCCCCCCGGATCAGCTAGTGTATAATAAGATTATACACTAGCTGATCCGGAAGCCTTCTAAATAGTTACCAATAGGTTCAGTCCAGTGTACTAACGAAGCGGTGTTTGAAGCGGCCAGGCTTCGAACACTGTTTTAGAGTTGTACCCTCGAAATGTAAGGAAGATTGGGTCTCGCCATGATGTCCATCATAACCTCAAAAGTCATCAGTCATACTGCATGATGGAAGAGATGGGGAAGGGTTGACTGGAACTTAGCTCTGGAGACTAAACATGGGTTCCACCACTTCAAGCCTCCAGTAAGCAAAGTGGTGGTATTGCACCAGTTGATGAGAGTCATCTACCACCTAGTATTGCCTGGTAATGCAGAGGGTCGGCATTCCTCCATGTGGTGTGGGTGCCACACCTCAACCCCCTGCTTACGTTGGTTCACACCTGGGTGGTCATCCACACTGTGCTTATGCTTGTGGGTCATACCCAGGATTACTAACAGTTCCACCATTGTGAAGGTGCAAGCAGAGGGTTTGGCTGTCACAGACTGTCTGGACCTTGCCGAAATTGGGTCCACTTGACTTGAGCTTCACCCGAATATCAGTTCCATCAGCATTTTAGACTCCCAGGTTGCAAGTACAGCTTGTCTGGCATATCTGAGAATGTCTGTGACAACCTCAAGGACCAGGATGTTGAGGACATAAAGATTAAGATAAAGATTTCAGGATGTTGAGGACATAAAGAAAAATGTAACTGCCAAACTGAACATCATCTATTTGGATGTCTTACTGACTATTTTCAGGAACTTTTCAAGTGCTGTAATATGTGCATTCAAGCTACGTACGGGTGATTCAAATTATTGAATTGCATTTTCCAGATTAGGCTTCAATTTCAGGTGGTGATTACTTTGAATAAAAATAAAACTATTTTTATTTTTAACAAATGGAAGGCATAAGCTTCTTCACTTTATGTGTTCTTTTTATAGCACCAGTCCAGGAACTACATTGCCACACCTTGTAAACAAAAAAATATATATTTTTTGGCCTATCTACTGTTCTGTGTATAGCATCTCTGCTGTATGTATTTGCATATCCCACAATTTTGACCTTTGCAGAAGTACTGGAACACGTTTCATGTTCACAGGTCATGAGGATATGTTGTCTACAGTGTATTTTTAACTCTATGTTGAGAATGCATCCTTTTTCCCCCCTGGATATATAGCCAGAGTTACAAGTCATGATCAAATAATGTATCAGTCCATTAACATATGAAATTGGTATATCTAATAAAATGGATGCAAAATATATACAAATAAAGATTTTTTTGATAAATGATTTTAAATGTCATACATCACTTAGATAATTGCAAGAGTAATTCAGATGGAATTATTTTTACCAACTTTTTTTTTTTTTTTTTTTTTTTTTGTTTTAGGATGAAGTGGCTCATACATTAACAGAAAATAGGGTTTTAAGGAATACCAAACATCCTTTCCTAATAGTAAGTGATTTTTTATTTTTATTTTCCCTCATTAAAACTAAAATTTTGAGAAACATGGTTTTTTTACCTCTTTCTATTCTTTGATTAGGAATTTATGTAGGGAATTTCACCTTATCATGGTGAGGAGGTTCAAGTATCCTAGTGACCCCAAGAGCTCTGCTGGCAGGAACTCCTGCTAGGTCACTCTAGCTAGACAGGTCAAAGGATAGGGATGAGATAAAGTTTAGTCTGCAGTTGAAGAGAAGGGCTAGCATCCTATCCTTTAGATATAAAATTAAAAAGCTCAAAGAAAATTGAAGGATAGGAACTGGACTGACAGTCCTACAAGCAGCATGCTTAATGAGAAAATAAGAAGGAATTTATTAAACAGTTTTAGGGTGACCATTTCCCAAGTTTCTTCCACTTTTAGTAAAAAGAAAAGTGAGAAAAAAAGGCAGCATTCGAGATATAATGAACACTGTTATTAAACGTATTTCAACATTGCTTAGATCTATTCATTTCTTTATTTGATCTTTAGTGGTCAGCACCAGATTTCAGGCATTTTTCTGAACTGATTGACTAATTAATGGGCGCGCACACACACACACTGAAAGCTGATTTCAATGGCTTTTATTTTGCTGATTACAGCAAAATAATACCCATTTGATATGGGTTGCTAGTGTAATGTTGAGTCAGTCTGAATTTCCAAACTAATAGAAAACAACCTTATCTGCGAAAAGATCTACACCTCCCGAACACTTCCTTGTTCATTTCACAAATATACATGATTTCAGTTCCAATCCCATTTACACTTACAGTCTGCTAAACCCCACATACTTTTTCTGACAGAATACCAATTATTGGTTGATTCAACTGCTGCTCATCTCAGTTGTTCTAATTATTTGCTATATGATTCCTTTTGCTTCAAAGGTACTTGAGCATATGTCCACTTTGATATTCCTTGTCAGAAACGGTAATGAAATCTCTTTTGATCTTCTCTGGCTTAAAATCTTTAAAATCTTTCTACCACATTCTATCAAATTCCTCTGTTGTCTGGCGCCTCCGTAGCCAGGTGGGAAGGAGCAGCAGTGCGTAACACACGCTTCTTGATTAGACCGGGGTTCGAGCCCGTCACCACCAAATACGAAGGACGCGGAAAGGTCAGGGAATGACCACCGCATATCCCGGAGCAATATGGCCTTAGTTGCTAATGCTCCTAAAAACCAAACAACAACAACAACCCTCTGTTGTCTCTATCATTCTAATTATTTGCAACTCTTTGACTTCCTCTCTTTGCAACTTGACTTTCTCCAGTCCAACTTTCCTAACAGTGAGGTAATTTTTCTTGGTGATTTTAATGTTCAGAACTCCATCTGGCTTCCATTTTCTAGTCACACACATACCAGGCTGGTCAAGATATATTTTTCTGTTTATACTCCGGCACGACAATCAACTCAAGATGCTGAGACTTTGCAATTACTAATGACCTTACACAGATTGTTCATTTACCTACCAGTATACCACACAATCCTAAAGCCGACCGGGCTAGCTGGGTGGATAAAGTTCCTGCCTGGCAACCCAAAGGTCGCAGGTTTGAATCCCGCCTCTGGCTTGGATCAAAGTACAGTAATACCCCGACTTACGCGAACTCGGAGTTACGCGGTTCTTGATTTTTTTCGTTTGGCAACGCTGCCGCCCACTATCTTCAAGGTCGTTTTTCGTATGTTATCGATATACGGTGCGACGGCGGAGAATGAGAGCGAAAGATGAACAAAATTCAACTTTGTTGCTTTTATGTTTTTTATATCAGTGAAGGGGAAACACATTTCACCATAATAACGTAAAAACCAACACAATTCCAGCTATCGGTATAATCGCAAATGCAATTAGATCGAGTTTACTACCAGTTTATAACAGATTTCACTAGCAGAAACGCAACTGGATTTTTATTGTTTTATGGTAGTAATCCCTAGAAATGTGAGGTGTTAATACTGTATCTCTGCCTTTATGGTGTTGTTTATTCAGTTGCTACATGCGCGCAGCTTTGTTTATGCGTATCAAGCGTGCCTCCTCGTTTTGTAATTGTGCTTTATTCCCTAAAAATGAGTAAAATACTTAATTAAAAGGTGTGAAAAGGAAGCGTCCTGGTGAAGACACTACAGATTCAGAGAGAAAAAGAAAAGCAATTATCGATAAACAGAGGCGGACTGGGTCAAAAATTCTTACCCGGGAAAATTTATAGTGGCCTCATACTATGGTTTATGGCCAAAATCACACTGGCCCACTGGGGTTTCCCCGGTAAGGCTTATGGCCAGTCC
The DNA here is from genome assembly GCF_048544385.1 of Mastigoproctus giganteus. Lineage (NCBI taxonomy): Eukaryota > Metazoa > Arthropoda > Arachnida > Uropygi > Thelyphonidae > Mastigoproctus > Mastigoproctus giganteus. Next base: position 232,601,677 of record NC_143580.1, on the reverse strand, counting down.
ACCTCTGTCGATAGAGAAAAAATATGAAATTGTGAAACGCTTTGAGCGAAATGAAAGACCATGTGATATTGCACGTGCTACAGGCCTAAATGAAGCAACGGCGAAAAGCACATGACAATTGCAAACTTGACAGGTTGAAAATTGAAAAGGGCTCAATTGTAAAGGGCTTAAAAATTTTAGAAAACATAGACTCCAACGAAGAACGCGTTATAGCTACAAAACAAGGAATAAAAAAAATTATTAGCTTGCTACGAAGAAATTCTGCGTGAAAAAAAGAACGCGCTGTGTCGTCAGACGAATTTGTTAGATTTTATGAAGCCATCGACATCGAAATAACTTTTTTACGTAAGTCATTTGTTTTTTTTAATACATATTTTGTATTAATATGTATAAAGAACTGCAATTTTATTAATATTTTTCTTCTAAACTAGTGTTTTTTTAGTCCTTGGTCCCAATTAAGCAAAATTTATATGCAAAGTTGTACCCCGACTTACGCGATTTTCGTCGGACCCACCTATCGCGTAACTTCGGGGTATTACTGTACTGCAAAAACCGTGGGAAGTGCATTATGGCCACAGAAGCCGATGTGCCAACAACTACCAAAAAAAAAAAAAAACCAATCCTAAACACACAGCCAACACACTTTATCTTCTCACAAACAACCCTTCTGAGTACATGCTTGAGGTGGGTGGTCCTCTACATTCCTTAGATCACAACTTGGTGATGGTCTCTTCTCCAATGGAGCTTTTCTCTTATGGTCATTCAACTTTGTGTTGTTGGCATTACAAGAATGCAAAATAATCTGCAAGATTTCTTTTCCTTGGTCTGATTACTGTTTCACACCTTCCGATGTCAACATTTGCTCAGATCGTCTATGTGAAATTATTCTTGTAGTGATGAAATCCTTTATTCCACGCTCCACCTTAAAATCTCCTCCTTTATCTAAATCTTTGTTTTCCAATAAATGTGCTAAGGCTGTTGAAAATAAGAATGTTACACATCACAATGGTTTATATTGAAATCTCCAGGTTCATTTTCTGTCTACACCAAAACTCGCAACAATTGTAAAGCAGTTATTAATCAGTCCATACTAGATTTCAAACAGCCTAAGAGTAGAAAACTTGCTTCTGACTATTGGCTGCAAATTTTGCCCATCTATATTCCCATCTCTGCCAAAAACCGAGTGGTTCCATTGCCACTTCAGCCAAAAATAGTTGACCTGCTAGCATCCTACTTTTCTTCTAACTCATGTATTGAGTTTTGGCGCATTATAGCCTTAGTCGCTAATGTGCCAATAAAACCCAAGCAACAACAACTCATGTATTGATGACCTTGGTAAACCACCTTCTGCATTGCCAATACATCACATTCTGTGCCTCCTGTGGTTTTCCTTCAAAAGGATGTCAGAAGAATTCTGAATTGTCTTGATTCTAAGAAACACCAAGTCCTGGTGGTATTTTTCCACTTTTTCTCAAAACCTTTGTTCTCAGCTTACTCCTGTTCTGTGTCAACTTTTTTCACTTTCATTTTCCACAGGTGTTTTCCCTTCTGCTTGGAAATTTGCTCATATCAGCCAGTTCCTGAAAAGGATGACAAATCCCTCTCATCGAATTGTCGTCCCGTTGCATCCCTACTCTTTCTAAAGTAATGGAGAAATCCAATTGCCAACTCTTAAACTATCTAAAAACTTTCCATCTGATCAATGATCGCCAGTATGGATTCCATCAGTGTCGATCTACTGGTGCTATTCTGGCTTATGTTAACCATATACAGGCAAATTCGATGGAAAAGTTTGAAACTCATGCAATTGCTCTTGTTATTTCACAGGCTTTTGATTATGTTTGGCATAAAGGTCTTCTAAATAAGCTTTTGTATTATGGTTTCTCCATTTAATTCTGCAGTGGGGCAAAGATAACTTATTGGATTGGGGGGAAACGTACAGGCATACTTAATATAAACATATTAGTAATGTCATTAATGTAATTATTCCCCAAAGGTGACGGGTTCGATTCCCGCCTCGGGCTTGGATCAAAGTACTGCAAAAACCTTGGGAGGTGCACTATGGCCACAGAAGCTGATGCTCCAACAACTACCAAAAAATTGGTAGTTGTATTAATATTAATTGGTAGTTGTATTAATATAAACATATTAGTAATGTCATTAATGTAATTATTCCCCAAAGGTCACGGGTTCGATTCCCGCCTCGGGCTTGGATCAAAGTACTGCAAAAACCTTGGGAGGTGCACTATGGCCACAGAAGCTGATGCGCCAACAACTACCAAAAAAAAATGTAATTATTCAGTAATAGTACTAACTGACAACAACCTCCTCTTTCTAAAAACCATTCTACAAAAATGCTGTAATGCATCCTAATTAACAGCTGAAGACAACAACACTGCCTCATTTCCCCTGCCAAAATTACCACCAAGTGTATCGGCTCACATCTGAACTCATCATACAAATTACAATTGTATAACCCATGATCCCATGACTCTACCATGCCACAAACACAGTAGGGCTCATCTTCCAATCCTAACTGATGTAATTTCGCTTTCAGTGAACTATGTCCTGTAAGTATGTATGAACCCTCCATACAAGGATAAAACCACTCATTTAATTTATTCTTATAATTAAATTGTAAACTAGAAATAAAAGAATATGTTGTTCTACCAATTGCACTTAAGTCCCAATGCTTCTGCCACAAATTAACTAACTTAATATAATAATATATCCCGCTTGTTTTTTGTAATCGTTAACAATGTGGATTTACAGTAATACCCAAAAACGTTATTTGACCTCCCTTACTTAAATAATAACAGAATGATCTATCTATATACAAGAAATAAATCCAAAGACATCACCCCAACTAAAACTTGCAATGCATTGGTCGACACTGTCTTACATACCCGTAACATAGTTAGTAACATAACTCTTTGTAGAGACAATTTCTGCTTAAATTTTACTTGAATGGTTCTTGCATACCAAATAGAGGAGGCATAAGTAACTATTGATATAAAAATAGCATTATAATATAAATGTATAACCTTCTTACCTAAACCCCAATCGTTTCTAGTTAATCTAATAATGGAAGCAGTATAATTTTTAACCTTAGACCTCAGGTAATCTAAATGCAGTGTATATTGCAATTTATCATCAAGAATTACTCTTAGGTATTTAACTTGAGAAACTAAAGCAGTGGTTTTCAACTGGAGTGCTGCAACAACATTCCAGGGATGCCATGTAATTTGGGTTTAAGTTACTTAAACTTATTATTTTTTTTTAATTAAATATAAATTAAATTATAAATTATATATATATATATATATATATAATTTGCATTATGAAATGTAATTTTTATAACTATATTATTGTAATAACTATCATATAACATATATATTTTTTAATGTTAGATATACACACACACACACACACACACACACACACACACACACACACACACACACACACACACACACACACACAGGGAGAGAGAGAATCAGATCTAACAGGCAGAAAATTGAGTAGGGGTGCTGCAAAATAAAATAAATTACTTAGGGGTGCCGTTATTAAAAAAAGGTTGAAAACCACTGAACTAAAGGAATCTCTTTACCATTTATTTTTAATCTGGGTGGTCTATTGTAATCCAGCTTTCCTTTTAATAACATCATAACTGTTTTATTGGAAGAGATCTTTAATTTGTTTAATTCCACCCACTTGATTAAATCCGGGATAATCATATCTAGCCTACTTTCCAAAACTGCCCTTGACTTTCCAGTCACGCATAAAGCCAAATCATCTGCATAAGCCACCTTGTAGCAGTGAGCTGTGGATCTACTCAACCACTGGTTTAAAACAAGCTTCCACAATATGGGACTTAAAACAGAACCCTGTGGACAACCACGATTAATCTCTTTCATACCTTAAATGTTGAGATTTAACTATTATTTTCCTCCCCATCAAATACAGCAGGCCCCTTATAACGCAGTTCACTTTACACTGATTCGCTATAATGCTGTTCTTATATTATAACCCGTATCTGACTATAACGCTGTCACAGATCACTATAACGCTCTTTTACAGATTGCATTTTTGGCATATTTAATGAAATCATTTCATTTGATGGAGTCGATAGCTTGAAAATGAATATCAAAACAGCATTAAAATTGTTTCCCACGCCGACTTGAGAAATTTTTGCACGATAATTTAATTGCAGTACAGTGACTTGTTAAGTAGTTCAGAGATCAACATTTTAAAAAATGATCAAGTATATTGCTTGTAATATTTGCTTTATATGCATTTATCCAAAGTCTAGTCATCACTCAGTACAGTATTAGACATCGTGAGTAACGGACAGTTTACTTGAACATGGTATCATAATTAATGCAACCAATGCAGTTACATTTTCGAAGAGTTAATAATGGCGGATAAGAATGAAAAAGCAACAATGCCTGGGTGCAGTATGAAGACTATAAATGTAAGAAAATGACTGAATTTGAAAATTAAATTAGATGTTTTGAAGTGAATCGATTCTGGTCAAAGACAAGCGGATGTGTGCCATAATTTAGGACTTGCAAGCGGAAAAGATAGCTGTTCCATTGCAAGCAACACTCGGGCTAGGCTGGCTATTAGGATTGAAATGAAAAGACTTTAACTAATTTTATTGAAGATAATATCCAATGCAGAATTCAGTTAAGTTAAATATAAAAAAAGAGAGAGAGAGAGAGAGAGATTAGCCAATATGATGATCTGAAGAAAACTCACCTAAAAAAAAAAAATGTGGAACCATTTAAAACTAGTAAGGCTGGTTGAATAGATTTAAAATCCAGGGAGAAGCAGCAAGTGCAGATTAAGGAGCCGAAACTTTCAAAAAAGAACTTGTTAAAATTATTGAAGAGGGATATGTGTTATACTTCTCAACAAGTTTTTAACATAGATGAAGCAGGACTTTTGTGGAAATTAATGCCTAAAAGAAGTTTCATATTGAAAGAACAAAAAAAAAACATGCCAGGTTTCAAAGCGGCAAAGGATCGGTTGACTTTATTGTTGGGTGGTAACACTGTGGGGGATTTAAAATTAATACCCCTTTTAGTTTATTTGGAAGATTAAATTAAATCAATTTAGATAAATTAAATTCATGATTTTAATTGGAATTTTAAGTTTAATTTTGATACATAAGTAGTTACCACATAATTATATACGTATGTAATGCAGAATATTTTATATGTACGGATATTTGAATATTAAATATTTTGACCGACAATTGTGCATCTTTTCACTACCGTTTATTATTGATTAGGAAATATCCTATGGCACCAACTGCAACTCACAAATACATATGTTACCCTATGGGAATGCGGCGCTCTGTTTTTCCGGAATGAATTATCAGCGTTAAGCGGGGGGTCACCATAATTCCTAATGATCTGATACAATAGCTGGGAACAACTTAAATCTCTAAGTGAGGCAAGAACACTTTGATACGGTATCAAAACTGTTTGTCGATTTTGAGGGAGCATTTAAAATGGTATTAAATGCTTCCTCAAAATCGACAAACAACAAGTACATATTTGTCTATAGTATTAACACTAACTAATTAAATGCTGTATGGCGTCCTCAGTTGAACATTTTTTCTTAAAACCATACTGATGCTTAAATTCTAACTCCTTATCTCTAAACAACTGTTTTAGTCTTTCAAATATTTTCCCCAAATTTGCCAATAATGAAATGGGTCTATACCCATGTGGATCTGTAATGAATTTAGCAGGTTTCTTCAACAATTTTAACAAAGCAATCTTCCAAAAACCAGGGAAAGCTTCCTGTAACTACTAAGTACTATAGGTTCTAGTAACTCGTTCTAGTAACATAAAAAAATAAATTAATTAAAAATAAAAATTAGAGCATGAGTATGTTATAGGCCAGTTGCCACAGTGTGATGAATAGCTATATAGATAAAGACAGTGTACTGTTAAAACAGTGTCTTATTAAAAGGACTTTAGACATTTTGATTAGAAATGTGGGTTGGTCATTAACTCATTAGGAGAATGTTTCTTAATTTACATGATTGCTGTTTTCTATGCTAGCATGTTAGGAAGAGAAGGCAAAACCTTTGAGCTGATTATTAGCAATGATTTGTCATGTGTTAAAAAATCTTCAGATAAAGGAACCACTAGAAGCCAGTTACCATAATCCCACATCAATACACTGTGTATTGACGTGGAATTTAATTAAAAATATAACTACTGTCAAGGTAAGGTAAGGGAATTTGTTTTTGCACTGGTGATTACAGTGGTCTTAGGCAGTTTTTAAATTCTTTCTAGGTGGACTGACTGACTGTTGCTAACAAATGAAAATGCTAAATGGGAAGTGTTGTGGGAGGTAATCGCAGGAGCAGCTAAACTCTTTCTACAAAATAAAAGATGGTTTTCAAGATTTAAACCTAAACAGATGTCAGATGAACCTATTGGAATATATAGTCATCTCATGCATTTTAGAAAAAATGCATGAGATGACTATATATTATCAGGGGACACAGAAGCTTACAGCAAATATAAACTACTTTGCTGTAAAATTACTGAGGGAATTAGGTATGCTAAGGGGGATTTGAGAAATTTTTGTCTACGACGCAAAGTATTAAAAATTTCTCTACTAATGCTGGAAAGAAAGAGATAAACCATATTACTCCATATGATATCATTGGCATAGCTTTTGTTGATCTTGTGCAGGTTGCTGACAAACTGAAAATATTTTGCATCTTTTAACACATGAAATTTATATGGATAGGAATACTAGAAGTACACCCAACTATAACTGGGACTTAAATGATTGCATGATACTAAAAGGAACCAGGAAGAGAATTTGCTCACTTTAATATAATTGAATAGGTTCCATCCACCCCAGATGCCTTATTTACTTTAAGATTAGACGTTTGATTTAACATTGATTGCATAAAATTATAACTTTGAATCAGGGAAATAGAACTAATAATTCAGTAAATTACACTGGGCTGCATAGATTTTTATGCATTCAAAGTTCATGGTGTTTCTGGGTGTATTTTTAGTGCTAATTTAAAAATCCAAGCTGATTTTGCATGTTACATACAGCTTTTTTCCAAACAGAATTTTTTCTTAGATGCACATTTCATGCATACACAATATTATGTGTACTACTTCTTTTGTAACTGATGGTATTTTTTGTGTGCTCAGCCATGTTGAGATCTGCAAGTTGGATAGCTGTGTAAAGTTGCAGAATTGTTTCTTCCATATTCAGTTATTTTCTGGTACAGTTATGTTAACTAGTATATGCTTCTAATGAAATTTTCATATTCTGTGCATTTGATGATGTCATCTCTGCTTGTGTGGACAATCCAAGTGGACAATGGGGCTAAACTTTGAGAAATTTTTGTCTACGACGCAAAGTATTAAAAATTTCTCTACTAATGCTGGAAAGAAAGAGATAAACCATATTACTCCATATGATATCATTGGCATAGCTTTTGTTGATCTTGTGCAGGTTGCTGACAAACTGAAAATATTTTGCATATTTTGAAAATATTCTGAAAATATTTTGCAAACAAGGGCAGGGTATAACAAAATTTGTGAAAAAAAGTACATTCCACATATTTTGGAATTAAATTAAGTCATCAAGATAAAAGTTGGATCTTCCCCCCATAAAATGTGTGAGGGCTTACGATTGTGAAAATCTGTTAAAAAGAAAGCCATGAAATTTGCCATTCCCATTGTTTAAAGGGAATCTTGGGATCATATCAATGACTTATTTTCATTACATAAATGTAGCAGATTATAATGCAAAGAACATGCAGAGCATTTTGTACAACATTACTTCATTTGTAAGGCCAATAATCTAGTAACCTGAACTGCCGGTACCACCTCCACCAGTTATTCTTGAACATATGCCATCAGATCCTGAATCTGACATTTCTGATCTAGAGGGTGATATAAACTGTTATGATGAAGCAATTCACAATTCGGAACCACAGCTGTTTACACAAAATGAACCCAACAATCTCAAGATATTTAAATCTACCCAAAGGGTCTGCAGAGCTTTGGTTCTGCAGACTGAAATCCAAATAACTGCCATCCATAGGAACAGTCTTTTCATAGACGTGAAAAAGAATTGGCTTCCCATTTTTTGAAGAAGTCTCAATGATACATTGCAATAATGTTCCTGCAGTTATGAACTATTTGGGAAATTTCTACCAATCAATCAAAGAGTAAGGCTATTTATTGGCTCATCAAAGCAAAGCCTTAAAGGAGTTCTCCTTTGTAATGGAAACAAGTATGCATCCATTCTTGTAGCCCATTCAATGTACTTAAAAGAAAACTGAAAATGTTACGCTTCTTTTGGAAAATTCATTGCAGGGATCGTGGTTGGCTAGTGTATGGAGATTTTAAAGTTATTGGTCTGATACTCGGCCAACAACTTGGTTGCACAAGAATGCTTTGCAAGTGGATAGTTAAGCAAGAAGTGTACATTGGGAAAGGAAAGTGTGGCCACGAAAACAAGTCTCTAATACTTGGTTCAAAGAACATTAAAGATGAGCTACTAGTAGATTGAAACAAAGTACTGTTACCACTTCCATATATAAAAGCTAAGTTTAATGAAACAGTTTGTCCAGGAACCTGAATAAAGAAGGAAATTGTTTCAAGTATGTTTGCACTAAATTCCCATACAAAAAAATAAAAACAGGAATTTAGTGCAAACATACTTGAAACAATTTCCTTCTTTATTCAGGTTCTTGGACAAACTGTTTCATTAAACTTAGCTTTATATTAAAAAAATCAAAGCTGCAATCTGCTGTTAGACTACATTTGAAGAATCCATGAACTGAATTGAAAGAGATGCTTGGACTGGCTTTAAAAATGTAGTATGCAGTTTTTTGGGAAACATTAGCATTAGCATTAGCATTAGTAGAGGCATATGATGCAAGAAAGCAAGCTTATTCAGCATCAGCCAAAATAAAAGAAAAAAAAAAAAAAAACAACCACTACTCCCATTTCACCCCTCAATTCGTTCGAAATACCTGTCCAGCTGAGCCTTAAATTTGTTTAGGCTATCAACTTCAACAACAAGCGATGGAAGTCTATTCCACAAACCAACTGCCCGCTGGCTAAAGGCGAATTTCCGCACATCTATCCGACATCCGTCCTTCCTCAATTTGAATTTATGCCCTCTCAGGTGATTATTCTGAGCAAGAGGAAGCATTCCATCGGCATTGAGCATGCTCAAGCCATTCAAAGCCTTGTACACCTCTATCGGATCACCTCGGCGATGCCTAGTCTCCAGGCTCTGTAATTTGCAAAACTTAAGCCTTTCTTCGTAAGAGCAACCCTTTGTTCCATTCACTAATCTTGTTTCCCTTCTCTGTACTCGTTCCAGCAGCTCTACATCCTTCTTGAAATGAGGCCTCCAGACCTGTATACAGTACTCAAGGTGTGGCCTGACCAATGCCTTATACAAGGGAATAATCACATCCCTGTCCCTGCTAGAAAAATTCCTGTATATCATTGACAAGACACCATGAGCTACTCTTGCAGCTCGTCTGCACTGCTCAGAGAACTTCATATCTGCCTGCACAATTACCCCCAGGTCCTTTTCATTCTCTACCACTGTCAGCGTAGTACCACAGAGTTGATACGTTGATCTGGGGTTACTGTTTCCCATATGTAGTACTTTACATTTGTCAATGTTAAACTTCATTTGCCACCTCTCAGCCCATCTGCTCAACCTTTCCAGATCCTGTTGCAGCAGCATAGTATCAGTAGTGTCCTTAACAACCCTGCCAACCTTTGTATCGTCTGCAAACTTGGACATTAAGCCTGATACACCATCATCAATATCATTTATAAATACAGAAAACAACAATGGACCCAACACTGAACCCTGAGGAACTCCACTAATAACATTAGTCCACGTTGAGCAGTGTCCATTGATTACCACTCTCTGTCTTCTGCCACTCAACCATCCCTTTATCCATAGCAGCAATTTGCCTCGAATGCCACACTTCTCCAATTTGTGCAGCAGTCTTCCATGCGCAACAGTATCAAAAGCCTTTCTAAGATCCAAATATATAATATCAAAGTTATTCCCTGCATCCAGTTCTTTTGTGACTACATCATAGTATCCAATCAAATTGGTCAGACAAGACCTGCCCTTAACAAACCCATGCTGTGTCTGAGCTATAACTGAATTCTTGTCCAGATGATCCTGCAGTGCTTCTTTAACCAGTGCCTCCATTAATTTTCCTGGAACCGAAGTTAAACTAACAGGTCTATAATTACTTGTGTCAGCCTTTGATCCTCCTTTGTGAATTGGGGTTACATTTGCACATCTCCAGTCCATGGGTACCTCCCCTGAGTCCAAAGAAGCTCTCATAATTATGGCTAGGGGTTTGCTTACTTCCTTTGCTGCCTCCTTTAATATAACTGGATAGATCCCATCCACCCCGGGTGCCTTTTTTATGTTTATCCTCAACAATTTCTCCTCCACTTTCCTCTCAGTTATTAGAAAATCATCTAGCTCACTGCCAATGTTTACTTCACCTACGACATTCCCCTTCCTGAATAACTCCTCATGTGTGAATGTAGATGCAAAATACTCGTTTAGATTGTTAGCCACCTGAGCTGGATCCTCAACTGTTGAACCATCAACATCCAGTGGACCAATCTGATTCATCCCTTTCCTTCTTGAGTTTAAATAGGTAAAGAACTCTTTTCTGTTTTTCTTTGCATCCTTTGCCAAGGATTTCTCATAATCTGCCTTTGCCTGCCTAATCTCCTTTGTGACTTGGTTACAGACCAACTTATATCTGTCATAGGCTTCCACGTCACCCATTAATTTGTATGTATCCCATGCATTTTTCTTCTCTGCCATATGTCTCATTAGTTCATCTGACAACCATTTAGGCCTGAACCTTGAACAATATTTCTTGGTTGGTATGTAAAGCCTGGTAGCTTCCAAGATTAGTTCCTTGAATGCTTCCCATTTTGAATTTGCTGTTGGTAACATCATCAGTTGGTCCCACTGTATAGAATTTAAATACTGTCTCAGACCAGCATAGTCTCCTTTACGAAAGCAAAAACCCTTCCCTTTACCTCTGATGGTAGTTACCTCCTTGAGTAAATCCCACTTCAGCACACTGTGATCACTGCCACCCAGTGGTTCATTTATCTGCAGATTCCTAATGCATGAAGAATCACTACTGATAATCAGATCAAGAGTATTACTCCCTCTAGTTGCCTCCCGAACATGCTGGTGTAGAAAACAATCATCCAATAAATCCACAAAAGCCTTGCTAGTGTGTGAGTGACCAACCCACAAATTCCAGTCAATATCTGGGAAATTAAAATCCCCCATTATAAGACTCTCTGATTTACTGGCCCACTCTATTTCCCTGTACAGTATCTTATTATACTCATCAGAGTCATTAGGCCTATAGCACACTCCTACTCTCAATTTTGATTTACCTATGCTTATGTCACACCAAACTGACTCAACACTGCACTGTCCAGCGATGTCAACTGGCTTCACTTCCTTGGATTTTATGTGTTTTTTAACTAATAGCATAACCCCTCCTCCCTTCCTATCCTGTCTATCCTTTCTGTAGACGTTGTACTCCCCAAATTCCAGTTCTGCATTCCTTATATCTGTGTGACACCACGTCTCTGATATCCCAACAATATCTGCTTTTGATGTTTTGAGTAATACCTCAAACAATATACATCTTGATCATGAGTGACATGCTGCGAAGTTCAGGAAACTAGGCTGCAGTATGAGTGTTAAGGTGTGCATTTTGCACTCCAATTTCAACTGTTTCCCACAAAATTTAGATCGGTTAAGCAAAGAGTTTGGATGGGGGGAAGATTCCGTGATTTTCCCTTAACTCCCCCCTCCCTGCTGCAATAAAGATTCAGGAAAGATCAGAAGCACTATGGTCCTAGAACCAATCCTTGGGGTGGGGTCCCCATTTCTAAAGTTAGACCAATCTGAAGATTAACCTTGTAATCTAGAGGGTGACATAAACTACTGTAATGGAGAAATTCACAACTGTGGACCACAGCTGTTTACACAAAGTGAACTCAATAATTTCATGAGAGATTTAAATCTACCCAAAGGGTCTGCAGAGCTTTTATGGTCAAGATCCTCTGCACTGTAGCCAACCTGTGATCTCAATGTGTTCCAGCTTACACAGTAATCTCTCATGAGGAAGTGAGTCAAATGCTTTGCTAAAATCCAAATAAGTTGTGTCAAAGTTAATTGTACATTGAGCTCATGAGTATGTCAAAATTGCTAATCAGGTTAGTTAAACACGATTTTCCAATGGTTTATGCTTCAGAATTCCATTTATAATATAAATGGATTAGGATATTATCCTGATGCTTATATTGTGCTCTTTATCATTGCCTCCATGATTTTCCTATCATTGTAGTTAGACTGAAAATTATAATTGTCATGTAAACTTTGTGTGTAATACATTTATATCACAGATTACTTTTTCTTCTTCAGTATGTATAAACACTGAGCATTTTAGGTTTATATGTAATAAAATTAAGAGCTACTTAAAAATATAAGTTATGTAAAAATCATCAATTTGTCTTTTATTTAATCATCCAGTTTTGAAAAAATAATGGAATCTGATCTCAACAGATTATATAAATTAATTTAAAAAATATATAAAAATCAGATTTCATAATTTTTGATTAAAGATACTTTTATTTCTAGAACATATCATGTAATTTGATATAGTACACTTTCTTTTTAATTTCTTTCAGTCTCTGAAATATTCATTCCAAACAGCAGATAGATTATGTTTTGTCATGGAATATGTCAATGGAGGAGAGCTTTTTTTCCATTTATCTAGGGAGAGAATCTTCAGTGAGGAAAGAACAAGGTTTTATGGAGCAGAAATTTTATTGGCATTGCATTATCTTCATGGACAAGGAATAATATATAGGGATTTAAAGGTAACTAGATGCTGACTGTCTGATGAACTTAATGTATTTGTTAGAAGTTCAACATAACACCTGCCATCTCGAAAATTTCCAATATAAAATTATGTAATAGTTTAAGGTATATTAACAAATGCATAATGCCTGTGTGTATAAAACAATGTGACTCATAGTGGGTGGATTTTCATGAGCTTTTGTAGTTCTTTTAGACCTATTTTGTCTAAAAGAACTACAGATTTGGGATGTGAGTCACAAGTTAAAATTAGGCGAATACAAATATGGAAACTATTTATTTTCATGCATATCAATAGGTTATTCATATACATTAGATATGCAGAAAAACAAAAGTTCTCAGTTTAAGCACTACACATACAAAAGTATTTTTTTTTTCTTTTTCTGAAGGACTTGTTTTATTATTTATTTTATTTTTTATTATTTTATTTATTTATTATTATTTTTTTTTCAATTTACTAAATATATAAATAATCAATTCTTTTTATTTTTCCCTCCTGTTGTCACAGAAAATGGAAAATTGATTGAGGTCTCTGAAATTAATGATTACTCCAGTTTTGTTTTTTTTCCCCTGCTCTTGTGATGTTGCATACAAAATGTGATTTCAGGTGAAAATTTATGAAGCAGTGGTGTGTTATTAAGTTCCTGAATGCAGAGAACATTGTACGCTTTGAGAGTTGCTGATTTTTGAACTTTTATGGGACATAACAGCTAGGCATGTCAAGGATGGTTGTAGTGCTTTGAAGATCCATCCTCACTGCAGCAGTGGCAAAAAATGAGGATGATAGAGTGGATAAACTGATTCATGAAGACCAATATATTAAGAGCTAGGAAATGTGTGCAAGAGAGGGAATAGCTTTTAATTCATTGAAAACAACTGATGACAATCTGGGATACAGGAAATAGTATTCAAAGTAGGTTCCACAAATGCTTACACCAGATCACAAAGAGCAGACAGTGCAGGCTTGTGCCAGTCCTCACAGCTGTATGAGACCATAGGCATTTTCTTCACACAAGGATTCACTGAAAAATTATTAAGCAGTTACCAAAATTATGTTCCACTGAACTTAAATTTGAGCATACAAAGTACTTTAAAGAATGTAACTTCACAGAATTTACCTCATCGTAACTTAGCAGAATTTAATTGAATTTCAATTATAGACCAAATTTTGATGAAATTTCAGCGTTAACCTTCAAGGTTAGTGAAATTTCTTCATTGAAATTTCACTAAGCTTGTTAGTGAAATTTCAGTTATTTTCACTAACATGGAAGAATATCACCCGTTCTTTGTCCTAAAAACTTTCACCTTAACAGCTAATGGTGCCTTTTATGCCACATTATGGATTGTAATTTGGTCTCTGGATTATAATAATTGATTATCCATCCATCTTTGTTTGAATCTAGGTAAATTTCACAGTAATTGTCTTTGCACTCTCTTCTCTTGTCTACATTCAAATCTTTTGGTCTCCATATATTAGAATATTTTTCATGCTGAGTTTGTGATGAATATGATGGGCTTGTTCATAGGATATGTTTAGTAACTGTGCTGTGTATTGTAAAAAAAAATTAACTCCAAAATCACGTGACAAACAGCAGTGTTTTCTGTGCTCATGTTCCAGAATTTGATTTATCTTTGGTGACTCGATGAACTCTTGAATTTAGCAGTGAAGTTTCTAATGCTACAGTAGGATGGGCAGTCGTGAATTCTTTTCAGATAGTCCTTCAAAAAATCTGCACACCTCTCTTTTTTGCAAAATTATTGGTTTTTGTGGATGTTACTGATTTAATCTACATTGGCTGCTTTTTTCACAATTGATATTTTCTTTCGCCTTTTCTACCTGAAGAGTAGCTATAGTATCCCTATGGCTATAGTTTTCCAATTTCACTTCCTTTTTATTCAGCGATGTCTACAGCTCCTTTGTTTTGTAGTTCAACAAAGTGTTCACTTGGGGGGTGGAGGTTGAATAAGTATCGTAATTGTAGCATAGGATAGAACAGTCAGGTTTTTGGGCTAAATAGTGGATGCCAGGATCAAATATTCACAACAAATAAGGCATAAATATACAGAAATCTTCTCTTTAAAATTTAGAAAAATACACATAAATCTTTTAAAAATGAATAAGAGGTTTATATAAAAATTGCAAATCTGCAGTGATTGAAGAAAGCATTGAAAAATGGTTCATGGTTAAACTTGGAGTGTGAGGTAGAGCTGCACTGTGTCAGCGTTCTTTTTATAATTTTCATTTATCATTTAGTAAAATAAGTTACTGACAGTTTAGTGTGGGAAATTTTAAAAATTGGATCATTATTATGTGAATGATATTGTGCTGTTAAATATTAGCCTGTGAGATCTTCTGTGATTTTTGAATAAAGTAGATATAGACTATAGAGAATTTCTAGTGAAAATTAGCTACACAAAAACAAGTTGAAAGTTTGGAGAAACAAGTAATATTTAGATTGTATACTAAATTACCAGAAATTGGCATGTGTTAGTAATTTTGCATATCTGAAACAGTTTTTAATGACCGTGAAAAAATTAGAAATAGAAATAAGATTAGGATAAGCAAAGTAGGAAGCAAATTTATTTAGAGCAAAAGAAAAAAAAAAATACCTGTTTATAAAACAGTGTAAGCCTATTTTAACCTATGAAGCTGATAGCTCAGTAAGAAATAAAAGAATTGATCAAATAGAATTCGAGAAATGAGAGTTTAAGAAAAAAGTGGAAGAAATGGCACGACAGTACTACATATGTGGAAATAAGAAAAAAAAAAAATGGAGTTAAGATATATCCAATTAAAGGTATATGAAGAAAAATTAAGGTGGTATGGGTGTGCATACTAAGAATGTAAGAATTGAATCAAAAATGAATGGCTGCGGAGGCAGACTAGAGTGGATTGATATTGCCAAGCATTACAAGAAAGAAGGCCTATAGAGCTAAGAGGAAAATAACAGGAAATAGGATTGCATGGAAGGAAATAATAAATGGAAGATTGATAGTCGAAGGATTTATTTATACTACAATAGTATGCTCATTTCAATGAAGTTAAAATAAACTACGGTATTTTACTTATAAAGGTGGGTGCATCTGTCTTTGATTGGTAAAATTCCAGATTTTTAACCAACTTCGTTATTTTATTTTATTTTTTTCTGTAGTTGTCAACTCTTAAAAATTAAAGCACATTATCACCAAGAACTGAAAATACATATCACATTTATTCTTCATAAATATAATATGTATTTTTCAATGAATAGTGGTTACTGACCAGTGAAAAACTTAGTGAGATGGAAATGTTTATGTATTGCCATGTTATTAGGTTTTGTTGTAGTTCTGAGTCGGCTTTATATTCATATTCATGGTACGTGTGGCTGTTTAGGATTTAAGAAACAGGAAAAAGAAGAAAAAAAATGTTGTTTTATGAGTGTCCTATTTTTTATAAAGTTTTTAATTAGATGTATAATTAATATAATAATTTATTTTTTAATTTTAAAATAATGTCAAATTAGTATTGTTAAAGTTATTTAAAATTATGAACTACACTGCCTGTCTAAAATATTAAAAACCAAACTTGTACCCCATGTGCTTGAATTACATTTTGAGGCATGCATTCTACTACTGATTCAAAGTGTAATTTTAAGCCATTGCTATAGCAGTAATTCCTCTGATTTCTTCAGTGATGAACTTGTTCAATGCAGATGTTACATTTCAATGCATCCTAAAGATTTTTGGTGGACTTCAGATGGTAACTAGCAGGGAATCATGTTCCTTAAATTCAGAACTCATGAACAGATCAAGCATTGTGAATAGTTGCATTATCATCTTGAAGGGGGGGAACCATCTTTGGAATAAAAATGATGCATTGCTGGCTGTACATGATGTTTATGAGCTAATAAATTTCTTAATTATGTTGCAATATTTTTGTCATCCTTTCTGACATCTGAGAACATTCTTTCCCAATTATCCATCTCCTGCAACTTGCACACTTAAGAATGACATGATTTATCCATCACCTTATGCTATTGCTTCTGTACTGTAGTCTTGCTCTATCAAAGCATGTAAATTGGTATCCATCAGGAGTCATTCCAAAATACCTGTTTCCAATCAACCAAGTAGTTTATGAACAAGGTGACAGCTGCTGAACTCCAGATTTTAGTTTCCTTTGTATATTATGAGGATATGTAGACTCTCAATCCAGACTGAAATATCTACTTGCTCAATAGTGGATTATCACTGCCCCTTTCTGCCTACAATTATTCCTACTAACTATTACATTAAATTCTGGATATTGTAGTTTAACTCAATGATATATGGGGATTTTGCCATAGGCATAAGAAGGTGATTATCCCATTGTATAAGGCAATGGTTAGGTCACATCTTAAGTACATATACAGGTCTGGAAGCTGCATTTGTGGATCTGTTGGAACAGGTGCAAAGAAGAGCAGCAAGATTAGTGGGGGGGGGGGACATAAGGGCCTCTTATGAAGAAAGGCTTCAGTTCTGCAAATTGCAGCATCTGAAGACTAGGCACCTGCAAGGAAACTTGATTGTGGTGTTTATATAGTAAGCTGAATGCTGATGGCATCACAGCCTTCCTATTGCTCAGCCTACACACAAGAAGGCATAATGGTTTGCAGGGTAGATATGTGGAAATTTGCCTTCAGCCAGTGGATAGTTGATTATTGGAACAAACCTCCATCTGGTGTTGTAGAAGTGGATAGTTTCAATGAATTCATGGGAGAACTAGACAAACTATTAATTATGCTGATAGTGAATAAAGCATAATCAAATCTAACATGTTTGCAACTATTAATTATGCTGATAGTGAATAAAGCATAATCAAATCTAGCATGTTTGCAGCTTTCTGATTTAAATATTTCCGTTGTATACCATATTAATGTAAATAGGTTTCTAATATTTTGACCTAGTAGTATATAAAATTATGAAATATAGACTAAATGATCTGATATTTTTTACAGTTGGAGAATTTGTTACTGGACAAAGATGGTCATATTAAGATTGCAGATTTTGGACTTTGTAAAGAAGATATTAGCTATGGAGCAACTACTAAAACTTTCTGTGGAACACCTGAATATCTTGCTCCTGAGGTATACATTTCTTTCTTTTTTTTTTTTTGTTATGAAATAAATGATCATTGTGCATAAGAGGTTTCCAAAATTCAAAATATTGAAAGAATGGAATTAAATGTTTCCAGCCAGAAAGAAAAGAATAAAATCTAATTTAAATAAATTGGCATTGATATAAAATTCTACAATTAAATATACATATTTATAGACACCTGGTTATATATTTGTTCTTTATAAGTAAGAATCACATACACATCAACATAAAAAGACATGTAATAATGCTGGTCCAGGTAGTTTTGTAGAATTATTATCACAAGAGCTTTTTAGAGTTGATTTCATTGGATTAAATATTACTATAAAAAATACTGAATTTGGATTAGTAAATCATCTACACCTAGCAATAATTCTGATTTGTGTAAAAACATAATTGCTAGGTGTAGCAATTATAATGTTTTTACACATCAGAATTATTGCATGCTAAGTTAAATTCAAAATAATGGAAGTATAGGTAAGGAGGCCATAGGTATACCTTGTATTGGTAGTTAAAGAAAGACAGGAAGATGTGTTTGAGGAATGGATGAGCTCTTCATTTGATCATTCAGATCAACTTGTCCCTCTCCTAATCCTTCAGTCTTCACATATCTAGAAGACAATCCTGAGTACAGTCACTTTAAGTAAGCAGGAAGGAGGACTTTATGTTAAGGTAATTAGTGATTTACCAAATAAATCCACTGTTGGATTTGATGGCTTCCTGCAGTTTATGGTTAAACTGTGCAGAATTTATATCCTTGACTCCCATCCCTTTTTTGAAAGCATTCAAAAACATTAATATTATTATACCTGTGTCCAAGATGTTACATCTGAAGGACTACAAAGATTATAGGCTCATATCTATGGGATGTACTTTTCAGAAGGTTTTTGAAAAGGCTATTCTGCAATCACCGATGGCCCACTGCTTCAACCATAGACACATATTCATACAGGTACTCCAAGGCACTATCAATTTCTGGTAACATTAAGACTAGTTTGTTGCTAATACACTATTAGCAACAAAAGTCTGCTTGAAATTATTTTCCTAGATATTTAGGGAATGTTGCAATTCCTCCACTCATGCAAATCTTAAATGTTTTGGATCCCTCCACTCATGCAAATCTTATATTTTGGATCTCTCCACTCATGCAAATCGTAAATATTATGGGATCTCTGGTGAGCTTATCTCTGTATTGCTGTTGCTACTTTCCAATAGGAAGCTCATCAAAACAACAATCCTTGTGAAGTAGTGACAATCACTGAGCATATACACAGAGGGAAGTGTACTCTTAGCTTTCTTCTGTGACAGCCTTGGAAACCTTTCTTGCCTAATCTGACTTCCTGATATATACAGATGATATCAAATTTTTTGTGACCTCAAAGGAATGCAAACTACTACTCAAGGCAATTCTGCACAGTGATAGCCAGATACAGTGTTTTAAAAAACATCTGCAATCCTTTAGCCTGAAATTACATTGTTTAAAATCAGCTGAATTACCAATTAAAAAAAATTAATAAAACTGTAAATACTGTTGACACATACTACCCTACCATTATCTGTATACCCTCTATTTGATAGTTGGTCGTGTCCTACCCAATCACCATATGTCAGATACAACTATAAATATCTCGTAGGTCTTCGAGGAGGAGAAAGTAGCATGGTTATGAATGCAAGCTGCCGCAATCAACATAGTTAACAGACTTCCAGTGCAGGATGATAAAAAGGTGCCTTGTAAGCAGTCAGTCTGTATGTAACATCTCAGCAGCACTGAAGATCCCTATCAACAGTTGGTGATATGATCTGTACATGAAGTAGAATAGTGCTGGAACCATCAGAAAATGACCCAGAAAACCTCCAAAACTGATAGAACATGACAGGAGAGCCCTGCAAAGGATCGTCCACATGGAGTGCACTGGTCCATGCTGTGCAAACAAGCCTTTGGTGAGGTAATTGGTACACATGTCAGCACAGCATGCTACAAAATATGGACTACCACAGTCATGCAGTCATTCACAAGCCACTAATCACTCAAACTAATGCCAGATGCTGTCTAGCTTGGTGTAAAGCCTGTGTTTCTTGGGTTGTAGACTAATGGAAAGCTTGCTTTGGAGTGACAAGTCATCATGGTACGTGGTCAGCCAGTCTGAGAGTTGTGACTAGTTACGTTAGATGCTTGGAGAAAGCTACCTGCTGGACTGTGTCATCCCGACAGTGAAGTTTGGCAAGGCAGCGTCTGCGCCTGGGACTTAGTTGTTTTTAACATAACTATGAATGCTGCGGTTTATCTACATGTCCTGGATAATAATTAGCATTAGTAGAGGCATATGATGCAAGAAGGCAAACTTATACAGCATCAGCCAAAAAAAAAAAACAAAACTACCCATTCCACCCATCCATTCACTCCAAATGTTTGTCTAGTTCTCCCTTAAATTTATTTAAGCTGTCAACTTCTTCAACAATAGATGGAAGTTTGTCCCACCAATCAACCACCCACTGGCTAAAGGCAAACTTCCACACATCTATTCTACAACTGTCTTCCCTCAATTTGAATTTGACCCCTCAGGCAATTAATCTGAGAAAGAGGAAGAATCACATCAGCATTGAGCATGCTCAAAACATTCAAGGCCTTATACACTTCAATTGGATCACCTCGCAGGTGCCTAGTCTCCAGACACTGCAATTTGCAAAACTTTAGCCTTTCTTTGTAAGAGCAACTCTTTGTTCCCTTCACTAATCTTATTGCCCTTCTCTGTACTCGTTACAGCAGCTCTACATCCTTCCTAAAATGAGGCCTCCAGACCTGTATACAGTACTCAAGGTGTGGCCTGACCATTACCTGATACAAAGGGATAATCACCTCCTTTTCTCTGCTAGCAAAATTCCTATATATCATTGACAAAACTCCATGACCTGCTCTGGCAGCCTGTCTGCACTGCTCAGAGAACTTCATATCTGAACAAAGACTAGACATTGAAGTGCTAGTCTTTGTTCAGAGGCCCTTTAATCAGTATTATATGGAAGATAGTATAAATATAAATTTAGGTTTATGCTATTGAATTTCTCTTTCTTTGAAAATTGTGGGATTTATCTGCTCTGCTTTTATTTTCTATTAAATTTCTGGTTTACAGTTTTGTGTGCATGTGCACACGCGCGCATGTGGTAAAAGATTGGCTGACAGTTTATACAATGGAAAAACTGAGATTTACAAATCTCTCCATGTTGTATTTCAGTGATTTTTATATATTTTAGGTACTTGAAGACACTGACTATGGAAGAGCTGTTGATTGGTGGGGATTAGGCGTGGTTATGTATGAAATGATGTGTGGCCGACTTCCTTTTTACAATCGAGATCATGATATCCTATTTGAACTAATATTAGTGGAAGAAGTGAAATTCCCAAAATCCCTATCACCTGATGCCAAATCTCTGCTTAGTGGCCTACTTATCAAGGATCCAAAGAAAAGGTATTTTATTTTCTAATGAATTTTTACTAACTACTTTGTGATTATAATTACCATCAGGGGTAAAGGGAAGGGTTTTTGCTTCAGTAAAAGTGACTACAGTGGTCTCAGACAATTTTTAAATTCTGTATAGTGGGACCAACTGATGATGTTACTATCCACAAATTCTAAGTGGGAAGCATTCAAGGAAGTAATCATGGAAGCTACTAAGCTTTTCATACTTGAAGAAATACTGTTCAAGGTTTAGGCCTAAATGGATGTCAGATGAACTAATGAGACTCGTGGCAGAGAAGAAAATGCACACAGTGCATATAAATTATCAGACTACACAGAAGCCTATGGTAGATGTAAGCTAGTCTGTAATCAAGTCACAAAGGAGATTAGGCAAGCAAAAGCAGATTACAAGAAATCTTTGGCAAAGGATCCTAATTATTCATGCATTAAGAATCTGCAGATAAAGGAACCACATGGTGGCAGTGATCACAGTGTACTGATGTGGGATTTACATAAAGACATAACTACCATCAGGGGTAAAGGGAAGGGTTTTTGCTTTCGCAAAGGTGCTACAGTGGTCTCAGACAGTTATTAAATTCTATGCAGTGGGAGCAACTGATGATGTTACCAACAGCAAATTCTAATGGGAAGTAAGTAATTTTGGAAGTTACTAGGCTTTTCGGCACCGCTGTAGCCAGGTGGGCAGGAGCAGCAGTGCGTACCACATGCTTCTTGACCAGACCGGGGTTAGAGTCCGTGACCACCAAATACGGAGGATGTGGAAAGGTCAGGAAATGACCACCGCATATCCCCGGAGCAATATGGCCTTAGTTGCTAATGCTCCTAAAAACCAAATAACAACAACAACTAGGCTTTTCATGTCAATTAAGAAACTGTTCAAGGTTTAAGCCTAAATGGATGTCAGATAAACTGAGACTCATGGCAGAGAAGAAAAATGCATGGGGTGCAGACAAATTATCAGGCAACACAGGAGCCTGTGTTAGATATAAGCTAGTCTGTAATGAAGTAACAAATGAGGTTAGGCAAGCAAAGGCAGTTAGAAATCTTGGCAAAGGGTGCAAAGAAAAACAGTAAAGATTTCGTTAGTTATATAAACTCTAGAAGGAAGGGGATGAATCAGATTGGCCCACTTGATATCGATGGTATGACTGTTGATGATCCTGCTCAGATAGCTGACAAACTGAATATTTTGCATCTACATTCACATATGAATTCTGAAGGGGGGGGGGGGGAACAGAAATTTATTAGATCTAACAGGGAGCTAAATGATTTTGTAAAAACTGAGAGAAATTGTTGAAGTTAAGCATAAGAAAGGCATCTGGAGTGGATGGATCTATCCAGTTATATTAAAGGAGGTGGCAAAGGAAGTAAGCAAACCCTTAGCCATAATTACGAGAGCATCCTTGGACTCTGGGGAAGTCAGCACAGATTGGAGATGTGCAAATGTATCCCCAATTCACACAGAGTGGAACCCAAAGGTCGCTGGTTCGAATCCTGCCTCGGGTTTGGATCAGAGTAGAAAATGCAAAAACCTTGGGAGGTGCAATATGGCCACAGAAGCCGATGTGCCAACAACTAACAAAAACAAAAAAAAAAAACAGTGAGATCAAAGGGTGACATGAGTAATTACAGACCTGTTCATTTAACTTCTGTTCTGGGGGAAAATAATGGAGTCACTGTTTAAAGAAGCATTGCAAAATCATCTAGACAAGACAGCAGTAATAATTGAGACGCAACATGGGTTTGTTAAGGAGAAAGTCTTGTCGACCAATTTGATTGGGTACTATGTGGGGTCCAAAGGATCTGGATGCAAAAAAATATTTTTGATATCATATACTTATATTTCAAGAAAGTTTTTGATACTATTGTATGGCAGTATGGCATTAAGGGTATGTTGCTACTGAGGATAAAAGGATGGTTGAGTGGGAGAAGACAGAGTTGTAATCAATGGATGCTGCTCTTCGTGGACTAATATTATTAGTGGAGTCCTCCCCCAGGGGTTGGGCCCGTTGTTGTTTTGTATATTTATCAATGATATTGATGAAGATATATCAAGTGTAATGTCAAAGTTTACAGATGGTACAAAATTTGGCGGGGTTGTTAATAACAGTAATGACAGTATGCTCTAATTTGATCGAGGTGTATTAAGGCCTTGAATGGTTTGAGTAGGCTCATTGCTGATGGAATTCTATCTCTTCGTCAGATTAGAACCTGAGGGGGCATAAACTCAAATTGAGGAAATTTCAGTTGAATTTCTGCAGTTGTAGAAGAGATGTGCGGAAATTTGCCTATAGCCAGCGGATAGTTCATTGCTGGAACAAACTTCCATCTGTCATTGTGGAAGTTGATAGCTTAAATTCGAGGAAGAATTGGACAAACTTTTGGAGCAAATGGATTGGTGAAATGGGAATTTTTTTTTTTTTTTTTTTTGCTGATGCTGTATAAGCTTGCTTTCTTGCATCATATGCCTCTGCTAATGCTATATTTAACATATTCAGAAAACTAGCTATTAAGTGGAAGTGTGTGTGTGTGTTAAGTTACATAAATTAATAGTAACCGAATATGCATATCATTAATGACAAAAATTATAGCAAATAACTGTTTACTATAATAGTTTTCTTGTGTATTTGATTAGTTTTAACTAATCTGGTTAGCTATTTTGACAGGGTCACTCAAGGGCTGGACTTAGGGAATAATTTCGACATTGTTTATTTGAATTTCAGCAAAGCATTTGACTCAGTCCCACATGAGCTGTTGGAACAGGTTGGAATCACAAGTAAAATCCTTAGATGGATAGCTGGGTGGCTTCGGGGCAGGAGGCAGAGGGTTGTGATAAATGGTTATTCCTCAGATTGGATTGATGTAAGAAGCAGGGTTCCCCAAGGATCAGTATTAGGACCACTATTGTTTTTGATTTTCATAAATGACATCGATGAAGGGATAAAGGGAGTGGTGTTTAAATTTGCAGATGATGTAAAGATTGGTAGAGTAGTTAATGATCACCGCCAAAGCAGAGCTGCTTCAGAGTGATAGACTTCAGGGATGGTCAGAAAAATGGCTGCTATGCTTTAATCCAACAAAGTGTAAGGTATTGGGATTATGGGGAACAGTAACCCCAAAATAACTTACACGCTTGGTGGAGTTGAACTAAAACTGAAAGTAGAGGAAAGGGACTTGGGTATTACGATAAGGTCAGATATGAAGTTCTCCGAGCATTGTAGACTGGTTGCAAGAAAGGCCCATTGTGTCCTATCAATGATTTATTGAAAAATTGCGAGTAGAGATAAGGTTATCATAATCCCATTATATAAGACTATTGTTAGACCACACTTGGAATACTGTGTTCATGTATGGAGATCGCACCCAAAGAAAGACATTGTGCTTCTTGAAAGGGTCCGATTTCATCATGCAAGTTACCAAACTGGTAACTTGCATGGTGAAATCGGCAAAACAGCCTCCATATGAGGAAAGACTTCGAATATTTGGGTTACAGAGCTTGGAAACTAGGCACCTTAGAGTGCCTAGTTTCCAAGCTCTGTTTAAAGATGTTTAAAGCTCTGAGAGGCATAAGCAAAATGAGTGAGGAATTATATCTGTGAAAATGAAATGTTCACAGTTATAAATGATTCTAGTACAAGGGTCCATAATTTGAAGTTGCAGGGAGTGTTTAGACTGGATTGCAGGAAGTTTTATTTTAGCTAGCAAGTTATAAATTACTTGAATACCTACATGGGTGGTAAGGGCTGACAGTTTGGGGAAATTCAAAGGTCAGCTGGATAATTACTTATTAATTATCCAAAGTTAATGCAAGGAATCGCATAGGTTGTCTATTTCGTTTTCTCTTATTTTATTATTTTTTTGGCTGGTGCAAGGAAGCCTATGGCTTATGCTCAATGGCCACATGGTATTAGCAATGGCCACATGGTGCAGCATAAGCATAGGCTTCCTTGCACCATGTGGCCATTGCTAATACTAATATGGATTAACATTTAGAAGATTGGGAATTTCTCACAAAC
The DNA here is from genome assembly GCF_048544385.1 of Mastigoproctus giganteus. Classification (NCBI taxonomy): domain Eukaryota; kingdom Metazoa; phylum Arthropoda; class Arachnida; order Uropygi; family Thelyphonidae; genus Mastigoproctus; species Mastigoproctus giganteus. The sequence continues at coordinate 232,576,098 of NC_143580.1, read as the reverse complement.
TGATATTTAGTCTGCTAGGGCTATTTTATAGTTTCTAATACAAATTCTGATTTGTATTAGAAGTTTATGCTGATATTTAGGATTGATACAGAGAGATGAAGAGTTTACTCATGTCTTGTTTGTGATACCATATGTAAGTATAGAATTACACTTACACAAGCTCATCCATACTGGTTTGTTCATGTGAAACTTCATGAGATATTCCCCATCTGAATGTGTTTATTGCCAAACAATACCTTTGTTCAAAATTGTTTGTAAGCCAAGAAAAATTTCCTGATTAACCAGTACCAAATAAATCAATTTCATGATTAGTAACCAGTTTCCATGAAACAGGTAGCATTCATGATAAAAAAAAAAAAAAAAAAAAAGAAAACTGGACTCCCTTCATTGATAATCAAAGAAAAAAAGAATGTGATATTAGTCATCAGTATATTTTTACTGTAGTAATTCCTGTTAATCACAGGATATTGTATGATATGTATATAAATGAAAATGAAATTGTAGTATCCTATAACTTTAAACGTGCTTAAAGACATTAAGAACATATTAGAAGATGAAATGCACAAGGCATAATTTCTTATGGGTTTAGGTAATTAACTATATAATATCGATGTAGATACACCATAGTTTACCCATAAATTTGAACTACATATGTAGTGTAAAAGGCAACGTTTTAATAGTATCTCATATTGTGGGTGCCTTCATAACGAGATAACTGGTATTGCACTACTTCAAATAAATAATGCTTCTCTAGTAGAGAAGACCACTGTTATTTGTTTTCAGTGGATACCACCACCCAGACGATCGTTTCGAAGCTTTTTGGCTTCGTCATCAGTGAGTGGGCAGGTACCCTGGTAATGCAACATGCCGTCACAGTTGCAAAGTTATTTCTACAATATGAGAGATGCCAAATGGTGTATAAATAATAATGTATTAGAAGATGAAATGCGTATGTAGTGTAAAAGGCATTGTTTTAATAGTATCTCATATTGTGGATGCCTTCACAACGAGAAGGCTGGTATTGCACTACTTCAAATAAATAACGCTTCTCTAGTAGAGAAGACTACTGTTATTTATTTTCAGTGGATATCACCACCCAGACGATCAATATTATATAGACATTAAGAACAGACTTTTTTTTTTATCATTGCAACAATAATGTAATAGTGTATAGTCTTTTGTTTGTTTCTTTGTTATTTGGTTTTTAGGAGCATTAGCAACTAAGGCCATATTGACTGGAACTTGTGGGTTGGTCACTCACACACTAGTCAGACTTTTGTGGATTTATTGGATGATTGTTTTCTGCAGCAGCATGTTCGAGAGGCAACCAGAGAAAGTAATACTCTTGATCTGGTTATCAGCAGTGATCATTCGTGTATTAAGAATTTGCAGATAAAGGAACCACTAGGTGGCAGTGATCACAGTGTGCTGAAGTGGGATTTACTCAAAGAGGTAACTACCGTCAGGGGTAAAGGAAAGGGTTTTTGCTTCCGTAAAGGGGAGTACAGTGGTCTCAGACAGTTTTTAAATTCTGTACAGTGGGATCGACTGACGATGTTACAAACAGTAAATTCTAAGTGGGAAGCATTCAAGGAATTAATCGTGGAAGCTACTAGACTTTTCATACCGATGAAGAAATATTGTTCAAGGTTTAGGCCTAAATGGTTATCAAATGAACTAATGAGACTCGTGACAGAGAAGAAAAATGCATGGGATGCATATAAATTATCAGGCGACGCAGAAGCCTGTAGCAGATATAAGCTAGTCTGTAATCAGGTCACAAAGGAGGTTCGGCAGGCAAAGGCGGATTACGAGAAATCTTTGGCAAAAGATGCTAAGAAAAACAGCAAGGATTTCTTTACTTATATAAACTCTGAAAGGAAGGGGCTGAATATGATTGGTCCACTTGACATCGATGGTTCGACTGTTGATGATCCTGCTCAGATAGCAAACAAACTGAATGAGTATTTTGCATCTACATTCACACGTGAGGAATCATTACAGTTTGAAAATGGAAGAAAGTTATCAAATTGTAGCAGTGTGCTTAATGATTTTGTAATAACTGAGAGCAAAGTGGAGGAGAAATTGTTGAAGTTAAACATAAGAAAGGCACCTGGGGCGGATGGGATCTATCCAGTTATATTAAAGGAGGCGGCAAAGCAACTAAGCAAACCCTTAGCCATAATTATGAGAGCATCCTTGGATTCAGGGGAGGTTCCCACGGACTGGAGATGTGCAAATGTATCCCCAATTCACAAAGGAGGTTCGAAGGGTGACACGAATAATTACAGACCAGTTAGTTTAACTTCTGTTCCGGGTAAAATAATGGGGTCACTGGTTAAAGATGCATTGCAGGATCATCTAGACAAGACTGCAGCAATAATTCAGACACAGCATGGGTTTGTTAAGGGAAAGTCTTGTCTGACAAATTTGATTGGTTATTATGATGTGGTCACAAAGGAACTGGATGCAAAAAATAATTTTGATATCATATACTTGGATTTCAGGAAAGCTTTTGACACTGTTGCGCATGGAAGACTACTGTACAAATTGGAGCAGAATGGTATTAAGGGTAAGTTGCTACAATGGATAAAAGGATGGTTAAGTGGGAGAAGACAGAGGGTGGTAATCAATGGGTGCTGCTCTTCGTGGACTAATGTTATTAGTGGAGTCCCACAGGGTTCGGTGTTGGGTCCACTGTTGTTTTGTATATTTATCAATGATATTGATGAAGGTATATCAGGCTTAATGTCGAAGTTTGCAGATGACACGAAGGTTGGCAGGGTTGTTAATGACAGTAATGGCAGTGTGCTACTGCAACAGGATCTAGATAATTTGGGCAGATGGGCTAAGAAGTGGCAACTGAAGTTTAACCTTGACAAATGCAAAGTACTGCATATGGGTAGAAGTAACCCCAGAGAAACGTACCAACTGTGTGGTACTACACTTAAGGTGGTAGAAAATGAAAAAGACCTGGGAGTAATTGTGCAGTCAGATATGAAGTTTTCTGAGCAATATAGACAGGCTGCTAGGGCAGGTCATGGGGTTTTGTCAATGATATATAGGAATTTTGCTAGCAGGGAAAAGGAGGTGATTGTCCCTCTGTATAAGGCAATGGTCAGGCCACGCCTTGAGTACTGCGTACAGGTCTGGAGGCCTCAGTTTAGGAAGGATGTAGATTTGCTTGAGCGTGTACAGAGAAGAGCAACACGATTGGTGAGGGGAATGAAGGGATCCTCTTACCAAGAGAGGCTTAAGTTCTGCAAATTGCAGTGGCTGGAGACTAGGCACCTGCGCGGTGATCTGATTGAGGTCTATAAGGCCTTGAATGGGTTGAGCACGCTGAATTCTGATGGGATCCTCCCACTTGTTCAGAATACGAACCTACGGGGACATAAGTTCAAATTAAGAAAGGATAGATGTAGAATAGATGTGCGGAAATTTGCCTTTAGCCAGCGGGTGGTTAATTGCTGGAACAAACTTCCTTCTGTTGTTGTGGAAGTTGATAGGTTAAATAAATTTAAGGAGGAACTGGACAGGCAATTGGAGGGTATGGTGCGATTTTTTTTTTTTTTTTTTTTTGGCTGATGCTGCATAAGCTCCTACACTTGCTTTCTTGCATCAAGTGCCACTACTACTACTACTATATTGCTCTGGGGATATGCAGTGGTCATTCCCTGACCTTTCTGCATCCTCTGTATTTGGTGGGTACGGGCTCGAACCCCAGTCTAATCAAGCGTGTGCTATGCACTGCTGCTCCTGCTCACCTGGCTATGGAGGTGCCACAATCTTTTGATGTGGCTTTCAAAGGTGGTTGTTGTAGCTGGCCATATGATTATAAATGTAATCACATACTTCATGGCAAGTAAAATTTGCAAGGAATTCAGTGGAAATTTAAACTACATATATACTGAAGAAACATAAAACCAAATTAAGTAATATTGATTTACAAGGCAGTTCAACATTTGTGCAACCCAAAATGAAAGCTAATTTCTCTCATTTTAGTAAGCATATGCAATTCTTACAAACCCACATTGGGTATAACACCATATATCTCTGCATGCAAAATAGCGATTCCCCCCCCCCCCCGTTACACAAACTCACCAATATTCACAAAATTACACACGAACACCAACTGTTGCTGAAATAATTTTTTAATTTACTTTAATACTGTAAAATATACATAGAACTAATGAAATAAAACTTTTCTTTAAATTAATATAAAAATAAAAATATAATCCATTTACAATAAATATAGAATATATAAGAATTTATGAGAATAAAAGTGATAAAATAATGAAAATAAAACCACTAAAATACCGATAAAACAATGAGACTAAAACCGATACAATCCTGAAGCTTTCAGAGGCATCCGCCTCCTTTCTCAACAGTAAAAAAATAAATAAAAAACTCACCAATACTGGTTTGTTATTGGTGAAGCCATTGTGATATATTCCCTGTCTGATTGGTTAGGGTTCATTTCCTTTTAAACACTGTGTGCTCATTGTTTGGCTTTTAGTTACTTTAATGGTGAAGAAACTATATTTAGCTGACTCCTATCCCTTCTTCTAGTTAAGAGGAAAGATTAACTCTCTCTGCTTTTGAATGCTGTGTACATTAGGCACAATCTCTATGTTGATTTACAGAAAAACATTTATATATATATACACTTGTTAACTGTAATTGATTGTAATGCTTAGGATATGTCTTTCTAGGCTTGGTGGAGGACCAGATGATGCAAAGGAAATTATGTTTCATCCTTTTTTTCGTAACATCAACTGGCAGGATCTTTTAGAAAAAAAGGTAAATATATGCATACTGTACCCCATCCTGATTATTTGAATATGTTGAATTTCATACAAACATTAGAATGGGATTGGGCTTTTTGTGACAGTTACAGCTTCAGCCCTTCATAGTATGGCCTCCACTAATTTCTTGTAATACAGAATTTGTGCTCCAATTCTTCTGAAAAGCCTGTTATAGGTTATTGCCAGATTAGCACCCATTGTTATTTCACATTCCAAGGTATAAATTGGATTGTGGGAAGTTTTCTTTTAGCCAGTTAGTCTTAAATTACTGGAACAAGTTTAATACTAATACTTATTCTCCCTTTATAATTTTATAAAGGAAGAATACCTATTTCTCCAAAGGGCCTTGAGGTTGTCACAGACATTCTCTCAGGTATGTCAAGCTGGGCTTGCTACCTTGGAGTCTAAAACTGAAGTGAAGTGGACCTAATTTCGGCAAAGTTCAGTTGATCTGTGATGGCCAAATCTCTGCTTGCACCTTCACAATGCAGGACTGTTAGTAACTCTGGGTATAACCTTCATCAATAACTCCTGAAATATGGCATCTAGTATACTGGAGATGACCACCCGCGTGCGAACCAACATAAGCAGGGGTCGAGGTGTGGCACCCACACCACACGGAAGAATGCCGTCCCTTTGTGTTACCAGGTAATACTAGGTGGTAAATGACTCTCATTAAGTATATTTATATATACTTAATTCAGTCAGATGTTATAAATTCTGATGGCTGATGTTTTTGTCTTGCACAAGCATTTCTAAATACATTCACACGTATTTAGAAATACGTGTGAACACAGATCATGAAACCAGTAGCCTGGTTGGCATGCCAGCTACAAAGAAAACTGTCAAGCCTATTCTAAACTGTGCAACAGAAAAAAAGCAATGCAAGAAATATAAAATGGAGATAGACAACCTACCAGGAAACAAAATGGACGATAACACTAAATTCATAAACAAAGTGACCTGTGTGCAGGCAGTCATAAAGTATAGTTTAAACAGAAGTAAAAACTCTTCTATGAAATGTCTTTCTTGCTGCAAGCCAATCCCTGTTAAAAAAAAAAAAAAAAACCTCTAAGCTTCACAATTCATCATCATCAGCCATTTTCAATCCATTGCAGAGTGAAGGCCTCTCCAGCAACTTTCCAGTTCCTTCTGTTTTGTGCAATGGCCATCCATTTACTACCCACAAATTCATGAATTTCATTTATCCATCTCTGCCGTTTTCTTCTAGCTCCTCTTGGGTACCATTCTGTTATTTTCTTAGTCCATCTGTCATGTCTTCGAGCTGTGTCTCCTGCCAAAGACCATTTTAGTTCTTTCGTTTTGATAAGAATGTCCTTTACTTGAGTTTGCTGCCTAATCCATGTGGTTCTCTTCTTATCTAACAGTCTGATTCCCAATATAATTTGTTCCATTCTTCGCTGTGTAGCTCTCAGCTTCTCTTCCATTCTTTTGAAGAGTGCCCAAGTTTCACTTCCATAAGTCATGGTGGGGAGTATACATTGGTTCATTATTTTACGTTTCAGACAAACTGGGATATTGCTCTTCAGTATGTGACTATATTTCCTGAATGCTGTCCATCCAAAATTTATTCTTCTCTTGACTTCCAGCCATTTATCATTATTACAGCTAATAACTTGTCCCAGATAAGTATATGACTCCACCTTTTCAATTACTGCTCCTTCAATCATTATTTCACTTTCTGTGGCATACTTGTTCATCATTACTTTTGTTTTAGCCATATTCATCTTTAGTCCAAAATCCTTACCAACTGTGTATAACTGATTAAGATTTTCCTATAATTCTTTGGGATCATGGCTTATACCACAATTTCATCTGCAAATCGTAAGTGGTTTAGGTACTCTCCATTCACATTGATTCCTTTCTGCGACCATTCTAATCTTCCGAAAGCTTCCTCAAGGTCAGCAGTAAACAGCTTCGGAGATATTGTGTCTCCTTGTCTAACTCCTTTCTCGATTTTAAATTTTCTACTGTCTTTGTCTAGTTTAATAAAGGAGGTAGCGTTCTCTTATATTTTCTTCAAAATCATAATATATGGGGTATTTGTCTTGTCTTTCCGTGCCCGAAACATTGCCTTATGCTGTATGGAGTCAAATGCTTTTTCATAATCCACAAATGCCAGGCATAATGGTGTTTTATATTCATTTGCTTTCTCCATTAGCTATGATATTACGTGAAGGTGATCCATAGTTGAGAATCCTGTCTTAAAGCCAGCTTGCTGTTTCGTTTGATACTCATCAAGTATTCTTTTTAATCTTTTAGTAATGACCCTTGTGAACAACTTGTAGATGTGGGATAACAAGCTAATTGGTCTATAATTTCTAATTTATCTTCTTTCTTATGCAGCAAAACTATGATTGCATTATTCCACTCCTTAGGTGTCACACCTTTTCTAATGCACTTTGTGAAGAGCCTTGCCAGTTTTTGTGTTATGTCTCTTCCTCCCAATTTTAACAACTCTACAGTAACTTCATCTTCCCCAGGGGCTTTCTGATTCTTCATTTTCTTCAATGCATGTTCTACCTCATCAGGAAGAATATCGGGTATGTCGTATGTGTTGCTAATTTGCGATCCATCTTCCCCACTGCTGGCATCGTTCCCTCGCTCCTTGTATAATTCTCTATAGTAGTCCTCTGCTATTTGAATTATGCCTTCTCTGCTATTTATAAGAACACCATCGCTATTCTTCAGTTTCAGTATCATTTGTCTTTCTGTATTACTGCTCCTGGCTGCTGATTTAAGTCCTTTGTTTTCCCTTACTGCTTGTTCTACTTTTCTTGTGTTAAATCTTATGTCCTTTCTGAGTCTCTTTCTAATGGCTTTGCATAACTCAGTATACTCAATTTTCTCCTTGTCAGTGTTTATCTTGCTCTTCATTTGTCGCCTTCGGTTCATCATGACAAGTGTTTCTTGACTAATTTTTTCTTCTTTGGATTTCTTTTTCCCTATAGGTTTCTTGGGCTTTATCACTTTCAGAAAGTTGTAATATTCCTCATCGATATCTTGGTCCTAAGCTGTCTGCAGAAGCTCAAACTTGTTAAGTTCCAGTACATACTGCTTTTTTTCCTCTTCTGTTATCTCAAAAGACCTTTGTATTATTTACTCCAGTCAGTTTTTTCCTTTCCTACATCTATATCAAGTGTACATCTTACCATTCTGTGATCACTTCCAACATTTACCTTATTCAGGACGGTAACATCATTCACAATATATCTTCTGTTAGTGAGGATGAAGTCGATTTCATTAGTTGTTAATCCATTTGGACTCTTCCATGTCCACTTTCTGTTTACCCTTTTCTTGAAAAAAAGTGTTCATTACTGACAATCCTTGAGATTCTGCAAATTCCACAAGTCTTTCATTTCTTTCACCAATTCCAAAATTTCCTATAGTTCCCCTTTCTGCACTATTTTGTCTTTTTCCAACCTTAGCATTGAAGTCCCCCATAATAATAGTGTAGTGGGTTTTCGGCTCATCTAGAAGACTCAATTTCGGTGTACATTTCTTCAGCCTCTTCATCTTGGCTCGATGTTGGTGCATAAATCATTAACCTTTAGCTTGTACCTCTTAGAAATCTTGAGTATTAGTCTTGACACCCTTGGTGATGTACTTTTGAATTCCAAACTGTTTTTTAAATATTTATGGACCAGAAACCCAACTCCACCTTAACTCCTTTCATTGGTGTGGAGCAGATTTCCACTTGATAAACTTATGATTCATTTTTTCTTCTTGTTTCAGCCAAACCGATGATATTCCAATTCACATTTTCTAATTCCTTTTCCAGCTCTAATATCCTGTCTTCGCTGATGAGCGATCTTATGTTGTAACAGGCCAAGTTCAGTTTCCGTGCATGGCAGCCCAGTCGTACCCAGAGATTCTTCGCACCCTCTGCTTCCACTCTGATCCTCTCGCTGCCATAAGAGGGGAAGTGAAAGCTGCTGGGGACTGAGGGTCATTTGTTTTGTCATGCTGTCATATGCTGGAGGGTTTGGGCTTTTCCTCTTCACGCTGACCAGGCGTCTTGAAGAGAGCCACTCCACACTTTCGTTGCCACCTAAGTGCATAACAGGGCTTATCATCGAGGTGTGCATGAGTTGATTTTAAGGAATCGGGCCAACCGGACTTCTCCTAAATCTTCTGTAATAGAAAGATATTGGATCCATCAGTGTTTTAGACTCTGTGTCTGATAACACACAGAATACCTGTTCCCCTCTAAGCCCCAGCTACACAATTAATGTTACACCATCTATTATAGTAACTATTATAGGTTTTGCGAAGGGTATTATAGCTTTCAGTAATTTTTTACTCTAGTACTTAGAGTTCAGTTTTTTCAGGCTGTGTCCATTTTCTTCTAGGAAAGTATTTCACATTACTCTTTTCTTACAGATATCTATTAATAAACTGAAATTTAACCATCGCAGACCTAATGGTGAAATTTCAATTTCGCTTATGTTTATTTCTGTACTCAGATTTGTTATTATTCATTAGAAAAAAATAAATAAATGCACATATAATTAATATGCTTTGAGTTTACTACTGATATTTCACTGTTTTTACTAAATGTTTTAATTTAATCCTAGGTGACACCACCATTTAAACCACAGGTCACATCTGATACAGATACAAGGTATTTTGACCAAGAATTTACTGGTGAAACTGTGGAACTCACTCCTCCTGATCATGGCCCTCTAAATTCTATCTCTGAAGAAATGGAACAGCCATATTTTCAACAGTTTTCCTTTCACGGTAGCAGCAGTACATTAGGACGCAGCATTGACCAATGAATGGTCAGAATCATTTACTTGAACTGCTTGTAAAATATAAAAAAAAAAAACTAAGGAAGCAGCATTGGTCACTACATCAGTGTGATGCTTGTGTTGCCCCACATAGCACTGCTGGCCTGTCAAACATCCAAGAAAATGGCCAAAAATGGCTTCCTAGTTTTAGAAATGATAGCAGTAGCAAATTGTTGATAGGGAAGATAATGTTTGTATGCACACAACATTGCTGATACTGTTAGTTTTCCATTTATTTTTAAAACTGTTGTTATTTTGTTAAATTTTTTTGTTAAATGGTGGCATATGATCCACCTTTTTGTTAAATGGTGGGGCATGATCTAGTGTACTAACTAGATAATTCTGAAATTTCAGGGTTTGGTGCATTTTGCATGTTGGTTTCCTGTCTTGGGCTGTTTGATACTAGGTTAGATATTAAAAAAGAATGCAAAAAAAAAAAAAAAAAAAAAAAAAAGAAGCAAAACAGCTTTTTATTTTATTGTGAAATTTCAGTATAAATGTGGTATCTTTATATTTTTTGATTTATAAGTATGCAAAATACAAAGTAAATTATTCTTTACTGTCGACTGTGAAAATAGAAAAGCATGTTGTTCAAACTCTTAATATAGAGACAGTATAAAGCAATCTGCAAAATAAATTTCCTAAACAATATTAAATTAAAAGGAGTGAGAGAAAATATATAAATTTATATATTCTTATATGTTAAATCGTGCCTTAAACTAATTTTTTTATTTTAAATATATGTATCAGTTTTTGTGCATCCCTCTTAGTGACATTAGCCATTGGTGCACAGCTAGTGATGCTAAAATGGGGTTAATGCAACAGTATTTTTTACTTGTATTTTTGTTTTGGTCAATTATTAGTATAGTTGAAAACAAGTAAATAAAAAGCGGTTTTCAGTTATACTGACAGTTCAAGTTTTCACCTTTTTTTTTTTTTTAACATTTCTAAGGGATCAGTTTCCAGAATATTCATTATTTTGTTCATATCAGTTAATAAATACTAATGATTTTTGCAGATAAGTCTTTTTATATGAATCCATCAATGTGTGGATTTAATTTCTTTCTTCGTTAAATCCAATATCAAAATAGTTTCTCGCAAATTTTATATGTACAGATTAAGAAGTTTATTTCTTTCCTTAATACATAGGTTAGCTAATCATATACAGTAGAATAAGGTGCTCGTGAAGAAACCGTTTTCGTATTGTTAATTTTAGTTCATCCACGTATTATTAGGAATTATAATACAAATATCTCTAGTAAAAATGTTACTAGGGAACGTTAATTATTTTGATGCAAAAAGTATTTTTCAAAGTCAAACTGCATTTATGAACTAGTACCAAATGGCATCACTCACAACTGTCATAACAGAACATTAAAAATTATATTGTGAATATTTTAATTACCCGCTTTCAGAAAGCAAAACAAAGAACTGATTGAACATAACAGTTTTGTCTTCCTAGAGCCTAGCTCATTTTTAATTTGTATAAACCCTCTTTAATTTATTCATTGTTAATTTTTTAGAAGCTTAAGCTATTTTCTGTGCAGATGTTATGAAGATAGTTTACTATATATTATCATGCTATCCCCTTAATTCTAAAAACTTTTTGTGTGTTTATTATTTTGGTAAACATAATATATTTAAACGTTGATGCTGGTTTACAGTTCTGTGTTGTATTCTGTGTTAAAACGTAGGTGAAGCACAACGTGCTTTGAAATTAGGTATTGGTTAAAAGTCCTACTTTATACGTGTATTATACCAGTGAAAATGAAAACACTCATCCTATGTAGATAAAGTAAATCAGGCTGGAATCTTCCAGTAATTTTTTTTTTTTTGTTGATATTTATCAATGTATAAATATTTTTTTTTGCTGCTTATTTTATATAAATTTGTTGTAGAGAAGCTGACATTTTTTCCTAATTTTGTTTAATATAATTTTTATAAAATACTTGGATCGATATTAGGGCTGTTTTCTGATAGCTTTGTGTAAATTTACTTTGACGTTCACAATATCATGTACAAAAACTATTTTCAAGTTTGCAGTATATTACATAGTTGCACATTAACTGTACGTAATTTGTTTCATTTTAATATTATTGGTAGTTTTTTTTTTTTTTTTTTTTTTTTTCCAGACCAGGTGTATATTTTCTTGCAAAATTAAAGCAAGCCATTGCAAAGATGATTTTATATAGTTTACTTGGAAGTAGCTCATTAATGATGTGAAAAATGATAATAGAATAGTATTTCTCTTGTAAATATATAAATATTTTCACACTGGTTGCAGTACAAATATCCTTATGGAGGAGTAGCCATACTGACCTCAATGTGACTCAGTGGTATTCTTAGTTCCACTTATTTCACTTAGCATTTCACATATTAAAATCAGATAATTATTTACTTAAAGGTAGGTGCAAAATGTGCTTGTAATATACTTTATCTCCAAGGCTTTTAAAAAATAGCATCATTCTTATACATATATATATATATATATACATTTGTGTTCCTCAGTACAAGTGTATAAATACAGTGTACAGTTTGTCACAATATTGCCTCACCACTATGTTAACTCTTGTAAAAATAAGCCCGGTGGCCGTAATTCCGTATAGTAAATAAAATTGTGATGCGGATAATATATGGCTTGTAGGAATGTTAAATCCACTGTTTCAGTTACAATTGTAAAAAGAGAGAAAATCTAATCATGACTTGCCATTTGGATGTTAGTTGTGATGTAGAAACACATCCTCACATATCTTGATTGTTCATTCGTTGTGCTGTTTAGATTACATTTCCCACGCATACAATTGTTGACAGTTCCGAACATTCAGGTGCTAAAATACAACAAAATGTGCCTCATGTTGTCAGTAAGTCATAGTGACTGTGGTGTGATTTAAAGTATAAAAACATATGAAACTGCAAATTCATAATCCTGCAGATGTTATTTTTTATACAGTATTAACTTGTACACTACATATGTAGAGATAAAAATAACAAAATTCTCTCGGAAATGATTAACATCCCTAATATTTTGCAATAATCACTTTATAATTCTTACACCGAACCGAAGCTGGCTCTGTTGGATAGTTCGTGAAGATTTTGTTAAACTTGTGGTGGCATTACCTCTAGATAAATGTCGAAGCAGTCTGTTATCTTAAACGACTAGATTTTGTGACATTGTGGTGGTTATCTGCTGCAACTTAAATATGTAATTTTTAATATTAATAATTAGCATCAGATATGTGAGGCTGTTTAGTGCTACGGTTTAACATAATTCAAAAGCTATCGTCAGGTTCTGAAATTGTTTCTGTGACTTACTGCATACCCAAGAAAGTAACTTTTGCTTAGATTATGGCAGCTGATGAGGAAGTCCACATGTGTAAGAGAATATCTCTGTTGTGAGGCTAATAAAAATTGAGAAATAATGTTGTTGTAGTGGTTATTCTCTTATTATTTAACAGGTATTTTTCATAAAAATATGAATCTGTGTCTTTCATTACCTAACATTTGTGGGGGGTGGGAGCAGCATTCAACGGCCTAGGGTAAAAAAATCAGCGGCTCTTTAATAATTTTATTACAGCTCTACAAGATACATGTTTGCAAAAACTAAAACATTATTATGTGAATAGGGTACATGATAAAACCTGAAACCACTTCCAGAGGATAGAGAATATCTTCAAGTTTTTATTAACCAACCAGATAACATGCACTGCAATAGATGCCATAATTGTGAAACTGTAATCACAGCAGAATTTGCAAACAAAATTTCATCCTTTTCGTTTGGTCATCAGTCATCTGCTTCTGTACAAGCTGTATCTTGTATGGGTTCATCCTCAGATGGTGACATAATGCATTACACGCTGTTGACCCTGCACATTAAAATCACGAATGGCACACTGTGTGGATTTCCCTGGGCTTTGTGTAATATTTCCTTGAACTAGCTCCACTGTGCCTCACTGTCTTTTGTTCATCCACCACCTTGGCTGGGATGATTGCACAACCAGGCAACCTTTATGAATTTTCTGTACCACTACAGCACTAGGTCTATTCAGTGGCTTCTTTTTAAATTGTTTTCAAAATTTATGCTTTACAGTGATGGCAGGACCAGCCCATAAAAGTATGCTCTGTGCATTCTCAGGGTTGGTAAATTTCTGCCATGATCAGTTTTATGATTGTTACCTTCTACCTGCAGCACACACACACATTTTCTGGTTGTTAAATAAAAACTTGAAGATATCCTCTATCACTTGGAAGTGGTTTTAGGTTTGTATCACATACCCTATTCATACAATAATGGTTGGTTTTGTAAAGGTTTGTGGGCACCCTGTATTTTTGGCTCCATAATCATTAGGTTCATATAGGGGCAGCAGTTCCCAACCTTTGACTCACAAACCCCTTTCAACATAATATTTTTATTGCAACCCACTAAGCCTATATTCTCTGAAATCAATAGTTCTGAATATTTATTATAAAATATTTCCAGTACTACATTTTTATAAGCGATATTGTGTAATAATATAAAATTATTATTAAGCACCTATACATAACAATGGTCTTTGAGAATGGAAAAAAAAAAAAAAAAAAATTAAAAGACAAATTTTAAAAAATAAAACAAATTTAAAGTTTAAAAATACTATGAATTCACATTATAAACAATTTAATGTTCAAATCAAACATGATATGGTGCGGCACAGCAACTAGCAAGCAAAGTTTACTGGAATTTGTCTGATGTGACTGAATGTTGAGACACATATCAGCATGTTTGCACCCAATCCCCTACTAACATCCTGAAAATAATGATGAGGCTTAGCTGGTGACATGAAGAGAGCACCCTAGCCCCCTTCATCATTAAATCCTACTTCCCTGGGGGAGGGTACAATTTCCCATTCCCTCCCTGCCACCCCCCCCATGTTTCCTCTGGTGGGTCACGGCATGCCCCACTGATATCTCGGGCTACTACCCTAACTTTATATATATATCTTTACGCTAGCGAAAACTCGTGTACCAAATATTTAAACATGTCAAAATTACCTATATCGCCCATATTTCAGTCTTCAAAATTCAAGTGACATCCCCTATGTCAATGCTAAATTTTTTTTTTTTTATTTGTTTTTTTTAGGCCTTAGCCGCTGAAATCTCAGGAAATTAAGCGGCAGGACCTGCCAGAGTAAAACTAAGTCTACTGGGTTCTTGGTCTGCCTCCATGAGGCAAAAGTGGGACAATGTTGGATCTCAGTAGGGGTCCAGTGGCTAAATGACCAGAAGAACAATGGTACATGACACTATACATGTACAATATCCATAAACTTTTAAATCTCTGGCATTTCCAGTGCTGGTACCCCCCCCCACAGCGAAAGCTACACGGAGATGAGGGAAACCCATGGTGCTGCTTGACACTAAATACACTTTACATTAACATCCTGTCATGCATGCTCGCTATGTAAGGGTGAGTGACCCAAACCACAACTAAATATAAATTTTGAACTGAACTGCATAAATTAAATTAAAATAACTATTTTGTAGTTGCAAAAAAATACCTATGTAAATCTAAGCAGATGCCATTCCAGAATTTTTAGTGCGAATCCCCCCCCCCCAAGAACACTTTTGCAAACCCCCAGGGGTTCTTGAACCACCGGTTGGGAACTGCTGATATAGGATATTTGATTACAAAATAAATGAGGGTCAACAGTTACTACCTTTTTAGATTATCATTTAAGTTTTTTTAAAGAGAGTGGAAAATAATCATTATTGCTTAAGTTATGAAAAAATTTGTTACATGCAATGATGAATAAACAAGAATTTTTAGATTTATTACAGCAATTTTCTCTTTCTAATATTGGAGGCCAAATAAACCCCTATGTAATTAATATTTAAAGCAACTGTTATATTTGCAAATGTCTTTACAAACAACTTTGGTGTGTGTGCATGTGCACTCAGTGTTAACTTCGCACACTTTATTTTTATATTTCCCATTATGGGTTTGAGACATGGACAAGGGAATTCCTTTCTTCTTAATTTGAACTCAAACCAACCATGATAATTCAGGACAAAAGCATCTCGTTCATTTTCATAAATTCACCAACATTGTTTGCATGTGTTTATAACTGAGACTTAAAAAAATAACTTTCTCTCCAAGATTGTGAGCCACTCAGGTATGTTATTAAACAAATTATAGTTTTGATATATGATGCATTGGTAATACCTATTTATATAACTTGGCAAAAATCAAAAGTTTTAATTTACAAGTAGTGATATACAGTATGAACCAAAAAAAAAAAAAAAAAGAACAAGATGTTTGTTCATATTGAACAGTTTCTTGCATGTAAGACCACAGAAACCACTTGATTCTGTTCCTTATATACTTGTACATCGTAAATGTAAATAGTTTTATTGGCTTTCGATTCCTATGTGGTTTAACAGGAATGTAGTGAATTTCAAATAAACCAAATGTACTTTTGAAATATCTTACTTTTATTAAGCATTTACACAGTTTATATACAAACATAAGAGCATTTTTATATGTATAAAAATCTGGTTAACTCATAGTTTCCTCATCTTCAGATTCTTTGTCCCAATCTTTCATTGTTGCTCCTATCATAAAGTCATCTCTTAGAACATTCCAAGTTTCCTTCTGAATCTATAAAAAAATATTAATCACCATCAACTTCTATATGTAAAAATATTATATTTGTATCAATAATAGCTCAGATGTAATTTGGTGATGTTTATAAAAGTCAGAATTATGACAACTGGACATACAGGCAGTACTAAAATAAAAGTGCAAACTTTTGGTATGACATATTGTAAGTGGAAAATTCATCTATATATTGAATTGTTGTTGATATAGTTTCCCAAATGGAATTGCATCTTACTATTTATGAATAATCCAAAACAAAAAAAAAAGGTAGAAAACACTGTATACTGTGGATTAGTTAAAGTTTAAAGGAAGCCCAAGGTTTATGCTGCATCAGCCAAGATAAAAGAAAAAAAAGTAAAACAACAATAAGAAAAGGAAATAGACAACCTATGCTTTTCCTTCCTGTAGTTACCTATCCAGCTGACCTTTGAATTCCCCCA
Organism: Mastigoproctus giganteus; assembly: GCF_048544385.1. Lineage (NCBI taxonomy): Eukaryota > Metazoa > Arthropoda > Arachnida > Uropygi > Thelyphonidae > Mastigoproctus > Mastigoproctus giganteus. Next base: position 232,559,405 of record NC_143580.1, on the reverse strand, counting down.
AAACTGTCTGCCTCTACTTCCTATGTGGGTAACTTATTCCAGTAATTTATAACTTGCTAGCTAAAATAAAACTTCCTGCAATCCAGTCTAAACATCCCCCCCCCCTGTAACTTGAAATTTTGGCCCCCAGTTCTAGAATCCTTTACAACTGTGAACATTTTGTCCTCATTCACTTTACTTTTGCCTCTCAGAGCCTTAAACATCTAGATCAAGTCTCCTCTGAGGTGCCTGGTTTCCAAGCTGTGCAACCCACATATTCAGTCTTTCCTCGTATGGATGTCCTTCTGCCGATCTCACCAGCCAAGTTGCCCACCTTTGGACCCTTTTAAAGTGATCTCCGTACTTCAACACAGTATTCCAAGTGTGGGCTAACAAATAGCCTTATATAATGGGACTATGACATCCTTATCTCTACTAGCAATTGTTTAATAATTCATCGATAGGACACCATGGGCCTTCCTTGCAAACAGTGTACAATGCTCGGAGAACTTCAGCTGACTGTATCGCAAGTTCCTCTCTTCCACCAAGAAAGAGGTTACTGTTCCCCAGGTGTAAGACCTTGTACTTTGCTGGATTAAAGCATAGCTGTCACTTTTCTGACCATCCCTGAAGTCTATCTACGTCACTCAGAATGCTTGGTGATCATTAACTACTCTACCAATCTTTACATCATCTGCAAATTTAGACATCACTCCCTTCATCGATGTCATTTAAGAAAATCAAAAACAATAGTGGTCCCAAACTGGGACCAATGTTTTTGATTCTCAAGGACCACTGATCCTTGGTAATCCCACTTCTTACATTAATCCAATTTGAGGAATAATCATTTATTACAACCCTCTGCCTCCTCCCCTGAAGCCATTGTGCTATCCATCTAAGGATTTTCCCTGTGATTCCAACCTGTTCCAGTTTATAAAATAACCACTCATGTGGGACTGGGTCAAATACTTTTCTGAAATCTAAGTAAACAATATCAAAATTCCCTAAATCCAGCTCATGAGTGACCCTGTCAAAATAGTTAACCAGATTTGTTAAACATGATTTTCCCTTAACAAAACCATACTGTGTAGCCTTCAGAATCCATTTCTATCTAAATGATCCTAAATTCCAGCCTTAATTCCTCCTACATGATTTTCTCCACTACCGAAGTTACTGATTTTTGACTGGACAAAAAACAGTAACTTCCCATTACAATCTTAGAACTGCCCTTATGTATTGGAGATATACTGGCACTTTCCAAATCCAATGGAATCTCTCCTGAGTCCAGTGATCTCTCATAATTAGCCTTAATGGTCCAATGCACTCACTTGCTGCATCCCTTAAAATTATAAATTATAGGGTATATGCCACCAATCCCAGGAGCCTTACTTGCTGTAGGCTTGAAAGTTTTTTCATTAAATAATCGTGAAATTGAAATTTCAATATCGTTTATTACATATTTTTCAACCTCACTCCCATAATTTCTCATTGACATGGGGTTTTCTTCTAAATATCAATGCAAAGTAACCATTGAGTTCATCTGCAACATTAGCTGGGCTATCTAATATCTCCTACATCCATTACATAAGGGTCCATCTGATTTGTCCTCTTTGCATTTATATATGTGAAGAATTCCTTATCCCCACTCTTTGTTGTCTTTGCCAGAGATTTCTCGTAATCTGCCTTTGCCAGCCTCATTTCACAGAATTTGGGACCAAAAGGCATTTCTCAAATCAAATTCTCCAGTACTTCCACTGCATCTCTTATCACATAATACCTTATTATCCAATCAGCAATGCCAATTCATTTTGGCAGCTTCCTTGGTGTTAACAAGTTGCCTTTGCTCTTGAATTTTTTCCTCATTCTGTACACTAAAGTTCTTAAGATACTAGAAAATTTGGATGATATTTCTACAATATTTCATGAACTTGCTTCTTTATGATAGAGTTCTATTAATTTTCCATAAAACTGACTACATAGCTGCTTCCCCTTGTATGGACTCCATTGATTCTTTTATGAACTAAAAATAATCTCTTTGATAGAAACACAGAACACTGGAGTTAATAATTATAATTTCAAAGGTATTTCAGTCCCTCAGTGGTACTAAAACAAAATTGATCTGTGGAAGAGTATTTAATGCTCAGTCAGGTGTTCCTGAATTGCTGAGCTAAAGCATTCTGATAAGAATTAAGGCTAAACTGGAATGTATAAGTCAAACAAAACAAAATGGTTTTTGTAGATACAAAGAAATGCTTCAGTTTTATCGAATTTAAACTTGTATACTGGTGTAAGAAAGCCTAATATACCCATATCCTGGTAACCTTTGTCTGCTCTGAAAACAGTAACAGGTGAGAGTTTGCTGAATAGATAAGATCAGTTAGCCAGGTTCCACTATATGACTGCTGCAAAAAGAAAGAATGAAATATTTTATTATTATCTGTTTATTAATCACAAGAAAACATGGGTCATGCCAGGACGGTGAAGATATCTTAATACAGTATGGGATCAGCAATTGCACAAAAGGAATGATATATATCAGGGATGGCCAGCTTTTCAACGTGTGCTACATACTATTTAAAATCATAGGCTACTTACGAGTAGGTCCAGAAATCACCAGAATCATTAACTCCCCCCACCCCTTCTGCACCCGGCACCACCACACAATGTCTGCTAACTTGCATAAAGGATATTTACATTTATAAAATAAATTTAATGTAGGTTAACATTCATCTTCACAGACTCAATGCCGTGAGAAGCTCACTAAAGTCCCTAATTACCTGTGCTAAATTAAGACTGAAAGGCAGTAAATATGAGCCAGCAACTATGGTTCCTGTCATGCTGAAACTTGGGTAATAATTTCTGGGAATTTAAACTGTATGTCAGTGTTTCCCAAACCTTTCTGACACTGATGTGCTATGTTTTGTTCTATACCTTTAGTTTGGTGAAAAATGCAATGGTACACAACCTTCCTTTGTTTTGGGCCAAAAAGAACAGGAGCAAGAGAGGGAAATGTGCACTAACACAAGCTTAATCAAGGCTATATGAAATAGACTAGGTCAACTATTACAAGAAATATTTTAAAGAGAAAGAACATGTCTAGAGTTCACCACCCTCCAATTAAAAATCACGTGAAGAAACAGATGTTATAAATAAATTTGTGTATTAATCAATTATAATAATACAAGGGATAATCACAAATAAGAGAATGAAAGCAATGCCGTTTGGGACATTAAGCAACACACAAACACATTTTGGATAGTTCTGCTGTACGTATTCAGCTTCGTTTCTGATTTTTCAAAATCAGAAACTAAGCTGAATACGTATAGCCGGCTAGCATTTTTGTCCCCATTCCAAATCACGGCTATGCTTCTGCATTACTACATTTTGTGGATTATATGAACACAGTTATTTTTTTAGAAATTTTACCTTTTCTGAAATTTCCTTTGTGGTGGTTTTATTCTCAGCTTTCGGTTGCTTCAGCATGTCAAGAAAATCACCTTTGTTAATGGATTTGATAATTTTATCCCTTTTCCTCTCAGACTCACCAACAATTTTAAATTGCTTCTCCAGACCACTCTGATGTTTTTGAACAGCATTAAACAGTTGAACCACACCCCTAAAAGAATAACAAAAAAAAGTTTCAAAAAAGTAAAAGCAATTACAATATCTGTGAACTCAGAGTGAATTATTTCATATACAGGCACTACCAGAATCGAATTATATCAAAAAAAAAAAAAAAAAAGTCTGAATCTAACTTATTCTAACAATAAAAATGCACAAATAAACTGTTCCATGACCAAGTAATATGAAGCTTCTTTTAATTTTATATAGGCAGCAGAGCTTTAAGGACTGGTATGCAAATAAAAATTAATTATGCATACAAACATGGTACACATGTATATATATATATATTCTTCTGTTCATAGATGTGCGATTAGCACACTTAAGGGCGGCCATGAAAAAAAAGCAGAGTTAGGCAAATGATTGAGCGCTAATTCATGGAAAACAAGATATAATCTCAAATATTCTTTCTGCAAGTGATCAAAGCATAACCAACAAAGCCACCAATTGCAGTTTAAGGAATGCAGCACAAATATGTATGCTGTAATAGCAGGCCATGGCATTTTATCAATTTCTAGCATAGGCATGGAAAACATACACTACTCTACAATTAATATCCAGATACCCTTAAGCTGATAGTCATAAGGTCATATCCTACCAGATCATCACATGTCAGACAACTATATATATACACATGCCCACGGGCCTTCAAGGGCGCCTCCGTAGCCAGGTGGGCAGGAGCTGCAGTGCGTAGCACACACTTCTTGATTAGACCGGGGTTCGAGCCCGAGCCCACCAAATACGGAAGATGCAGAAAGGTCAGAGAATGACCACCACATATCCCCGGAGCAATATGGCCTTAGTTGCTAATGCTCCTAAAAACCAAACAACAAACAAACAGGCCTTCAATGAGACAGTAGTAAAATGCAAGATCCTGGGATTGACAGAGTTAACAGACTTCCAGCACAAACAATCCATCTGTGACATTTCAACAGCACTGAAGATCCATAGGTGGTCGATGATTGGTGATCTGATATGAAAACAGTAGTGGACTGGTGCTGAAGCCATCATGAAATGACCTGGAAAACTTCTGAAATTGAAAGGAGGACCTGCAAAGAGAATTCAGTGTGCGCGTGCGCGCACACACACAGGCCTTCAATGAGATGACTGGGACAGATGTTAGCACCAGTACAGTGCACAGGATGCTTCATGATATGGATTACCATAATCATGCATCCATTCACAGGCCATTAGCCACACTGACTAATGTCAGATGGCATCTAACTTGGCATGAGGACCAATGTTCTTGGCCTACATGCCATACGGAAGCTCTGCTTTGGAGAGATGAGTCACAGTATATAGTCTAATGAACAGTTTGACAATAATGCCTCAGTGTGGCAGATGTGTGGAGAAAGCTAATTATCAGACTGTAATTACCTTCTTCCATGGACTGGAAATCCTATCCATAGTTTTGACGATAACACATTGCATTCCACTTTCAATTTTGGGAAACCTTGCTCTGCTCAATCAGCTTCAACTTCTTGAATATCCGTTACCAATTCCTTAAATGCCGATTTCCAGGTAATTCTCCAGTGGGGCAAAGACAACTTAGTTGATTTCAATCCTTCTAAAACTGTCTTGTCTTATCGCAAAATGGATTCTTCTGCTCTTATGCTTATCTTTGGTGACACTCTGATTTCTAGGCAAAATGATATATCTCTTTTGGGGATTACCTTGACTTCTAATCTCTCTTGCTTCCTCTGCATCTAAAAAACTTGGTTTTCTGTTTCGCTCTCGGCCTTCTTCCAAACAGCTGTTCACTCTGTACAAATCACAAATCTGCCTTACCAAGGAATATTGTTCCCACATCTGGCGCAGCCCCCAAAACCTCTCTCAGGCTTCTAGATTCCATTCAGAAGAGGGCAGTTAGGTTAATTAATTACTCCTCTCTAACAGATTCTCTCCACTCTGTCCCATAAACATACTGTTTCTGCTGCATGACTTTTCTACAGATACTTCCATGGGCACTGTTCTTCTGAATTGGCTTCTATAATTACCGCTCTCTCTTTCAAAAAAGTCCGAACATGTGCTGCCAACATCCATTTACTGTCCAACTTCAAACTCACAGAACCAACTTTTCATCTTCCTCGTTTATTCATTCAACTGCCGTTTTCTGAAACAGCCTACCTTCATACATATTTCCTGAAAATTACAGTCTACAGAACTTCAAGTCTAATGTCAACAAATATCTTCTTTCGTCTTCACAACCTCCAATCCAAGCATGGTACTAAGTACTATAGGTTCTAATACCTGTCGTATTTGGAGTTTTCATAAAAAAAAACAAAAAAAAAAAAAAAAAAAACAAATGTAACATCATGTCAGGGCCGTGTTGAACCATTTTAGTACCTGAGGCAAGAATGAAAAATTGTGCCCTTCCCTAAAATATTAAAAAGAAAATTAATTTTAAAAAAATGACAATCAGTGGGACGACAACCATGGCAGAACCCCAGATAGCACTGGCATGCAAAGCCCAGTACAGTGGTGTGACAAAGATAAACGGATTGGAATAATCAAAACTGTTGGCAATTATTTAATCTTTCATTTGGCACCCCTTTCAGCTTTTAACCTGAGGCAAGTGCCTCGTTCATCTGACCTTCGGCACCACTCTGCATCGTGTGACTTGTTATTGTTATTTGGTTTTTAGGAGCATTAGCAACTAAGGCCATATTGCTCCGGGGATATGCGGTGGTCATTCCCTGACCTTTCCGTATTTGGTGGTCACGGGTTCGAACCCCAGTCTAATCTCATGTGACTTGTCACTAATGGATTTAAAATTGGTGATGGCAAATGCAGTCAAAAGATTCTGATGTACTCCAAAAGGGATCATGCTTTATTGATAAAACCATTTTACCTGAACTTTCTCATCCTGCATTTAGAGAATAACAAAATAAGCTGCACAAAATTATTAGAAAATTTGTAGTACTGGTGCATTATCTCTGCTCACAGCAGACAACATCTTCCAATTGTGGTGACTGTTGGTCAAAAGATCACTGTTGTAGCCAATGATGCAGCACAAAACCAACATTCACTAGGATGGTATCACAACAGCTTAATATCTCATAGTCAACTGTCTATAAAGTTCTTCAATCCATAATTCACCTATAGCTGTACAAGAACCAGGTGGTGCAATGCCTAATACAAAGTGATCTTCACTGATGTAACAACTCTCTATAGTTTTGGCAAAGATGAAGGTTCATGATGTGGCTGGGGAAGAACATCTTATGGACCCAGTGAGGCTCATTTTCAGTTACATGGTAGCATGAAAACCTATAATTGTCAGATGTGGGATCATCATTTTCAAGCGTGAATAAAAATTCTTCTCTGTCCACATGTTACTTTTTGATGTGAGTTTACACCAAATTTCATAATTGGACTATTTTGATTCAAAGAGATTCAAGCACATAGCCCTCAGATGTGTACCGTGACAGCTGAGCATTACTGCAATCTTCTCTATCACTGAATGATTCTAGCTCTTCAAGAAAGAGAAATAAGCATCACAATCATGTTACTAACACCCCCCCCCCCATGGCATGCTAAAGGCCAAATATAGAACACAAACGGTCACTATAACAAACATGTCAATCTTTACACTTAGTAGTTTACTCAAAGAGTACTCTACCACTTGCACCAGAACAAATTATTCCCTGGTGGTAGTTTTGGAATTGATGGTACCCATTTCTACAGTCTTCAGTTGGCTGTAGATTTTTCATCTACAGCTAGCTGAAAGAACACACTTTAATTATAATTATCCTATACTTTCCTTTTATTAATTTGGAATGCAAACTGCTTGTCAGCAAGAAACAGGAAATTACAAAATTTCTTCTGAAACACACCTATATGACACATATTTCATTTAATTATTATTTTTATAAACCCTGGATATCATCTTAATCTTCTTGCTGAAAAATGTTTTTCAGCAAAGAAAAATTTAAATATTTAAACAACTTGTGTCCAAAAGATGTGTCTTAATATGTTAGCTTTGTTATTATATCCATTAAATGCTCATATACACTGTGCTGTCACTTTATTAGGTACACCCCCCCCCTGCTGTGCACACAAGTGGTTTGGCCCACAACATTGCAAGTCACATGACCACAGTTGTGGATATAAATGCAGCAGAACAACCTTTCTAGTATCAGTTAAGCATACAAACCTTAGCAAGAATGGAGTAAAGGAGTAATTTAACAGACTTCTAACGCGGCATGGTATCAGGTGCAAGACAAAGCATCTCTGAAATGGCAGTTCTGAACTTTTCACGCACCACAGTTTCAAGGGTGTATCGAGAATGGTGCAACGAACAGAAAACATCCTCTCAACGGCACTCCTGTGGAAGAAAATCGTTTGTTGATGAGAGAGGTCAGAGGAGAATGGCTAGAATTGTGCAAGCAAACAGACAAGCCACAATGTTGCACATCACATCAGAATACAACCTTGGTACGCAGAAAAAAATATCGCAATGGACCACTAGTTGCACTTTGTCGCAAATGGGCTACAACAGCCGATGACCACATTGTGTACCTTTGTTATCAATGAAGAACAAGAGAGCATGCCTCCTGTGGGCACAGCAACACCAGACTGGACTATCGAGGATTGGAAAGCAGTTGCTTGGTCTGACGAGTCGAAGTTCCTGGTGCATCATGTTGATGGATCAGAATTTTGCGAAAACAACACGAATCCATGGACCCATCATGTCTGACAAGACAACTACTGTGGTGGGGAATGTTTTCTTGGCACACGTTGGGTCCACTGATACCCACAGATTCACGCCTCAATGCCACATCGTTGCTGACCAAGTGCATCCGTTCATGTTGACAGTTTATCCTCAGTCAGATGGTTATTTCCAGCAGGTGCTGGAAGTAACCATCTGACTGAGGATAAACGTGCTGGTGCACAAAGCCCGAATCACTATGGAATGGTTCCAGGAACATGACAATGACTTTTCTTTGCTGCAGTGGCCCGCTCAGTCCATGGATCTCAATCCTATTGAACATCTTTGGAATGAGCTGGAAAGGGCTGTTCGCTGCAGGTCTACACCTCCGTTGAATCTCAAGGAACTGCGTGACACACTCATGTCTGCATGGTACTCCATTCCTGCACAACATTTTCAGCATCTTGTTCAATCCATGCCTAGATGAATTCAGGCTGTTTTGAAAGCTAAAGGAGGCTCAACACACTACTAGGTAGGTGTACCTAATAAAGTGGCAGCACAGTGCAAGTCTATTAATCAAAATTTTCAGAATGTAACAGTTACTCACCTTGTTGCTATACTCTGTAATTTTTTTTCTTTTTCACTATTAAAGAGAGTTTGCTTTTCTCTCCCCATATTTTCCCACATAAGTTTCTACAAGAGAAAAAAAATTGTAGACAAATTATCATCAGGTATTTTTATGTTTAAATAAAATTTATTCTTAATATATTTAACTCTTTGATAATTTGTCTTTACTGCTGCTAAGTATGGTACAAGTACAGTCGGTCCTCGTATAACACGATAGTTGCGTTCCTAGAAATCCTCGTGCAATGCAAAATCGTGCAATATAAACAACAGGCCCTATGGAAAATATAGGGTTAGGTGCCGACCACCCAAGATGGGACACACATTTTTAACCAAAACATTACCAAACACAATAAATAATCGTAATAAAACAGTTACAGTTGAAAAATGTAAAATTAATAATTTAATCATTTGAATTTAGATTCTTACCTTAAAAGTAAATGAAGACAGCTTGAGGGAAAGGGCTTGAGAAAGGGTTGAAGCAGCGTAATTATGGGGAAAGTAGCGGCAGGTTGTCATCATTATCGGAATTGGGAGGTGGAGGAGATGCCGATGAAGACTTTGGATGAAATGTGGTCACACCAGAACTAGAGGGCTGCGGCTCATTTTCTGTATTTTTCTTGGGTGTTTTCATAAAAAAGACATCTAGTTTCTGTTGTTTCGCAGTCTTCCTTCTTTCACAAAGCAGCTGCTTATATGGCTCCAAAGCAGACCGAATTGTATAAAGTGCTCTTCTGCTTCTTTCTGCATTATAATCGTTATCTTCTAGCCATTGCATACTTTTCTCAAATGAATTTAAAACTGAAGATAACTCTGAAGTACAAAGCGGTTTTATGGTGGTGTTCAGGCATTCAACTTCGTCGTCTTTCTCATCTTCCACCTGCCCTCCAGCAACAAGTTGTTGCAGTTCTTCAGTTGAAAGTTCTTCTTCATGAGACTGAAGCAACTCTTCTAAATCATCTTCCTCCAATTCCTCAAAGCCAACCTGCTTTGCGAGGGCAACACAATGTGCTTTTAATTTAGGAAGCTCATTTACAGGATCAAAGCCTTTAAAATCACGAATAAAATCTGGTAAAAGTGGCCGCCAAACACCATGTAAGTATTCTTTTGTCACTTCGTTCCAAGCCTCCACAATTATGTAAATTGCATTCTTAATGTTGAATCGCTTCCAGAAGTCTTTAACTGTTGGTGCATTTTCGCCCTCTGTTTCTGCTATCAGCATCTTAAATGTCCGTCTTGTGTAATAGTGCTTAAAAACAGCAATTACTCCTTGGTCAAGTGGCTGGATAAGAGATGTTGTGTTAGGCGGTAAAAACAGGATTTTGATGTTTGGTGACAGTTCAGCAAGGGTTGGAGGGTGACTTGGTGCATTGTCCAAAATAATTAAAATCTTAAAATTCAAATTTTTCTTTTTGCAGTAGCTTCGAAACACATCCTCAAACACATGTAGTAGAAGTTCAGTGAAGATCTGCCCTGTCATCCATCCTCTTCTGCTGTTCCTAAAGTAAACACCCAGGGTAGTCCTTGTGATCCCTTTTAACGCTCGTGGATTAGCTGCATGATAAACAATAACAGGCTTCAGTTTCAAGTCGCCACTTGCATTTGCTCCTAACATAACGGCAAACCTATCCTTAGCAGCCTTGAAGCCTGGAGCTCGTGCTTCCTCTCTTGAGATATATGTTCGTGATGGCATTTTTTTCCAATACAGTCCAGTTTCATCAAAGTTGAAAATTTGGTCCAGTGTATAGCCCTCTTCCTCAATTAGTTTTTTCAGTATCGGCGGAAATGCCTTTGCTGCTGCTTCATCTGCACTCGCAGCTTCACCTGATAATTTCACATTATGGAAAGCGTGACGTTTCCTGAAATTGTTGAACCAGCCACACTACTGGCAGTAAAGGGAGGCACTTCTTGAGGGTTTTCAGATTTATTTCTGAGGTCTTCAAATATTGCCAATGCCTTTGCTTTTATCGTAAGCAAACTTGTTCCTGATCTCTTCTTTGTTTGATCTTCTATCCAAACAGATAAAAGACATTCCATCTCTTCCAGTTCTTTGTGTCTTGATCTAACTGATTTTGTTACACTTTGTGTTGTTCCTGCTATGAAAGTTGCTTTTATTTTTTCTGCATTCTTTCTGATTGTTCTCAGCGTTCCCTCATTTAGGCCTGTAGCACGCACAATATCGCATGTTCTTTCATTCCGGTCAAAGCGTTTCACAATTTCATATTTTTCTTCTATTGATATTGCTTTTCTTTTTCTCTCTGAAGTATTTTCACCAGAACACTTCCTTTTCACACTTTTTTTCAAGTATTTTACTCATTTTTTTGAGAATAGAGCACAATTATAAAATGAACAAAAATGAGGAGGCAAGCTTCATATACATAAATGCACAGCAAACAAGTAGCAACTGAATAAACGATGCAACGCCCGTGTACAACTGAATAAATGCAGTAAAGGCGTAAACACACTATTCTCACATATTACATGCTTATGTTTTACTAAAGCACATTTCTGGAAGTCACTACCATAAAACAATAAAAACAATTTGCAGTTTCCTTTTATTGGTGGTTCCTGCTAGTGGAGTCGTTATAAATGGGTAGTAAAAGTCGATCTAATTACATTTGCAATACAGAAATACCGATACAGTAGCTGAAATTCTGTTGATTTTTACGTTATTATGTTAAATGTGTTTCCCCTTCCACGAAATCATAAAAACAAATTTTCAGAATCCTCTCTTCATTCCTACTGTGTTGTTTTCAGTTGTGGTGATTTCGCCGCGTTCGACTGTCATTTATTGTAAACACAAAGGCGAATCGTGCATAAGTGAATTACGTTCGTGTTATATGCGAAATTGTTCCCCTATTTATAAATCATGTATGATCTAATTCGTGTAATGCAAACACGTGTTATACGAGGACAGACTGTACTAGAAACAATAATTCTCATCACGGTGACATGACCAGGAGAAAAAAAAAAAAAAAAAAAAATGTTCTTTATACTTCAATACAAATGTTAATCGTATTTAGCAGTCACAGACTTGAACTCCGGTCCACTCAAAGAGCATGTGCTATTGCACTTGCACAACTGACCACTCAGCTATGTCAGGCCTGGTTACTACCGAAAATGGACAAGGTCATAAAGAAGTGAAGCATTCAGTAGATGACTTAAGAAATGAAGCAAATTTTTCATCATCATATGGAAAACTGTAAAATCTGGCACCTTTACAATCCAGCACATTTACAATCTGGAAATATTAAACAAAAGCAATCTGGTATGTGTGTGTGTGTGTGCTATGGATGTTTAGTGGTGCATAAGCTGCCATGACTATATTGTGCCTAAAACAGTCTGGTACACTCTTATCAATAATTGGAATCACATCTGTGAAGCCTTGCAAAAAAAAAAAAGTTGACATTTCCCTCATTTAGTGTTATCACTTATTTGGTACACTTCATAACTTAGCACAAACTGCTCTTGCAAATTACAGCTATGTGGTCAGTAATACAGTGCTTGTGTGGGCTAACAGTTTACATCAATTTAGAACAGCTGAGAGCCAAGAGAGAGAGAGAGAGGGAGAGAGAGATAATGCCCAGTGTGGGTACAGTGAAAAAAAGATGTGAGCTTCATTAAATTATGGTTAATCTCTTCCATAAATAGTGATTTATTAATATGCACAAACAAGAGATTTAATTTAGTACAATCAAGATTCTTTCCACCATTATCACTATTCATATATCTCATCAACTGTTTTGAGACCAGCAGCAAATAATGATGGCAAAAATAAAACTTTACATTTGTTACGTGTGAGGAATTGATTAAATTTCTCCACAGTACACTATTAAATTCCAAATTTCAGGTGAATTGATAATAATCACCCCCTTTGGCTCCCCCTCAAAGCAGTAACTTGAGGTGGAACCGAAGGGGGCGATTCTCCAATGCATTACAGCTTAAAAAAATGCGTAACTTGTGAAATGTTTGCAGGCCTTTTTGGAACAGGACATGATCCAGCCAAGGAAGATGTCTCTGTGTGTGAGGTGCAGAGAGTGTGAAGAAATTAGATGCCAGCTCAGCTTTCTGATGGGAGTCTATGAGAGTTTGAAGAGTAGGATAGATGCCCTCAAGGGAATTAAAATGGGTGGCCTATCATGCTCTTAGCTGCCCAATCCCTGAGATCACTCTTGTGCATCAGACAACACAACAGCAATCTTCAAGGCAGTATGTCCTGGTCCCACAGGAGCTAGTTATTGTCCGTGACTCTATTGTCAGGAAAACTAAAATATGTTGTGCAAGAAGGATAGCTGGAATATGACTAGTGTATGTGTCTTCCAGGGGCAAAAGTAGATGATGTTGTATAGCAGATAACATTTTTTAAGAGCACAAAAGGTGATACTGTTATACACATTGGCATTAACAAAATTATATTGGCATTTACAAAATATTAAGAGCAAGAGTCTTATCTGAGGACTTAACAAGTATATTCATTTCATTTATTGAGTAAAGTGACCCATAGCCAAAAATCTGGCAAATCCACTATATAGATGGTATATGCTTGGTACAATATACAAATATTAACAATATCTTATATATATGAAAAAATTGCACAGCAAAGCAACATGTGCCTTCTGGTTCCACTGCAGCACAAGGAGCTGCATGAATACTGATGATGAACTAAGTATACTTTTCAATGTTAATTCTTAAAGTATCCACTGCACAATGAACTGTAGCTACAACAGAAACTGCTCAACAGACACTGTCCACAGATGAGCATTGCATCTCAGAGACTGATCATTGCTATAATGCATTGCAGGCAGTCCACAGCAATCTCCAAAAAGATAAACAGTTCAAGGAACAGCAAGCCACCAGCAGTCAGAGAGCCTAACAGAGGTTACCTATATTAACCAGCAAAACCAAGCTGGAAGGTGTTCTTGCAGGATCAAGTCCAAGAAAAACAACTAAGGCTTCTTGCCAATAGCATTGGCAGGAGCAGAAGTGGAAACTCACCCATGAAAGAACCAGAGTACCAACATCCTGTCCATTTCTGCAAAGAAATTTCTCTGTTCCTATATAAAAAAATATACTATTCCATGTAAATAAAAGGATACAGTCCACCAATTCATCCATTATTCAATCTTAGCTCTTCTAATATTCCTTCTCACAGAAACTGAATTTGCAAAATTTTGAAATGCAATAAAATTTTCCCTTATTTTAATAAGTAATGGCTCAATCCCATCCACCAGATGAGTTACATTAACATTATTCAGTAAATCCAAACAAAAATCAGCATATTCCAAACAATTAAAAAGAATATGTTCCTATATTTCTATATCACCACATGTACAGTTGCATCTTTCTATGATTCCAAGTCTATGCAGTTTAGCAAAAAATGATCTGTGACCCATTAATAAGAATGTACAACATAGATTAGGTACTAACCAGATTGGTTTAATATAATTTACACCATTAACATAAGGGAAAAATCTGAATGTTATTCTACCTTTTAACGAACAGTTCCATCTGCTTTGCCATTTTTGTAAAAGAAGCTCCCAAATCCTCTTCTTTCCATTTCTTAAGTAAATTAAAGTGTTAATTTCAATGCCCAGAAACTCAGATTTCATACCTATTCTTAAATAAAAGGACAAGCCTCTAAATACTAATGTAAATCCAGTGGCATCTTGCCAGTTAACATTTGCAAAGCTTCTGTGGAAACCGTTCTGCAGGCCATAACCATTTTGAGTAACATAACTCGATGTATAGAATAAAACTTTCTGGTGTTGCTTACCTTGATTGCATGGCCAAACCAGATTTATGCACCATACAGAACAATCAGTTGAAAGATACAATCGTAAATAAATCAAATTATGTGCTTTCTCTTTATCCCCCATTCCACCCGCATTATTCTTGAGATCATAGCAATAAATTTCTTCACCTTCTCTGAAAAATAATATGCGAGATAATGTTCAAGCCACTAGCAATACACATTCCCAAGTATTTAATCATTAACATCTGCTGTAAGCAAATACCATTCAACCTTACGAGAGGAGATCTACTAAGAGCCAATTTACTCTTCAACATCATGAGTTTAATTTTGGATGTAGATATTGTCAACCTATGTAATTGTAATTAACATGTACAGGGAAATGTTGGCAAAAAGTCACTAGTGGTCTGAATTTGAAAGTGTCTGCAATTCTGCCCACACACGATAGGAAGGAGTATATGATGAGAGCTTTGCCAATAATTCGGCCCTGGAGAGAATGTGCAAGGCTCATGGGATAGAATTTTTCTCAGCTTGGTCTGTCCTTGTTAAGAGAGACTGTTTTTACAGGGCCCATATGGGATATTAGAGGGGCAACAAGAGGACGCAATACACTTCAACAGAAGGGGTGCAAGAATATTTGTTGATGCCATTGAAGCAGTGATAGGTGGGTGGGTTGGAAAACTGCTAGCTTTGCCGGATACATAGAATAATAGTTTAACAAGAGCAGCAGACAGAGGTGAAAGTGATCCTTGCGCATTGCTACTATTGGTAGTACATGCAGCAGCCTGGAAAGCAAGGTTTCTGGGATTTCAGTCCCTGCTGTGGGTCATCATGGAACAAATGAATAAATGGGCTGTTTAAGGGTAAATAAGAGTAAGACTGTTATTGTTATTTGGTTTTTAGGAACATTGGCAACTAAGGCCATATTGCTCCGGGGATATGCGGTGGTCATTCCCTGACCTTTCCGCATCCTACCTATTTGGTGGTCACAGGCTCGAACCCCGGTCTAATCAAGAAGCGTGTGCTACGCACTGCTGCTCCTGCCCACCTGGCTATGGAGAGGCCATTCAGCCAGTGGGTGGTTAATTATCAGTATAGGCTTCTATCTGTTGTCGTTGTGGAAGTGGATGAGTTGAATAAATTCAAGGGAGAACAAGACAAATTCTTGGAGCATACAGATGGCCGAACATTTTTTTTTGGCTGATGCTATATAATCTTGCTTTCTTGCATCATTTGCCATTACTACTAATATAATACACATAACGTGTTATTCATTCCTTAATGAGTTATTTATTTTTTTTATTCTAGGATGCAAAAGTATTTTACATTACAGTACTGACAACGTTTGTTTACATTTAACATTACTTTTAACTTTTACTTATAAAACTGCAGCCATTATCAACCCACTGCAGGATGGAAGCCTCCTCAACAATTCATGCTGAGGGAAATGGACCATAATCTGCCATGCTGGTCTAGTGCAGGTTGGCAGATTGACCATATTTAGCAGTCAGGGGCTTGAACCCAGGTCTACTCAAAGAACGTGTGCTACTGCACTCCCGCTCCTGACCACTTGGCTACGGAGGCCTTTACTTATACTTGTAGCTAATTATCACTAAATCAAAAATAATTTAATTATATACTAACCTGTTTTCTTCTTTCTAACATTTCCTTTCTTTCTTCACGTATCGTTTTTCTTGCTTCATGTAATTTCGTTGTTTCTTGCGTTACAGGTTTACCACTCTCCTTTATCACTTTTCCTTCTTGATCCACAACCTCAACCGCACCTTTCAAAGTATGATTGTCTAGGTTAATATCTCTGTCTTTCTTTGCTTTTGATAAGATAACAGATTTTTTTTTTTGGTGAGACTTTCCCATATGAAGAACTTTAGCCATGGCATCTGCCCAAGCCAGATTTCCAGTAGTAGTAGTAGTAGCTTCAGTTTCATTGTGATCATTTCTTTCAACAGGTTTATCGCCGTCTTCCTCTTTTCCATCAGAGACATTATCTCCTTCAATATCCATCTGATCACTCTCTTCGGCAGAATCACTTTCATCATTCCTTGTGACTTTTACAAAAGAATTTGATAACAGCTTGCTGTGACTACCTGAAAAAAGGAAAATTTTAAAAAATTTTATATATTGTAATATTTTTGTTTTAACACTACCACCAAGAACATTTTGTTTTATATTATATAACTGTACTGTACTGCTGCCAAGTGTTGATGTTTATGATGACTACCAATGTTGAATGTACAAGGCCACTCTCCCAAAAAAAATTTCTGGGTGCAACGCTGGTGACATTTTTTTTTTATTGCATACAACCTAACTAGAAGTGTTCATAACATATCTAATAAAGTGAGTTAAAAGCTGCATGCTGACAGTATTTTAATGCTTTATTTACTGTCATTTCAAGCTAAACATGAGGAAAGTAAGGTCTTCACAAGTCAGCACAATTTCAGTGATTTCATACTCTTCATCTATTTAGTCAACACAACTGAAACTCCCAATACTCTTCGATAAAACCTGTTAGTTTAGCTTCTGTTCCAGGGAAATTAATGGAGACACTGGTTAAAGAAGCACTGCAGGTTTGTTAAGGGGAAGTCTTGTCTGACCAATCTGACTGGATACTATGATGTGGTCACAAAGGAACTGGATGCAAAGAATAATTTTGATATCATATATTTGAATCTTAGAAAGGCTTTTGATACTGTTGCACATGGAAGACTGCTGCACAAACTGGAGCAGTGTGGCATTGGGGGCAAATTTCTGCTATGGATAAAGGGATGGTTGAGTGGGAGAAGATAGAGAGTAGTAATCAATGAACACTGATCTTCGTGGCCTAATGTTATTAGTGGAGTCCCCCAGGGTTCCGTGTTGGGTCCATTGTTGTTTTCTGTATTTATTAATGATATTGATGATGGTATATCAGGCTTAATGTCCAAGTTTGCAGAATATACGGAGGTTAGCAGGGTTGTTAATGACATTAATGACAGTACACTGCTGTAACAGAATCTAGAAAAGTTGAGTAGATGGGCTACAGGTGGCAAATGAAGTTTAACATTGACAAATGTAAAGTACTGCATATGGGAAGCAGTAACCCCAGAGTAGCATTAGCATTAGTAGAGGCATATGATGCAAGAAAGCAAGCTTATGCAGCATCAGCCAAAAAAAAAAAAAAAAAACGCTCCCATTTCACCCCTCCGTTCATTCCAAATATCTGTCCAGCTCAGCCTTAAATTTATTTAGGCTATCAACTTCCACAACAAAGGATGGAAGTCTGTTTCACCAACCAACTACCCACTGGCTAAAGGCAAAATTCCGCACATCTATCCTACATCTGTCTTTCCTCAATTTGAATTTTATGCCTTCTCAGGTGATTATTCTGAGCAAGAGAGAGAATCCCATCAGCATTGAGCATGCTCAAACCATTCAAGACTTTATACACCTCAATCAGATCACCTCGCAGGTGCCTAGTCGCCAGACACTGTAATTTGCAAAACTTAAGCCTTTCTTCATAAGAGCAACCCTTGGTTCCATTCACTATCAACTGTGTGGTACTACGCTGACAGAGGTAGAGAATGAAAAGGACCTGGGGGTAGATAAGGACCTGTGCAGGCAGATATGAAGTTTTCTGAGCAGTGCTGATGGTGTGCAAGAGTAGCTCATGGTGTCTTGTCAATGATATACAGGAATTTTTGTAGTAGGGATAAGAAGGTGATTATCTCCTTGTATAAGGCAATGGTCAGGCCACGCCTTCAGTACTGTATACAGGTCTGGAGGCCTCATTTTAAGAAGGATGTAGAGCTGCTGGAATGAGTACAGAGAAGGGCAATAAGTTAGTGAATGGAACAAAGGGTTGCTCTTACGAAAAAAAAGCTTAAGTTTTGCAAATTACAGTGTCTGGAGTCTAGGCACCTGCGAGGTGTACAAAGCCTTGAATGGTTTGAGCATGCTCAATGCTGATGGGATCTTTCTCTTGCTCAGAATAATCGCCTGAGAGGGCATAAAGTCAAATTGAGGAAAGACAGTTGTAGGATAGATGTGTGGAAGTTTGCCATTAGCCAGCGGGTGGTTGATTGCTGGAACAAACTTCCATCTGTCATTGTAGAAGTTGATAGCTTAAACAGATTCAAGGCAGAACTAGACAAACATTTGGAGCAAGTGGATAGGTGAAATGAGAAGGGTTGCACATGATGCAAGAAAGAGTTTGCTTTCTTGTATCATGTGCCTTTACTAATGCTGATGATAATGCATTAGCATTAGTAAAATTCTAGAGATCTCTGTTAGCCATCATGCAAACAGGAAAAATGTAGGATCAGATTACGCCTCTTCTTGATAATTATATGCATGTACCGAAAAAGAATTTAAAATTAATGGCATCACTGATGACAAATAATTACTGAAGCACACGGTTTCGTGTTTTATCACAGCATCTCCAATTGTTGCATTCTCTGATTGCTTCAAAGAAGAGTCTTGCTGGCATAACATTGGCAAAGCATACAGGTTTTTCAATTGATATTTTGTTTGCTGTCAGTCAAGATAATAAAGGTCATTTACATTTTTCTTATTATGATTGAAAACACTTGTGTAAAGGACTGCAAAGAAGGCTTAGTTTTAAAAAAATAATTAAAAACATGTTTTAATATAAAAAATGGAATTTTCACAGCTGTTTTCATAACACTGAAAATAAAGATCCAAGTGCATGGACATGACCAATTATAGGTTCATTGTGATGTGCCTTCTTTTCATATTAAGTGAAATCAAAGCTGTGGGAATTGAGTAATTTTTCAAATTATGCTTTGTTGAAATTCTTACTTTAATAGAAAAGTGCTGAATAGCTTTCTTATCCTGAGAATCAAAAGAAAGGAAAAGAAAGATTAGAGCTGAACAATCTGGTTTCTAGGTGACCTTTTCTTTGGAAAATAAATGCATCATAAAAGAACCTTTCCTTGAAATGAGTAAGAAAGCTAATCAGAACTTTTCTTTTAAAAATAAACTATTACTAGAAATTCACAAGTAATAAGAGAAATCTGCAGAACCGAAGCCTTTCTCCATAAGAGCGCCCCTCTGTTCCCCTCACCAATCTCATTGCCCTTCTCTGTACTCATTTCAGCAGCTCCACCTCCTTAAAAAAGGTCCTCCAGACTTGTATGCAGTACTCAAGATATGGCATGGCCATTGCCTTATACAAAGGGATAATCACCTCCTTATCCCTGCTACCAAAATTCCTGCACATCATTAACAAAACCCCATGAGCTATCCTTGCAGCGTCTACATTGCTCAGAGAACTTCATATCTGAACTTCAAGTCGCGTAAAAACCTAACCTCTTTTCACTAAACAAAAATGAAAGTTGATTAAAAACATGACCCTTCCTTTTGTAGGATAGATTTTTCTATTTTTCTCAGTTCACGTCCTTCAACACCTGTTCGTCACGGAACTTTTTCCAGTAACTTGTCACGTAACATGTGAGTGGAGTACATTATACTAAAGTTCGGCAGAGGCTGTTTACTTTTCACTTGGGTACAGCAAATCTGGTACCTACCCCTTCCGTTTGCTCATTGCGAGTAGCAGCGATTGACATGCCTAGCCCGCTATGGTTAGTCTTAGTTAGGGTGTTTATACCCCCCCCCCCTTCCGCTGTTTTAAAATCGGAAAACGAGTTCCCGATTTTAAAACAGCGACATGGGTGGATAAACACCCTAAGACTAACCATAGCGAGTTAGGCATGTCACTGCTACTCGCAACAATCAATCGGAAAGGATGCCAGATTGTAAAGACTAACTGAATAAGCATATAGAAATATCGTGAATTTAATAACTTACTCTGTTTTCGCTCAACTAGATGTTCTTCGTTTAATTCTAAATCATTATGATCCATTATTCTCTCATTAGTATACTGTACCATTACAGCTGCCATTTCCTCTTGAACACGTGCAGGTACGAATTTTTGATGGACGACGTAACATAAATATTCGTGTTTATATGTGGCGCTGCAATCGCATAATTGGGAAAATAATCTGGTGTAAGACGTGCTGTGATAGAGAAGGTATTGCTGTTGTGGGCGTAAGGTATAATAGTACTTTAAAATAATCATTGTGATGAGCTTTAAATAGCTTTATTAATGTATATTCTCTTTTTAGGAGCACTGCTTTATTTTTAAATGAGCCTTGAAAACAAAATACCAACCAAACTAAAGCGGTTATATGATATTAGTCAGTGCTAATTTTAATAACCAGTTATTTGTGCTAAAAATATGTTCGTTGCTATTATAGGTAGTTAAAATTCACGTCTAAAATATTTATTATTATATTAGACAGATAACTGACTTTTAAATTTCAACAGGCAGTAAACATGGGATATGAATGGAGGTACACAAGACGCTGCTGGTACTAAGTACCACGGAGTGCATTTCGCACATGAAGGTGAACTTCATTTATTTATTTATTTTATATGTTAACTTTTATTCTTTATCAAGATATATTTTTCATATTTTACTTCTTTTTTGTTCCAAACTAGTTGGTGTTGCTCACTTACTGTTATACTTTCTGCTAAAAAAACATCCCCAGGGGTTCACATCTGGTGAGTATGGGCCTAGCGCACCCAGGGTCCTGAGCTGGATATCATCATTCTTCTCTTGGTGATTCCTTTCTACTTCTCTCGGAGTAACTCGGGATTTTTTTTTTTTTTTTTTTTGGTGGTGCAGCATAAGCCTCAGGCTTCCTTGCACCATATGGATGATAATAATAATAAAAGCACAAGTTTTTTATGTTTTGTAGAATGCCTGTATTATGACAATCACTACCAGCAGCTTGGCAATAGCTGGTTAATAAAAAAAAAAAAAAAAAAAAGCGATGATGTAATCTTTTCTGTTGGACTGTAATTTGAAGCCCACTTGCTTCATTTGCATCAATTAACTTAATTTTATCGTGATTCATTATATGAGTATGGAGGCTACAAGTCAAAATCAGGGACATTTTCTCGAACAGTTTGCAGTGCGGGGCAACAAATTAAATCCAGAACTGTCCCGCATAATCTGGGACGTCTGGTCACTTTAGGGTAACTAGATCTAGAATTTAAAGGCCAAGACAAAACAGAAAAAAATAAGACATTTTTAGCTTTAAAAACGAGGACATTTTAAAAATTATATTTATTACTAAAAAATTACAATACATATTTATGGTTACTGTCAAGCATTTGCAGTAAGTTTGGATTAAAGTAATTATAAAATGTTTTAAAATCCATTTTTAAATTATAAGTAACCAACAAAATACTATTTACAGTGCCGACCGGCTAGCCGGGTGGGTAAAGTGCCTGCCTAGCAACCCAAAGGTCACGGGTTCGATTCCTGCCTCGGGCTTGGATCAGAGTACTGCAAAAACCTTGGGAGGTGCATTATGGCCACAGAAGCCTATGCGCCAACAACTACCAAAAAAAAAAAAAAAAACTATTTACAGTATTTGTTTCCATTTTATTTCTAATGGTGCTCCATTGCTAATTAATGAAAATACATGCTCTACATTTCCATTGTGGGCAAAAATAGAAAATGTATAATGAGTAATTTTTAAAAGCTCGGTGCATACCTTGGAACTCTTGCATTGATTAAAATATTCAGCCCACTTTCTATGAGCTAATCAGTTTTTCCAATTACAATCTTTCTGTTTCTCAGAAACAAATTCCTTAAAATTCATAAATTGGTCAAATGATCTTCCATCATCAATTTTCAATTAGACAAATGATAATGATACAGCCCACTTGTGTAATTTTATGATAATACAGTCAACTTAATGTAACCAGCACATTGTTTTTATTTATTGTTGTATTGACCAAAGGTGCAATGCACAGAATATTTAATGAAAATTCATTTTATGATGAGATGATTTTTTTTTAAATTACAAAAAAACTAGGATGCAAGTGTAAAATTCACAAGGATGCCCTAAAGACTAGGACATGCTCTTGGAAACGAGGACATCTGGTAACCCTAATCTAATGTATTAATGATCTGATTTTTACATTTCTCACTCTTAACTTTGTCAGTAACTTGTATTGTTTTATTAAATGGCCCATTAAAGGTTATAAAAAGAAGCAGTAATAAGATATCCCTTCCTCACTACAAGTTTTAATCTCAAGCCATTTTCTAATGGCTTGAGATTAAAACTTGCTTCCTCTCACTCTCTCTGCAGATTTGCATTTTTATACAAACTTTTTATACCCCTTAAAAGGAGAAGGGAAATAAAAAGGACAGTAAAACATTTTTAATTTCACCTTATCCTTAGAAGAGCAGATTTATAGGTACCTTGTCATATTATTTTTTCAAGATCAGTAAATAAGATTACTTTCATTTTTGAATATTTCCAATTTTGGAGAAGGTCTCTTTATATTAAACTCTTTCACTTAAAGCAGGGGTATTAAACATGTGGACCCATAGGCCACTTGCAACTCAAGCATTTTTTGTGGTCCAAGTGATGTCAGATTTACAAGTGCATAGTATAAAAGTAGCATTATATGTTCAATAAAAATTTATAAATATGAATTTCATAATCTTTGCTAGGCAGGAGGTTGTATTCTCAACAAGGGTCATTACGCCAAAATATTCAGCTATATTTTGACAACATAACAAGACTTGAGCTACTACTCTAGCACCAAAGCAATGGAGATGCTAAAGCCAAGGAGAGTATACCAGGGGTTGCCAACCTGTGATTACCATCACCAAAGGTGGCAGCATAGACTATTTTAAATCACTACCAGATTTCAAATAATCATTCCAGCTTCCTTGGTAATTACTTGCTAAAGACACAGGCATTTCTGTATTCCAATTTCATTTCAAAATGAAATCCTCCTCAATGCATTTCAAAAAACCTACCATGCTTCCTCTGTGCATCCATTTTTGCAACCCAACAGCTTCTTTATGTATAGAATCCATGATTTCATAAATTTGCAGCTGGTACCACCAGCACCATAATGAACTTAGCACACTACTCCTAAAAGGTTTCTAACCTCTGAATTAGATGCAGCTTGCTGACTGGTGTGATGAATTTGGAGATTTGATGACCATTTCACTTTCAAAGAAATAAATGATTTTCAGTGGTTAGTTTACTTTCTGGAATTATAAAAGCATTTTAAACAGATATTTCATATATTCATTATCTTTAAAATCTGAATAGTGTTTGACAGAACGACTGCAGAAAAATAATTCAGAATCTCTTTAATACAGATATTTTTGAAATAAATTGAGATATGTTGGGTATGAGTAGACTCTTGAGCAAGAGAGTTATTTTTTGAGTTTTGTTCACCTGTTATAAGAGAATAAATAATGCCAGTAATATTGATAGTATGTGCACTTTTTTTTTTTTTTTGTTCAGAACCAAAGGAATATAAAGAAATTCCAAGCTCAAGTAGTCCTCCTATCCTAACTCAGATGAATTTGAAAAGCTCAGGTAAGTGCTTCATTCCTGCTTGTATTCCCTCAGCCTATTTATGGATTTTTTTTTTTTCACTTTTTTTTAAAATATAAATTCAAAAAAAAAAAAAAAAGTCATGTCCTCAACCACTGTTATGATCTGAGTTGTCTTGCTAATACAGGTATGGACCTTCCCAAAAGTATTGCCATAATGTTGGAAGTGCATAATTGTCCAGGATCTCCTGGTATTGCACAACATTCATGGTTTTGTTGATAACGACTAATGGGCCCAAGCCAAACCATGAAAGGAACCCCATAAACTGCCTCCTCCTCCTCCCTTTGGTGGAGGTAGTGTCATGATTGTTGGGAGGTTATAATCAGAAAGGAACTGTTCCCCAGGCATTTGCCAACCCAAGAATGGCCATCAGACTGGTAGAGTGTGAACCTGAACTTGTCTGTCCATAGGACTGTTTTCCACTGCTCAACAGTCCAGGATTTGAGCTCCTTACACCATGTTAATTGGTGCTAGCATTTGTTGAAGTGATCAATTCTGTTGAACTGTTGAGGTGATCAATTCTGTTGAACTGTTGAGGTAATTGTGTTGAATTGTCTGTTCAAAGCCCAGTATGCATATTTATAGCAGATTCTGTAAAGTGTTTGTTGCATATTATTATTATTAGCTATATGGTGCAAGGAAGCCTGCGACTTTGCTGCACCAGCCAAAAAACAATTCCCGAGTTACCCTAAGAGAGAGAGAGAGAGTGAGTGAGTGATTGATTGAGAGAGAGTGTCAAAAGTAGAAGGGAATCGCCAAGAAAGAGAAGAATGATGATATCCAGCTCAGGACCCTGGGTGTGCCAAGCCCATATTCACCAGATGTGAGCCCCTGGGGTGGTACTTATTTCCCCCATCCATAGAGGGGTGTCCACATATTAATGGTAGGGCAGTGTAGGTGGGAAGGAAGGTACTGGATAGGCTTCTGGTGATGCATCATTCCCAATCTCCAACTATATTGCCCCCCCACAACACTTAACCCATGGTACCTTTCAGAACAACTTGATCTCTATTAAAGTTATTAGATTCCCTGTAAAAATTCAAAAAAATAATTATCAAGTATTTAGATGGACAACTGCAACATTTCCACAGATCTGCAGATATAATTGTCATGAAAAGACAATATTTTGGTAAGAATCTGCACATAGTGTCTGCTAAGGAAATGGAAAAATGACTTGTAAATTAAAACACACACACACAAGATGCTGAATAACATGCATTTACTTTCAAGAATAAATTGGAGTTTTTTGTTCCTAACTTACTAGGCATCGTCTTCATTGAAGAGCCATAATAATTTGCCTGATGCTGTATGCATTTTGATCCCAGCCTAGCACATCCTATGTAATTGCTTAGAGTAGTGCTTTTCATGGGAATTTTTAATTTGATAATTGTTTAGTTCTACCATTCTCTGTATAGTTGTTTATTAGCTCATCATTATTTTCCCATAGTGTCCCATACTCTTTTAGTCAACTTCAGCTCATGTCATATCGTTATAAATACGACATCTTCATATAAATACCCATTACATTCACATAAATACCCTTTACTTTACGTTATAAATAACCCTTTACATTCAAATTACTCGGCTGGTGTAGCATAAGCCTCAGGCTTCCTTGCACCATATAGCTAATAATAATAAAAGATACCAATATCTAAGAGTTGGTAAAACTTATTCCTTTATGACGTTCATTTGTACAAAAAACAGATACAAATCTAGGTGGAATGGTTTTCAAAGCATAATTTAAATGTTGGGAATTTAATTAAGTGCTAACCTAAAAATTACTAAATTAAAAATACCCCCAAAAGGCTGAGTGCACTCAGGCTTCCTGGATCATTAGCCTGAAATTAAAATTGAGATAAAAGCATGTTGAGAACTGGAACAAAGTTTTCAGCCATAGCCGTCTTCTGCCAATGTGAGAAATGGAGCATAACTATGGAAATGTAAACTCGCAGTGAACTATACTGGAAAGATTCGTGCTCATAGCAGTAGCATGATTTGTCTTTGCAAACATCACTCAATAAGGTAGATGTCATGATGATTGCCTGCAAAAGTACACAGACAGTACAACAATTTACAGGTGCCTCCGTAGCCAGGTGGGCAGGAGCAGCAGTGCATAGCACACGCTTCTTGATTAGACCGGAGTTTGAGCCTGTGACCACCAAATACGGAGGATGCGGAAAAGCCAGGGAATGACCACTGACTCTGCATATCCCCGGAGCAATATGGCCTAATGCTCCTAAAAACCAAATAACAACAACAACAATTTACAAAAGAAAAGAATATTACTATCATTACATTCTTCAAACAAGCCTCTGAGGTTGGGTATATTCATATTGTAGTTTTAAATTTTTTTCACCAACCTTATATAGAAATAACGAAAACGAAAACTGGAATCTTGATAACTATGTATTTATAATAAATTATATTTGCCTGTATTTACAATAAATTATATTTAACTTTGCAACTAAAATATATGAAATATACATTAAAATATTCTGGGTTAAGAACAATAAAATACATTAAAATATACTAAATTAAAAGCGATAAAACCATAGCTTTTGAAGGTGCCTTCTTCTTCTTCAGCAGTATTATTTTTGTTCTGCGGTGCGTCTTTAAATACTAGCAGGTTCACGGTACTCATCACGTGTTTCATTCCCACGTGTTCCGTTCTCTTTAAGGCGCCTCCGTAGCCAGGTGGGAAGGAGCACACGCTTCTTGATTAGACCGGGGTTCGAGCCCGTCACCACCAAATACGGAGGATGCGGAAAGGTCAAGGCAATGACCACCACATATTCCCGGAGCAATATGGCCTTAGTTGCTAATGCTCCTAAAAACCAAACAACAACAACAACGTTCCGTTCTCTTGTGTTATGGAATCGGAAGTGGCTCAAGAGTGGGTCATGTGGAACCATTCATCCCTTCTGAGGATAGTAGCCTCAAAGAGGGGATGGATCCGCGTTCCTCTATCTCTATTAATGTTCACTGTGGAACAGATCCGCAAACTCTCGAGCCACTTGCGGTCCCAGAACTTATGCGCCCGATCGGTGATGATAGCATCATCCGGGGAGATCTGGTGCTGCTTCTCCCAAAAATGCTCGGCCACGGCGGACTTACCATAGTCCGCACTTCTTATTGCCTTAGTGTGCTCCCCCAGACGATCTTTGAGACGGTGTTTTGTTTCCCTTACATAATTTATATAATTATGTATACATAGTCTACATACATAATCTTTATAACTATGTATTATAAATACATAGTTATCAAGATTCCAGTTTTCATTTTCATTGTGTTTTATTTCTACATAAGGTTGGTGAAAAACATTTAAAACTACAATACTATCATTACAATTTTACCTCAGATTACTCGCATATCAGCCTCATGAAGCACACCCTGCAGGATTTTTAAAGCTAGGATAGCCCTTAACTCTCTTCCACTTACAAATTAAAAACTTTCAAAGCATTAGCCATCGAAGTATTTCAATTTCATAACATTATGTTACTAGACGTGACACCACTTGTTGATGTTTAGCCCGTGACTACCAAATACGGAGGGTGTGGAAAGGTCAGGGAATGACCACTGCATATCCCTGGAGCAATATGGCCTTAGTTGCTAATACTCCTAAAAACCAAATAGCAAACAAACAAGCTGATGTTTCAATGTGTGGACTCTGGAACGTCATGTTTCCACGCAAAATGTTTGCAAAGTCGTATTGATGCTGTGGGCATGTGACTTGCCAGTATAGTTCACTGCATGTTTATATTTTCACACTTATCAACAGAAGGCAGCTTTGGAATAAAAACTTTATTTCAGTTTTCAATGTGTTTTATCCCACCTTTAATTTCAGCTAACACTTCAGAAAGCTGTAGAGTACTTTGCCTTTTTTGAGGACATTTTAATTTACCAATTTTAGATTAGTCTTTAATTCATTAACATTATTATTCCAACATTAACATTATTTATACTCCAAAAAGCATTTCACATAGCGAAATAAAGAAATAAGCTTTTACAAACTCTTATTAGGCTTAATATACTGACATTATAGGTTTATAACTTTAATCGAACCTTAAAGATAATTAATTAATTTTAAAAAAGAATGAATTTTATTTTTGTAAGTCTTGTTTATTTGCATAAAATTATTATCTTTCTTAGCCTTATGTCCCAACACAAACCGTATTACTAGTCAGTACCTGGCCTTAGAGCAGTTAGATGCACACCAAAAGATGGTCAATAGAGCCAAAGGTAAGTGCTTTCTTGCCCAGTTCAATAATGAACACTTTCCTTTGGGGAAGTAGGATGGGGTGTCAAAATTTAATCCTATTTAACTGCTTTCTCCACTCTTATAGGTAGGGGTGAATATACTCCTGCCATTTATGATTCGAAATTAATGTTATCTATTTTTTACAGAAAATCACATACTGACTTATTTTACTAACTTTTCCCTGCAAGCATTGGGAATCTATCTTTAATATTGAGATATACTGATTCAGTACATCGGTCCCCGCCCACAAAGATTTATTCAATTCCACTTCTTTAATGATTACTTTCTTTAATATTTGTTTGTTTGTTTTATCCATTCAGTCATAGCTGACTTTCAGCAGCATTTTGAGCGAGCTGCCTTCTCACTGTCCTGTCTTCAACAACTTCTTTCAAGTTCTTCATGCTCACGCTAGTGTTGCTCTTGATAATGTCGAGCTAGTATGTTCTTTGCCAACTTCTTCTCCTTATTCCACTGACCCTTCTTTGCATTATTGATTTTTATAATGGATTGGATTGCATTACATGACTGAAAAAGGTCAGTCATAGCCTGGTGATCTTGGCTTCCACTGATGTTTCTGGCTTGATGCAATCCAAAATCTCTCTGTTCGTAACTCGCACTGTCCATGGTATGCATAGCAGCTTTCTCCAGCACCAGAATTCAAAAACACCAATTATTCTTATTTCTGCTTTATTCATTGTCCAGCTTTCACATCCATAAGTTGTTATGGGAAACACTATAGCATTGACTATTCTGAACTTTGTTGTAAATTGTAAAGCTGTCTTTGCCTTTCCAGATCTTTTCCATTCTTGTCATTGCAACCAAGTGATATTCTTCTTTTAATTTCAGGGCCAGATTCTCTGCCTTGATTGATCTTAGATCCAAGAAAAATTAAATCCCAGCCAGATTCGACCTCTTCATTGTTAATTTTTATTTTAACTAAAAATTTTTTAAAATAAAAAATTTTATTTTAACTTCTCCAAGTACAATTTTCTCATAACTGATTCTGCATACATATTAAATAGAATTGGGGATAAGATACAGCCGTGTCACACACCTTTTGTGATTTTAAACCAGTCTGTATCTCCAAATGTTGTCCTGACAGCAGCTTCTTGGTGTTCAATTAGCTCAACCAGGTGTGCCAGTACTACCCTCAATTCTATCAAAATTTCCACAGTTTTTCATGTTCAACATAATCAAATGTTTTACTATAGTTGATGAAGCATATCTATACATCTTTCTGAAATTCATGGGCTTTTTCCATGATCCAACAGATATTTGCGATGTGATCACGAGTTCCTTTACGGAAACCAGCTTGAACATCAGGCAGTCTGTTTCTTTAATATTACAATATCACATATATGCCAATTAAACAAATGAGTTCATTTATTCAGATTGTGACAGATTAACACTGCTAGAGTTACCACAATCTGCTTGTTTTATGGACACATTTCTGCTTGACTTCTAGCAGGATAAAATTCTTGTTACATTCATGAGAGGCAATATTTAAATTATTCAAAGTTGATGTTTAAAATGTTGTGCTTTAACATCAAATTTAAAACCCTGTATTCATTAATCATACTAATAATATGAAATAAAGTCTTGTGTTCCAACCATGTTTCTGTGATTTACTTGAGCCTCCAGGTCAACTTTTACAAGTAGAATTGAGTAGCCCTCAATAGCCAGAAAAAGCACAAATTTCAAACATTATCATTAATATTGGAAACAAACCTAATTAACAATTTTGCAGATGATACAAAGGTTAACAAGGTGATTAATGATTAAGGTAAGCTACTGCAACAAGATATATAAAAATGAGAGAGAGAGAGAGAGAGATAATCTTTATTGCCCTTCATGGCCATAAAGTCAGGGGTTTACAGCCTCCCAATACTTCCGAGATACTCGATGAGGCAGATAGGCTGAGAAATAGCAGTTGAAGTTTAACATTCACAAATGCAAGTTACTGCATATGGGTAACAGCAATCCCAGATTAACATACCAACTGTGTGATACTATAGGCAAGTGGTCTTACAGTCGGGGTAGTGAAAAAATGAAAATGACCTGGATATCATTGTGCAGTTGAATATAAAGTTCTCCATGCATTGCAGACAAATTACCAGGACTGCTCATGAGGCTTTGTCAACAATATAAAGGAACTTTGCTAGCAGGGATAAGGAGGTGATTATTCCATTGTACATGGTAGTGGTTAAGCTGCATCATGAGTATTGTGTACAGGTCTGAAGGCCTCATTTTAGCAAAGATATAGATCTTTGCTTAGGCCAAAATGGATGTCAGATGAACTAATGAGGCATATGGCAGAGAAGAAAAATGCATGGGATACTTACAAATTAACACATGACACAGAAGCCTATGATAGATACAAGTTGATATGCAACCAAGTTACAAAGGAGGTTAGGCAGGCGAAGGCAGATTACGAGAAATCCTTGGCAAGGGAAGCAAAGAGTTCTTTACTTATGTAAACTCTAGAAGGAAGGGGATGAATCAGATTGGTCCACTTGATATTGATGGGTCAACTGTTGATGATCCTGCTCAGGTAGCTAACAAACTAAATGAATATTTTGCATCGACATTCACACATGAGGAGTTATTCAGCAAGGGGAATGCCAGAGGTGTATTCAACTCTAGCAGTAAGCTAGAGAATCTTGAAATAACTGGGAGTAAAGTGGAGGAGAAACCGTTGAAGATAAACACAAGAAAGGCACCCGGGGTGGATGGGATCTATCCAGTTATATTAAACGAGGCAGCAAAGGAAGTAAGCAAACCCTTAGCCATAATTATGAGAGCTTCCTTGGACTCAGGGGAGGTACCCATAGACTGGAAATGTGCAAATGTGACCCCAATTCACAAAGGAGGATCAAAGGCTGACACAAGTAATTATAGACCTGTGAGCTTGACTTCTGTTCCAGGAAAATTAATGGAGGCACTGGTTAAAGACGCACTGCAGGATCATTTAGACAAGACTTCAGTTATAGCTCAGACACAGCATGGTTTTGTTAAGGGGAAGTCTTGCCTGACCAACTTGATTGGATACTATGATGCAGTCACAAAAGAACTGGATGCAGGGAATAACTTTGATATTATATACTTGGATCTTAGAAAGGCTTTTGATACTGTTGCACATGGAAGACTGCTACACAAATTGGAGCAGTGTGACATTGGAGGCAAATTGCTGCTATGGATAAAGGGGTGGTTGAGGGGGAGAAGACAGAGAGTGGTAATTAATGGACACTGCTCATCGTGGACTAATGTTATTAGTGGAGCCCCTCAGGGCTCAGTGTTGGGTCCATTATTGTTTTCTGTATTTATAAATGATATTGATGATGGTATATCAAGCTTAATGTCCAAGTTTGCAGATGATACAAAGGTTGGCAGGGTTGTCAAGGACACTACTGACACTATGCTGCTGCAACAGGATCTGGAAAGGTTGAGCAGATGGGCTGAGAGGTGGCAAATGAAGTTTAACATTGACAAATGTAAAGTACTACACATGGGAAATAGCAACCCCAGAGCAACGTATCAACTCTGTGGTACTACACTGACAGTGGTAGAGAATGAAAGGGACTTGGGGGTGGTTTTGCAGGCAGATATGAAGTTCTCTGAGCAGTGCAGACGGGCTGCAAGAGTAGCTCATGGAGTATTGTCAATGATATACAGGAATTTTTCCAGCAGGGATAAGGAGGTGATTATTCCTTTGTATATGGCGATGGTCAGGCCACACCTAGAGTACTGTATACAGGTCTGGAGGCCTCATTTCAAGAAGGATGTAGAGCTGCTGGAACGAGTACAGAGAAGGGCAACAAGATTAGTGAATGGAACAAAGGGGTGCTCTTACGAAGAAAGGCTTAAGTTTTGCAAATTACAGTGTCTGGAGACTAGGCACCAGCGAGGTGATCTGATAGAGGTGTATAAAGCCTTGAATGGTTTAAGCATGCTCAATGCTGATGGGATTCTTCCTCTAGCTCAGAAAAATCACCTGAGAGGGCATAAATTCAAATTGAGGAAAGACAGATGTAGGATAGACGTGCGGAAATTTGCCTTTAGCCAGCGGGTGGTTGGTTGGTGGAACAGACTCCCATCCCTTGTGGTGGAGGTTGATAGCCTAAATAAGTTTAAGGCTCAGCTGGACAGGTATTTTAAACAAACAGAGGGGTGAAGTGGAAGTGGGTTTTTTTTTTTTTTTTTTTTTTGGCTGATGCTGCATAAGCTTGCTTTCTTGCATCAAATGCCTCTACTAATGCTAAATGCATAATGCTAATGCTAAAAATCTGCTGGAATGGGTGCAGAGAAGAGCAACAACTTGGTGAGGGGAACAAAAGGGTGGTCTTACCAAGAAAGGCTTCAGTTCTGCAAATTGCAGTGTCTAGAGAAAGGCATCGGCAAAGTGATCTGATTGAGTTGTTTAAAGCTTTGAATGGATTGAGCAAGCTCACTGCTTATAGCATTCTTCCTCTTGCTCAGGCTATGCACATGAGGGAGCATAAGTTCAAATTGGAGAAGGATGGTTGCAGAAGAGATGTGTAGAAGTTTTCCTTCAGCCAACTGGTGGATGATTGTTGGAATCAACTTCCATCTGTTGTTGTAGAAGTGGGTTGTTTGAATAAATTCAAAAGGATGAACCAAACATTATTTAAGGTGATGAGCAGTTGATGTAGGATTTTTTTTTTTTTTTTTTTTGGCTAATGCTTCATAAGGGTGCTTTCTTACATCATTTGCCAATACTAATACTAACAAAAAATATTCTTATTATATTGAGTGGTGAGTGTGAATTATTTTGACACTACAACATCAGGAAGATTGGAGGGTGCAGTGAGCTTTCTTTTTGTTTTCTGATCATGAATTGCAGAGAGAGAGAATGGAGAGTAGGATACTGTATGCTGCAGAGGATGCTGTTTGTCCAGTCATATATTGGATTGGACAAACTAAGGTAAAGAACAAACATAAAGTAAACAAGTTTGAAAATTATTACAGAAATTCTAAAAATAAATAACTGAAAGAAAAATTAAACCAGTTACCCCACTAGTGTGTGAGGGTATTAGGCTCCAACTCAGCATTGTTATTGACCTTTATGAGAGCTTGAAGAACAGGATGAATGCCCTTGAAGGATTTAAATTGGTGGCCCATCAAGCTCTTGGCTGCCCACATCAATGCCGGAGCTTGCACTTGATCATCAGGCAACACAGTAGCAATCCCCAAGGCAAAAGGTGCTGGTCCCTCAGGAGCTAGTCATTGTTGTTAGTGACACTATTGTCAGGGAAACAGGAAATATATTAAAAAAAAGAATAGTCTGCCAGGGGCAAAAGCTGATGACATTGTAGAGCAGATATCATCTTTTAAGGGCACAAAAAGGTGATATTGTTGTACCTGTTGGCACTAATGACATTAAGAGTAGATCAACGCATACAGGGCAATGTTGAAAAAAAAAGTTGTAAGTTAGGGTTATATTTGAAAATATCTGCAATTCTGCCCAGACATGATAGGAGGAGTATATATGAGAGTCTTGTCAATTGATTCAGCCCTGGGGCTAAATTGATTGAGCAACACTCATGGGGTAGAAGTTTTCTCGACATGGTCTGTGCTTGTTAACAGGGTAGAATGCTCCTGAAGGGATGGGATACACTTAAATAGAGAGGGGTGCAAGAATATTTGCTGAAGCTATCAAGGTAGTGCTAGGTGGGTCAGAAAACTGCTAACTTGGGGGGGGGCACATACTAATAGATTAACAATAACCGCAGACAGAGGTGAAAGTGATTCTTGCAGTGCTTATATTGGAACAACCAACAGCCTGAAAAATAAAGTGCTGGGGATTTCAAGGACTGCTGGGAATCATCATAAAAAAGTAAATACATGGCCTGTGTTCATGAACGTTGGCAGGATATTTTGCAAGGTGGTGCATGTGAGAATAAATTTTTTGTTCACCAAAATAAATTAATGAAAATATTAAAAATTGTGTATTACTTTGAAATCCAAAGGTGGTGCACTTGCACCACCTTGCATCATGCTGCCGATGCTCATACCTGTGTTAGAGTTAGTACACTAAGAGTAAAAACAGGTGCATGTATGCTTGCATGTACACCAACGCTAGGAGAATAGTAAATAAATTTGATGAATTTGAAGTGCTGGTCAAATGCAGAGATTGTTGAGATTTCAGAGACATGGTTCCACTCAGATATAAGGGATGCAGAATTTGAACATGGGAAGTACAATGTGTAAAGAAAAGATAGAGAGGATAGGAGAGGGGGAGGGGTTATGCTCTTAGTTAAGAGGCACATAAAAATTTAAGGCATATATAACTTCCATATGTAATTTGGAAGTTAATCTTACAGATTGAAAATAAAGTACTGGCATAATAAAAGTATAAGCAAAATGTAGTTTAATTGCTTACATACAATTCTCTTTACACAATATAATATTATATCTTTGAGTGGCTCAGTTAGGGTCTATTCTGAAAGTGTGTGCATACCATGGCAGACAATATTTTTTTGATTATTGATGACGGCTATAGTTTTTTTATTGCATTGAGTTGTTCAGATCTTACTTTTGATCTTTCATTTAGCTTTGTAATGTTTAATACTGATCTCAACCAGGTTTTTGGAAATCTTTCAATGGATAAAAATCTCCTGCTTCTTGAAAATATTTTAGCAGGTATTAATAATATATTTTTTTAATGGGTATGTTTATCAAAGTTGCTTTTATCACTTTTGTGAAAATAAATTTAGACTTTTTTAATTGTAGTAATATTGGAACTGAGTTTTTAATAACTAATTAGGTTTCTTTAAAATGTGATGCTCTGTTTTGATTAAAATGTTATTATTTTATAGCTTGTGTGGATACTTCAGCCCCAAAATCGCTAAAAAGTTCTCTTGCTCGTAAGTTCCCTTTTTCTTAGTTAATTTAAAATGAAATGTACCTATTTTCTTATTTTCTATGATGAATTTTTAAGAATTTTAAATTTCTTTTTATACTCAAGTATGACCTCCCAGAAGTTCATATTTTAATTGTAAATTCTTATGGTAGCTCGTAAATCAACACCATAGTTAAAGTAGGTCATGCATTTTTTATGGCCGCACATATATATATTTAATTATACAAAATGTGAATTCTTTTACAAGTGTTATTAAAGAAGTAGTGAAGGCATTTTTACTACATTATTATATATTAAAAATTAGAATTATTATCATCATCATAGTCTGTGTTATACATAGTGGATTCATAGGTCCACTATGATAATACAAATTGTACTTGGACTGTACTTGTTAACAGGAGAGATTGCTTCTACAGGGATGGGATACACTTAAATAGAAAGGGTGCAAGAATATTTGCTGATGCTATCGAGGCAGTGTTAGGTGGGTCGGAAAACTGCTAGCTTGGGGGGAGACAAAGACCAATAGATTGACAGTAGCCACTGGCAGAGGTGAAAGAGATTCTTGCACTGCTTCTATTAGAATGAGCAGAAGCCTGAAAAACAAGATGCATGGTATTTCAGAGACTGCTGGGAGCCATTGTGGTACAAGTAAACACATGGGTTGTGTTAGGGTAGCTAAGAATAGAAACAGGTGCAGGTATACTTGCGTGTACACCAATGCTAGGAGTTTAGTAAATAAATTTGATGAATTTGAGGTATTGCTCAAAACATTGAAGGCAGATATTGTTGGGATATCAGAGACGTGGTGTCACACAGATATAAGGGATGCGGAACTGCAATTTGGGGAGTACAACGTCTACAGAAAGGATAGACAGGATAGGAAGGGGGGAGGTGTTATGCTATTAGTTAAGAAACACATAAAAACTAAGGAAGTGAAGCCAGTCGACATCGCTGGACAGTGCAGTGTGGAGTCAGTTTGGTGTGACATAAGCATTGGGAGATCAAAATTGAGAGTAGGAGTGTGCTATAGGCCTAATGACTCTGATGAGTATAATAAGGAACTGTACAGGGAAATAGAGTGGGCCAGTAAATCAGAGTGTCTTATAATGGGAGATTTTAATTTCCCAGATATTGACTGGAATTTGGGGGCTGGATACTCACACACTAGCAGGGCTTTTGTGGATTTATTGGATGATTGTTTTCTACATCAGCATGTTCGGGAGGCAACTAGAGGGAGTAATACTCTTGATTTGATTATCAGCAGTGATTCTTCATGCATTAAGAATCTGCAGATAAACGAACCACTAGGTGGCAGTGATCACAGTGTGCTGAAGTGGGATTTACTCAAAGAGGTAACTACCATTAGGGGTAAAGGGAAGGGTTATTGCTTCCGTAAAGGCGACTACGATGGACTGAGACAGTATTTAAATTCTATACAGTGGGACCAACTGATGATGTTACCAACAGCAAATTCAAAATGGGAAGCATTCAAAGAACTTATCTTGGAAGCTACTAGGCTTTACATACCAACTAAGAAATATTGTTCAAGGTTTAGGCCAAAATGGATGTCAGATGAACTAATGAGGCATATGGCAGAGAAGAAAAATGCATGGGATACTTACAAATTAACACATGACACAGAAGCCTATGATAGATACAAGTTGATATGCAACCAAGTTACAAAGGAGGTTAGGCAGGCGAAGGCAGATTACGAGAAATCCTTGGCAAGGGATGCAAAGAAAAACAGCAAAGAGTTCTTTACTTATGTAAACTCTAGAAGGAAAGGGATGAATCAGATTGGTCCACTTGATATTGATGGGTCAAGTGTTGATGATCCTGCTCAGGTGGCTAACAAACTAAATGAATATTTTGCATCGACATTCACACGTGAGGAGTTATTCAGCGAGGGGAATGCCAGAGGTGTATTCAACTCTAGCAGTAAGTTACAGAATCTTGAAATAACTGGGAGTAAAGTGGAGGAGAAACTGTTGAAGATAAACACAAGAAAGGCACCCGGGGTGGATGGGATCTATCCAGTTATATTAAAGGAGGCAGCAAAGGAAGTAAGCAAACCCTTAGCCATAATTATGAGAGCTTCCTTGGACTCAGGGGAGGTACCCATAGACTGGAAATGTGCAAATGTGACCCCAATTCACAAAGGAGGATCAAAGGCTGACACAAGTAATTATAGACCTGTGAGCTTGACTTCTGTTCCAGGAAAATTAATGGAGGCACTGGTTAAAGACGCACTGCAGGATCATTTAGACAAGACTTCAGTTATAGCTCAGACACAGCATGGTTTTGTTAAGGGGAAGTCTTGCCTGACCAACTTGATTGGATACTATGATGCAGTCACAAAAGAACTGGATGCAGGGAATAACTTTGATATTATATACTTGGATCTTAGAAAGGCTTTTGATACTGTTGCACATGGAAGACTGCTACACAAATTGGAGCAGTGTGACATTGGAGGCAAATTGCTGCTATGGATAAAGGGGTGGTTGAGGGGGAGAAGACAGAGAGTGGTAATCAATGGACACTGCTCATCGTG
The DNA here is from genome assembly GCF_048544385.1 of Mastigoproctus giganteus. Taxonomy (NCBI): domain Eukaryota; kingdom Metazoa; phylum Arthropoda; class Arachnida; order Uropygi; family Thelyphonidae; genus Mastigoproctus; species Mastigoproctus giganteus. The sequence continues at coordinate 232,521,643 of NC_143580.1, read as the reverse complement.
GACTGATGTTATTAGTGGAGTCCCTCAGGGCTCAGTGTTGGGTCCATTATTGTTTTCTGTATTTATAAATGATATTGATGATGGTATATCAGGATTAATGTCCAAGTTTGCAGATGATACAAAGGTTGGCAGGGTTGTCAAGGACACTACTGACACTATGCTGCTGCAACAGGATCTGGAAAGGTTGAGCAGATGGGCTGAGAGGTGGCAAATGAAGTTTAACATTGACAAATGTAAAGTACTACACATGGGAAATAGCAACCCCAGAGCAACGTATCAACTCTGTGGTACTACACTGACAGTGGTAGAGAATGAAAGGGACTTGGGGGTGGTTGTGCAGGCAGATATGAAGTTCTCTGAGCAGTGCAGACGGGCTGCAAGAGTAGCTCATGGAGTATTGTCAATGATATACAGGAATTTTTCCAGCAGGGATAAGGAGGTGATTATTCCATTGTATAAGGCGATGGTCAGGCCACACCTAGAGTACTGTATACAGGTCTGGAGGCCTCATTTCAAGAAGGATGTAGAGCTGCTGGAACGAGTACAGAGAAGGGCAACAAGATTAGTGAATGGAACAAAGGGGTGCTCTTACGAAGAAAGGCTTAAGTTTTGCAAATTACAGTGTCTGGAGACTAGGCACCAGCGAGGTGATCTGATAGAGGTGTATAAAGCCTTGAATGGTTTAAGCATGCTCAATGCTGATGGGATTCTTCCTCTAGCTCAGAATAATCACCTGAGAGGGCATAAATTCAAATTGAGGAAAGACAGATGTAGGATAGACGTGCGGAAATTTGCCTTTAGCCAGCGGGTGGTTGGTTGGTGGAACAGACTTCCATCCCTTGTGGTGGAGGTTGATAGCCTAAATAAGTTTAAGGCTCAGCTGGACAGGTATTTTGAACGAACAGAGGGGTGAAGTGGAAGTGGTTTTTTTTTTTTTTTGGCTGATGCTGCATAAGCTTGCTTTCTTGCATCAAATGCCTCTACTAATGCTAATGCTAAATCAATCCTTTATTATCAGCATGGCCATGTTGAAGACAATAACCAATTTGATAAAGTGGTTAGATTACTAAGTACAAATCTAGGTAACTATTTAAATGCAACTATATTTTTTTGATGGCTGTGAAGTGATTACTCATGCATTTGACTGCAAAAAAAGTGATAAAATAATTAAAATCCTCAATAATTTTTGATTATAAAAAAAATCAGGCCTTTTCTAATCATTTTGCAGATAGATGCATGTTTCCAAGTACAATATAAAAACTTCTACCTAAGCTGCAATGAAAGTAAAGAAATTGCAAAAGGAATTTTTATTTATTTATTTACTATTTTTATTATTTACTATTTTTATTTTGTTATGTTGTTTTTTGTTATTTTCTCAAAATGTGCTAATAATTTATTAAAACTTTTCAATAACAAGCAATGCAGAAATGATGTTTGAAGCTCATAGAATTAAAAACATTAATAGAGCTGTAATGTGAAATCAAATTGATCTGATTATTATGGGTCACTATTAGCATTCTGACCCTTGTGATCATTTAGTTATGCACGATTAAATTTACATTCTCCATTTCCTTAGTTCTTTTTTCAAATGTTTAGTATCTACATGATATGAACAACCTCATTAAAATAACTGCTTTCAATTAACTTACATTTACTACATACATTAATCAAATAATGATATTTTGTGATCTTTAAAATACAAAACTTGTAGCAGAGCTCCAAGCTAAATCTATTCCTCTGCTATAATAATATCTAGAACACATCTTGGGATATGTTCTTTATGTAGAGGAGAACCAGCTTCTCTTTGTTCTCTATTAAAAAAAAAATCACATAAAAATTAGAAGGAATTTAAATAGTTTTATGTGGATTTAAATTTAAATAATAGATAAAACTGTCACAGTGAGCACTGTAGAACTGGATTATGTATTCTCTCTCTCTCTCTCATTCTTTTGTTCTGCTACATAATATTAGCTGTTCAAAATCTGTTTTATGACCTGAATGAAACTGATTACTGTATACGCCGACCGGGCTAGCCAGGTGGGTAAAGCACCTGCCTGGCAACCCAAAGGTCGCGGGTTTGAATCCCGCCTTGGGTTTGGATCAAAGTACTGCAAAAAAACCTTGGGAGGTGCATTATGGCCACAGAAGCCGATGCGCCAACAACTACCAAAAAAAAAAAAAAAAAAAAAGATTACTGTATACAATTAAAATTTACATAAATCAACTGTGACCACAGTGCAGTTGCATCACTCAAATTCAGAGTAACAAACAAATTCTCATGTGAAAACTGCATGTTTAAAGTAACAATTTTCTTTCTTTTAAAAACAGACATAACTACAGTACACAACATAAAACAAACCACCTTATAACCGGTAACAAATGATGAGCATTGAAATCAAGAATGATGTTAAAAGTTAAATCTTTATTAAAAGATAAAATATACAAACACTTGTCATAACTTATAATGTATATTGTCCAGAAAACAAAAAATGCAAAAAAACTTTTTATTTATTTATTTGTTTTCCTCTTCACACAGAAGGCTATGATGGTATGAGGTGATTTCTAGATGAATATCATTTAATTGTCTTGTAATGTGAAATTTTTTGCTTTTTTTATTAATTAGATATATATTTTATAACACTTTCATACTTTACAATAATGAAAGCATCATTTTATTTGTACTTTTTTTAATTTTGAAATAGAAAAAAAGCAACAGTTTTGGCAGTCTTCTTCTGGTACATCAAGAACCAATTCATATAGTGAATGTATTCCATCTTCACCATCATCTTCTCATGTTAAACTGGGACAAGAAACACTGGTATGATTCTGTAATGATATATGTATATATATATATATATAGTTCCCATTTGGGTATTTTAGAAAAAACTATAATAGTAATGCATATAACTCCCAATCTCACAGGGTTCTTCAGTCATCTATAATAGTAATAACATCAATTTAACATTAGTAATAATAAATCAAGGAAGTCAGTACAATCAATACAAGGAAGTCAGGCTTATTCAGTGTACTCATCTAACCCTTCTTTAAAATGAATAATCGCAAATGGTATACTAGAGAAATTCATTTACTTTGCACGCTTTTTATGTAGTTATTGTTTGATGTTTTATTAACAAGTTTGCTAAATAAACAGATTCTTTTGATATGCCATACTCTAGACGAGTTGACTGCAAAGAGAAATCAACATATGCACTTCTGTTGTTGTTTATGGTTTTATGGCGCAAAAGCTGCTTCAGCTATATTGCGCCTGCATTTCTGTATGAAAGGCAAAGTTGTAATTGTTAGTTTGCTTTATACTGCAAATGAACATAAGCGTTCATCCCATATCATGTTCAGGAAGAAAACTGCTGCATAGGAAAACAATTTCAGGAAATAATGGTGCCATTGTCTAGGCAGTTGTAGAAACTGCTATCTCTATTAATGATTTGCACATGGCAAGAGTCATGCACCCATCAATCATTTTCTATAGAAGAAATGAATATTACATCTAACATGAGTTGCTAAGTGCTCTAATAAATATATTCTTAAGAGCCTGCTAAGGAATTATTACCCAGAATAGTGTCTAAAATGTAAATTTTTCATACATTGTATGAAGTTGTGAAAACGATCACCATGTCAAGGAACACTGATGTTCACAAACTAAGAAACAAACACAAAAACATAAATAAATTTTGCATATTTTCCAAATAAGTGAAAAATGTAAATATCAATCATTGTGAAAATGTCACAAGGACACCATATGGATGATACTTAAAGTAGAGAGCAGTGGAGAAAAAATGAAGCAAGACAAAGTCAAACCAAAGTTACCAGGTGAATAAATGTGACTTGCAGTGTTGAAAGCAGACTGTAGAACCAGTTCCAAAACATACTATCTCTAGAAGAACTGGCACCTTCATGCAGGATGACTGTTATCTGGTTGTAACTGGTGAGGCTTCGTAGAGTCTTTACAGCATAACTTACTTGTAGAGTATTTACCTGTAGAGCTTGCAAGATTTACAGGTCTTCAGAAGACGTCACAAAAGTTCATAAAAGCAGTTAGCATACCTCTGTTCTCACTTTACCTTTGCTTCATCTACCTTTCACCATACCGATCATGTCCTGACATGAATAAGTTCCAAATTTGGGAAAACTTTTATTATGCTAAGGCTGCTTCTTATCAAAAGAAGATTGCGCACAATAAAAGCGTTACTCATTTTATGGATGGCATCCCTGACTTTAGCATTAGGTGAGGCATATGATGCAAGAAAGCAAGCTTTTATACAGCTCAGCCAAAAGAAAACCTTTCTATTTCACCCATCCAGTCACTCCAAATGTCAAATGTTTGTCTAGTTCAGCCTTAAATTTATTTAAGCTATCAACTTCCACCAGATGGAAGTCTGTTCCAGCATCAACCACCCACTGGCTAAAGACAAACTTCTGCACATCTATTCTACAACTGTCTTTCCCCAATTTGAATCTGTGCCCCCTCAGGTTCTTCTTAATCTGAACAAGCGGAAGTATCCTGTCAGCATTGAGCCTGCTCAAACCATTCAAGGCCTTATACACCTCGATCTAAACCTTTATCTAAACCTTGGTTTTCCAATAAATGTGCTAAGGCTGTTCAAGAGAAGAACGTTGCATATCATAATTGGCTTGTTTCCAATTCTTCAAGAATACAGCAATTATTAATCAGTCCAAACTAGATTTTCAACAGGCTAAGAGTAGAAAACTTGCTTCTTGCCCTAATGGTAGCCGAGCATTCTGGTCTCTTGCCAAAGCTATTGGCTGCAACTTTTGTCCATCTCTGCTGCCACCTCTGTCAAACCCAGATGGTTCTATTGTCACTTCAGCCAAGGATAAAGCTGACCTGCTAGCATCCCATTTTTCTTCCGACTCATGTATTAATGATCTTGGTAAAACACCTCCCACCATTCTCAACATGCTTCATTCAATGCCTCCTGTGGTCTTCCGTCAAAAGGATGTCAGAAGGATTTTGACGAATCTTCATGCAAAAAAAGCTCCAGGTCCTGATGGTATTTTCCCACTTGTTCCCAAAACCTGTGCTTCTGAACTTACTCCTGTTCTTTGCCACCTTTTTTCACTTACTTATTCCAAAGGTGTTTTTCCTTCTGCTTGGAAATTTGCTCATATCCAGCCAGTTCCTAAAAAGGGTGACAAATTCCTCCCATCCAGTTATCATCCTACTGCAATTACTTCTACTCTTTCTAAAGTAATGGAGAAATCAATTAACCGCCAACTCTTAAGTTGGCGGTTAATTGATTTTCAGAAACCTTCTGTCTGATCGACGATTGTCAGTATGGATTCTGTCAGTGTCAATCCACTGGTGATATTTTGGCTTATGTTACTCATTTATGGACAAATTCAATGGAAAAGTTTGGTGAAACACAAGCAGTTGCTCTTGACATCTCAAAGGCTTTCGATCGTGTTTGGCATAAAGGTCTTCTAAACAAGCTTCCATCTTATGGTTTACCAACTGTTTTTCGTAATTGCTTATCCAATTTTCTCTCTGATCGCTCACTGAGGGTGATGGTAGATGGCTCTCTCTCTCTTCTAACTTCTCCACTAATGCTGATGTCCCTCAAGATTCAGTTCTTTCCCCCACTCTTTTCCTTTTGTATATTAATGACCTTCTTCCATTGAATGGAAATCCTATCCATAGTTTTGCCGATGATAGCCCATTGCATTCCACTTTCCATTTTGAGAAACCTTGCCCTGCTCAATCAGCTTCAACTTCTCGAATATCTGCTACCAATTCCTTAAATGCCGATCTCCAGGTAATTCTCCAGTGGGGCAAATGACAACTTAGTTGATTTCAGTCCTACTAAGTCTTGTGTTATATCTCGCAAAAAGTATTCTTCTGCTCCTATGCTTATCTTTGGTGATACTCCAATTTCTAGGCAAAATGATATCTCTTTTGGGGATTACCCTGACTTCTAATCTCTCTTGGTACAAACTCATTACAAATATTGCTTCCTCTGCATCTAAAAAACTTGGTTTTCTCTTTCGCTCTTGGTGTTACTTTTCTTCCAAACATCTGGTCACTCTGTACAAATCTCAAATTCGCCCTACCATGGAATATTGTTCCCACATCTGGGGCGGTGTCCCCAAAACCTCCCTCACGCTTCTAGATTCCATTCAGAAAAGGATTGTTAGGTTAATTAATGACTCATCTCTAATAGAATCTCTACACTCTCTGCCTCATAGACGTACTGTTTCTGCTGCATGCCTTTTGTACAGATACTTGCATGGGCACTGTTCTTCTGAATTGGCTTCTATAATTCCCACTCTATTTCAAAATGGTCCAAACACGTGCTGCCACCAGCCAACATCCATTTACTGTCCAACTTCAAACTCACAGAACCAACTTTTCATCTTTCTCGTTTATTCGTTCAACTGCCATTTTCTGGAACAACCTTCCTTCATACATATTTCCTGAAAATTACAGTCTACACAAGTTCAAATCTAATGTCAACAAATATCTTCTCAATCTCCAACCCAAGCATGGTACTAAGTACTATAGGTTCTAATACCTCTCCTGTTTGGGGTTTTCATAAAAAAAAAAAATAGTAAAGTAATCTAATGCAGATTTATTGAACTGAAATTACTGTATTATCTCATATATAGATATAAAAATATTAAAATAGAAGCCAATCAGCTTTTAATCACAAATCTTAAATCCAATTTGTGTTCACTGCATCAATTTCTATTGCTTCTACTACTACTGCATCTAGCTCTTCCATCAACAAATCGCATGTATCATCTCTCATCTTTTAAAGCCTCATATATAGTCTTTTGGCAATTTAAACATTTGCATATTGTTTATACAAATAATTTTCAATACTAATTTTTCCTTTTTCTATTGCTTAAAAATCAATTTCTATAATTTTTCAACTCACATGGAATATAATCCACTTTATATCATCAAAGTTTCTTGCGACAACCGATTAACTGGTTAAAATAAATTTATTAAAATAAAAATATAATATATACATAGATAAAACAGAAATAAAATAAAAGCGTTAAAATACAATATTATTTTAACCAGTTAGTTGGTCGTCGCAAGAAACTTTGATGATATAATGCAACCCAACGCACAAGGCCTGTTTTCTAATAATCCATCTTTTTCCATTATGTCTAAGTATTTGCTGTTCACAGTTTGTGCTTGTGACAAGAGTTTGCTGGTCTCCATTTCCCCACCCTCTCCCCATGGTTGTTGAGGGAAACCTGTAATTATAAAAAAAGTTGAGGCCTTCCAACGTATTTCTTGAGCCCCCTTGTAACTAGCTTAACTGTTGGCAAACTCATTGTTTGCCACTACAGTTATGAATGACTGTTTTATGAAATTCAACCTTCATTTTCAAACTTATTCGTATTTTCTAACTTATTTCAAACTGCAGTTCAACTTTATATATATAAACTTATTTATCTGAGTACAGCTCAGTATTTTCTGTTTCTCAAAGTCGGTGAAGATTTGATAATCACCAAATAAAATAGCCTATCTGGTTGTCAGATTAAGCTAATATGATAGACTCTGCTCTGCTCTGTGTGTTAAAATAATGCCCTTTAACTTGTTCATGTCATTGGTTGCCTTGAATTTACATAGAGTAAAAATGCATGATAGTAATTTAATAACATTTTATTTAATTATTTTATTACCATCTCTTATAAATTTGTTTTCTTGCAGAATAATGTAAAAATTAAATCTTTTACTCGAAAGAACCATGTTCGTTCTCCTTCTCCATCAAGCAATAATGTGGCTGATAAGATTACATGGTATTTGGAAGCAGTCAGTCAAGGAGCATTTTCATCAAATATGCAGTTAACATCTAGCCAGAATCTTTCAACAAATGGTTTTAGTACAAAGAGAATTGTTAAAGGTGATCTTCTAAAACACCACCAAGGATATTTTACTCCTGAAAAGTTATTTGAGCCTCGATTACTCTTGAACAACACAACAAAGTCAAAAGTAAGAGAAATGAGATGCTATAATCCTCCATTTAGAAAAAAAGGATGTCATAATTTTCTAACATCTAAGGTAACTGTAAATTAAGGATACCTACAGATAAATGTTATGCTTGTCAGTTTTTTCACACTAAATGTTAGAATAGGCCAAGCATGATGACATCATTGTTTAACCACCCAAATGGCCTGGACTTTGTGCTGCTTAGTGATTTTTTAAATGTTCTAATTATTAAAGTTTATTGTAAATGTCACTGTTTATTGGAAGATGGTATTATGGAATTGACCCAATGTCATAAAGTATCTATATAAACCATTATTTCATGAGATTCTTGGATAAAATATTTTGCCATGCATTTTAAATATGAGTAAAGAACAAAATTCATATATTAGCATTAGTGGCATATGATGCACAAGCTTATACAGCATCAACCCAAAAAAAAAAAAAAAAAAAAAAGAAATTCCCATTTAACCTATCTCTTACATCCAATAGTTTGTTTAGTTCATCCTTGAATTTATTTAAGCTATCAGCTTCCAAGACAACAGATGAAGTTTGTTCCAGCAATCAATCACCTGCTTGTTGAAGGCAAACTTCACATCTATTCTGCAACTGTCCTTCCTCACTTTGAATTTATGCCCTGTCATATGCATAGTCTGAGGAAGAATGCCAACAGCACTGAGCTTGCTCAATCCATTCAAAGCCTTAAGCACTTCAATCAGATCACCTCGCAGGACCTAGTCTCCAGATGCTGCAATTTTCAGACCTGAAGCCTTTCTTGGTAAGAGCACCCCTTTGTTCTCCTCACCAATCTCATTGTCATTCTCTGTACTCATTCTAACAGCTCAATATCCTTCCTAAATCAAGCTTTATTTATAGAATGAGATTTTAAAAAATAGTAGAAATGCAAATTAATCTTTAAAATCTTGAAACATTTTAAATGTTTCAAGATTTTGAAACATTTAAAATGTTTCAAAATCTTGGATTGTTTTATTTAACTGGCCACTTGGGTGATTAATATTTACAGTAAACAAGTTACTCTTGAAAAAATATATATATATTTATTTTTTTTTAATATCAAAACAATGACATTACTTCAAAACTACTTAATATATTTTATAAATGCTTGAAAATAATTTTCTATGATACAGCCCAAAATAAAGTATCTTAAAATAGCTTTATTTAATTTTATATGATTATGGTACACTTCATCAGTGGATGTATTTGTGGTGAATGCCTTCCAGTTCAAGACACTGTAGTTATTTTTTCATCAAAGTTTTGAATACATCTTTCGAATGGGCTCCGCTGGTATGCTTTAAAGAACATGTACTATGTTTTCCTGTAGATCTTGCAGAGGTCTTGGTATTGGATCACTGAAACCTTTCGTCTTGTCAGTCTCCCACAAATTGACATCTGATGGTATTATATTCAGGTGAGTAAGCTGGATACAGATAGTCAGTTCTTCTTGAAATGAGAGGTTCTCATAGTGTTAGATGAATAAGTCCAGGGTTATATGAGTTTATGGTGCATTACATCTTGGCCATAGAGCACTGTTGTGTGGGATGTTGTGCCATCCTGTTGAAACCACTGCCTTTTAAAAAATTTATGTTCCTTGAGCAACAAAATCATTTCAATTCATCAAAGAATCTGGTCACAACAATGTTGTTGTTGTAATGCTCCTAGTAGAGACCATTTGTTGTGTGACTGAAATTGGTACACCATTTCCTTATTTCAGAGGTCTGAAGGAAATAGTTATGAGCTAGTGGAAATTTATTTAGAATTTGGAAAAGTTAATTAAATATAAACTATACATTAAATTAACTTTCTACAAATTATCAATGATTAAAAAAAAAACATTTCTGCAGGTTTCTTCATACTGCTGACTGTCCTGGTCCATGGAGCTAATTCCTTCATATCCTGAGGACCAAGACAGTCACTAGTAAAAAGAAATATCCATTTCGAAGTATTTAGCACAGTAAATAGCTTTAGGCCAATGAGATAGCATCCATTGTGCCTACTACCAGGTTCATGCATTATACCCGGATGCTGCATTACTGATAAGAATAATACTTGGCATAGAGACTGACTACTATTCATTCCTTGTTTAACAAGCTACCCTATCTATATATTGTTAATTTGGTGACCAAATTAAACTGCAGGTACTGGACAAGGTAATCAATGCACTTGCAAAAAGTCAGTAAGTAAATAAAAAAACACTTTTGCAGTTAGAACGATGCTGATGTGTTAGGGCACAGAATTCAAGACTTTGGAAGTGTGCTACAGGGATTTGGCATCATTTGTCCTCAAAGAAGTCCAATCCATGTAGGTGGTTTCAGAAACCACATTGCAAGTACTGCTCCAGAAACTCTTCCAGCTGTTCTGTAGGATTAATGTCAGGTAGTTGGGAGCTCCATGACAGATTGATAACTTCATGAACCACAGCTTGACAGTATAGCAGGGATATGCAACCTTTTCATACTTGTGTCCCCTAAATTTAGATGACAGTGATATGTGACCCCTGTCTATTTGCCTAGGGAACAATTTAAAAATATGTCATTTATAGGTTTTGAATAGTATTTATTATATTTATACGATGAAGATGATACAGTATAAAGAATAGAAAGACAAAAAACAGAAGAATAGAAACACACACTCACTCGCACTTCATTGTCCATGCATTTAAAAAAAATGTCAGATATATGAAACAGACTAACAAGTTTCAGTAACAAGTACAATAACAACCATCGTAGGCAGAAGATAATATCAGAAGGCTTATCCCAGTTGTTCAACTACATTTTATTTATTTTATCATATTGCATGGCATTGTAGGAACTACAATGGGGTTGCCAAGAAGTGTCACCAATTAAAGAATTTTGGAAATAAATAAGCCCCAAACATAATATTTTTATCATTTAGCATGCATTGCAGGTCCTACAATACATAATACTTTTATCATATCACACAACATTGTGTGATATGATAAAACTTTGAAAAACATTGAACTACAATGTCACACGATATGGTTTCTTTTTCAACATTTCTTAATTGGCAGTCCTCCCTTGTGACCCCTCAAACTTCTTTTGCAATCCCCAAGGAGGTCAGAACCCCCAGGTTGCACATTTCCTGCAATAAAGGACCCATGGGCACTGGCAGCGTGATGCAAGTGCACCACCTTTTTTAATGGCGAAGTAATAGGCAATTTTTAATATTTTGATTAATTTATTGAACAATTAAAATAATACAAATTTTACAAAAAAAAAATAATAATTCAAATAATTAATCAAAACAAGAACAAAATTAAAATAACTCTTTCAAAACAGAATTAGATCCCATTAATTTTCGTCATTATCTTTAAATAAAAATTGCAATCTTCTCGGCTTCTCTGCAAATATAGTTGCATTTATAAAATCTTCATTGCCAATGACGAAATTTTGCACATTTTTCTTTTTTCACTCTGCCTGAATGCACTCACAGCCTGTGCAGTACTTTCTCCCACTGGTCAAGAAACATTGTTTCGGCTGTACGCATAAATCAGTCAAACTTGACTTAATTAAGATATTGCATGAATTCGAAAATTTGGTGAACACAAAATTTCTTCCCACATGCACCCCCTTCAGTCTGCATGAGTGGCACAGTGATATTGTCATCGTCCTCCCCACACAGAGCGGAAAAAGACCCAGGTTCGAATCCTGTTGATGACACAAGGAAATTTTATGGGTATTTTTCACTCCATGGCTGAGTTAGTCAGTCTCAGGCATAGATAGCAAGGTTTTTTCCCAGAAATAGTTTTTTTCGGCCAGCAAAACAGGCAAATTGACCAGAGAACACACACAATTTACAGACACAATACATATGGGTATATGTAATAACTTACTGGGTGATCATAATGTAATACAGAAGAACGTCAATTATCCAAACTAATTCAGACCAGGGTAGGTTCGGTTAATCAAATAGTTCGGATAATCAAACATACATGAGAATACTCAGTTTATATGAAACAAAGTGTAATTAGGCCTACAATTAAATTATTGTACGCAAGGTTATTGCTACTGTATTTTGAAATATGAAGTATTATAGAAAATTGATTTAGGAAATGGTTTGTAAATAATAACCAAAACGTTTTGAAGAAACAATGTATATTATATATTACATTTATTTTGAGCTTACCTAGTTGTTTTACATGGTTTCAACTATAAATCACACTTTTTTTAACATAAACAGAAATAAACAAACACAAGTAATTGCACACTTATAATCTTATTTGTGTAATTTGTGAAAATTTATTTTTTAAAATATGTAATCTTGAATTTTCCTTTAAACCATGTGAGATTGTCTTTTTTTCGTGGTGAGGTCTCATCCTCTTTAATAGCAATATTTTCAGAGACTGAGCATTCAGACAGTTTCTCACACCATGCCATTGCAGTTTCTAGCCAGTGAAGGCCTGTGCATGAGCAGGTCCGCTCCCTCTTCTTCTTCGTCATCAGAATTATCTTGGTTAAAGTCAGCACGTCCTTCATCCTGGACTAAAGCAACAATTTCTTCTTTGGTTAAAATATGGATAACCAGGATCATTTGCACTGTTGTTTAAGCATGCCTCTGCATCATCTTGCTCACACTCGGAAAACCCGGGAATCCCTTGAAATAAAGTTACAATCTCACCTATTGTCTTCATTCAAATCTTGCACTTGTGACCATCTCTTTGGCAGCACCTCAAAGTTTATGCCATGCCTTTTTCAGATTTCTCTCTGACATTTCAGGCATCTGCTAACATGTAGCAACAATCCTTATGTTGAGCTTCTTTGAAAACTCAACCATGCTCTCTTCATCTCCCTCTGGTAGCAGCAAGCGACACTAACTTGTTTTTTGTGCATCTTTTTTAGTTTTTCTATAACAATTTGATCCATTGGTTGCAGCAAAGCTGTAACATTTGGTGGTAAAAACCTGACAATGAAGTTATTGTCAATTGAATTCATTTTTTCAAGAGGGTGGGATGGTGCATTATCGATAATAAACAAAACTTTTCCAGCTTTACCCTTATTTTCTCGATGCCTCTTCACACTTGGGATAAAATCTTGGCTAAACCAATCCATTAAAACGGAATTCATCCAAGCATTTTTCTGTCCTTTATATTGTACTGGTAGGCACTTTACACCTTTAAAGCATCTTGGATTTCCCAATCATCAAAAATGGTAAAACATGCTGTCCACTTGCATTTGTACCCACCATAACTGTAACATGCTGTTTGTTAGCTTTGAAACCAAGAGCAGCCATTTCACGTTGTGATGCAAGTGATTTATGAGGGAGCAACTTCCAATTAAGACCAGTTTCATCTGCATTGTAAACGTCATCCTTGGAAAACCTTCTTTCTCTGCCATTTTCAGAAAAGACTCTTTAAAAGCTTCTGCTTCTGGGACATCACCTGATAAAGCTTCTCCTTGAATTTCAAGCTCCCTTATACCATGGCAAGATTTGAAATTTTTCAGCCATTCTGTACTGGCTTTAAATTCAGATGGGCTTTTAAATTTTTATTTAACTGTAATGCTTTTTTGCATAAAAGAGGTCCAGAAATAGGTTTATCTCTCTTTTGTAGAAACCATAAATAAACAGTGTCTTCTAATTTCTCATCACTAGCTTTTTTCATAGTTTTCCTTTTTTTTGAGCCATGTTCATTGTCCAACTTTGAATTAAACTTCAAAATTTCATTTTTTTCCCTGCTCTTTATGTCAGATATGGTTACTTTACCAATGTTAAAAATCTTAGCAAGAGATACACTGGTTTCGCTCTTTTCTTGTCTTCAATTGACAACATGTTGTGGTTTCTTTTGCCTGTAGATGCCATTATTAACACAAAGGGGCAAAGTATTTAAATTAAAAAGCAAAATGACACAATATTTCACTCTGAAATGGCCACGAACAAAAACTTGAACATTGAGTGATTAGAAACAAAACACCTGAAATAACCTCACACTGCAGTAACTTGCAGCAGACTGAGTAAAAGCTAATCGCCCCCTACCCATCATACTTCCGAGCTCATAACAGACAGCTGTACAACAAATAAACAAGGTCACGGGAGACTATCCTGGGTCCATACAGTAGTTAAAGCCAACATTTGATTTTTAACTTCTGTAATTTTTGGGGAGGGGGCTGCAGTGGTTTGGATAATCAACATTCTACTGTAGTTTTTTTTTTTTTTTTTTTTTTTGCCCCACCTTTCAAAATATTCTGCCAGTGCCCATGATAGGACCCTCTGAAGTATAGAACTATCATTCTGGGACAAGCCTTCCCTGGATAGAACTCACCCATTAAACTGCTGCAGAATTTCTGTGTATCAAGGTACATTTACCAGGCCATGCTAGGTAAATGTGCCCAACATCTTATGGAACCACCTGAACTTTTGACTGTTAGGTGTAGGCAATCCATAAAATGTAGCTTCTTCAGCTTTCACCACATGAATGCATCCAGTCACTGTGAAATCAGCAAAGGATGATTCATCATATCATATTCTGTCACTGCTAAGCAATCTACAGTCTATAACCCTTTGCACCACTGGTGGCACACATTTTGTAACTGGCAGGTATAATGAACAAATGAACAATATGTGCAGTTACCTTTCAGCCATTTTTGTGAAGACAGGTTACCCATAACACACATTAAATTCTGCACACAATCCACTGTTGCTTGTCTGTTTCCCTTCACAACTAGACTAATGATTAACATTCATCATTAGTCTAGTTGATCCCTCCATGCTAACATTGAAGCAGTTGGGAGGGAAACAAAATTTTAAAATCAACTAAATGATTTGTACCTTTATGAGCATATTCTGGATTTGATCATCAGCTACAATCTAGATAGTACCACAGAGTTGATAGTGCAGGAACTTTATGGTTGACAGTACGTACGGAACCCTTAATGATGGCTATTAAAGGTAAGGCAAGAGTTTCAATTTCAGGAAAGGGAACTATTATTATTCAGCAGAATTCTGTAAATAAAATATTATCATAATTTAATTGTAATAATCATTTTATTGCATAAAATGTTGGTTTTTCTATATAAGCAACAAAACACCTTAAATATCTATATTCCAGAACAATTACAGAGGAAAAAGGTTTTATTATCATTTATTTTTTTCAGGTATATCCAAACTGGGAGGACGATGAAGATCTGCAGCAGAATCTTTACACCAGTAAAGATCTAGATAGCTCTAGTCATAAGCAATGGTTAGCAGATCAAGCCCATAGAGCACAAGCAAGGAAACAAGTATGGTCACGAGTATTTAATCCATCTGGTTTAAAACATGTTTCTAGTCTTGATTCGGCCTTTCATGAAACTGCTACAGGAAGGCACACAGCTAACAGTAGTCCTTTGGAAACTCTTTCCAAGTAGGTGATAAATTCTTCTTTTTGCCATTTTGAAGTAGTGAATTTTTATCAGTCAACTTATTACTATCTGCATTATGAATTTAATTTAAACCAAATACTTGTATACGTTATTTTATAGAAAATAGACTAAAGCAAGCCGAAGTTTGATGCTGAAAAGACAAATTTTTTATATGACATTAACCCCTCATATTTTGCAGTAATTGCTACCAGTTTTCTCAATGTTGCACTACAGATAAAGAAAAAAAAAGAACTTCTCCAATGCCATTTATTTGTAATGTAGTGACATCCCCAGCTGGCAATTTTGATATTGTCATGTCATCAATAGGAGGCCAGTTAATCCTTCAGTGCAGAACCTGGGTTGTCACAGCTGTATTGACAAAAATACAGTTTCCTTCTATGTACAATATTAACCCTTTCAGTAGTGTGTTTACTACAAATTTGCTGCAGGAGACCATCCATGTGGTCCCCTGCAACAAATTTTTGATAGCAGTTTTGTGGTTGTTCATAGAAGTTTGAAATTTTATAAAAATGAAAACTTTGTACATAAATGATTTTATGATTTTAAAATATAATGTGTTCTTATTTTGACTTTATTGCCCAATACTAGGATCAAGAATGAAATCAGAATTTTAAAAATTGTAAACAAAACCCATCATTACTTTTTTGATGCAGTATTATCTTCTTCATCTTTTTTGTATTACTTGATATAGTTTTATCAAATTCTGGTTCTGAATTGTACAAATATTCTTTAATTTCAGCTTTCCTAAGTGCAAATTGCACAAATGGAGTCAACGGGTGCAATATTCTGCTGTGATTTTCAAACTATATTTATGCTGCCATTTATTAATGGCAACATAAATATAGTTTTTTGGCCTACGGAAGGCCGCCGTAGCCCAGTGGTCAGGCGCGCTGGTGAAAAAGTACACGTGCCTTGAGTGACCGGGGTTCAAGCCCGTGACTGCTAAACACAGTGCTGTTTCTTGTATTCTGTCTATCTTGTGAACTTCTCTGACTGTTTGGTCGTCCCGGAGTATAAACAGAAAATTTATTTATTTATTTATTAATTATAAATTGTGTCCACAATTAGTTGGAAACATAGATAAGAGGTGGTAGCACATAATATAAAATTTCTGGGTAAATTGTATGTAAATGGACACTCCGTTTGAAGCAATCTTTGGCACATGGATCTTTGTATGTCCCAGTACATGCATGCAAAACATAGATCTGTGTGTGTGTATTTACACATGTACTGCTGAACAGATTAATGTATGTGTGAAAAGAAACATGTATCTTAGACATTGAAACACATAGGGGATTGTTGCAGCAGAAGCCAAGGAACAAAGGTCAGCTGGATAGTTCCCTATGGGAGGAGGGAACTGCATAGGTTATCTATTTCCTTTTCTTTTATTAATTATTTATTTTTTAAAATTTTTTTCTCATTATTATTTTATTATTTTATTTTTTTTGGCTGGTGCAACATAAGCCGTAGGCTTCCTTGCACCATGTGGCCTTTGCTAATACTAATATTAATACCACCATAAATTATAAAAGTCTTTTATATATAATAGTTTTTGCAGGCAGCCTACTGGAATAGTCTATTACACTGAACACTTACTGATACCTTAAGAGGCATCTGATCAGCTAGTTCATTTAGTGTGTGTGTGTGTGTATATATATATATATATATATATATATATATATATATTTATTGGATGTGCTGTCAAGACAACATTATATTTAACAAGCTATACTCTCAAAACGTAAGGACTACTGGACCTTGCCATGATGCCTATCATAAATTTAGACTATTCATATTGTGCGAAAGAAGAAATGGGGAAATGTTGATTATTTGCTTCTGCATTTCCCCATGAATTTAATCAATTCATGCAGTGTTCCCCCTCCCCACTCAATTTTTACCTCATTTTTTTTTTTTTTTTTAAGAAAACTCCAAACACGAAAGATATTAGAACCTATAGTACTTAGTACCGTGCATGGGTTGGTTGAAAAAAAACGAAAGAAGATATTTGTTGACATTAGACTTGAACTTCTGTAGACTGTAATTTTTAGGAAATACGTATGAAGCAAGGTTGTCCTAGAAAACGGCAGTTGAATGAATAAACAAGAAAGATGAAAAGTTGGTTCTGTGAGTTTGAAGTTGGACAGTAAATGGATGTTGGCTGGTGGCAGCACGTGTTTGGACCATTTTGAAATAGAGTGGGAATTATAGAAGCCAATTCAGAAGAACAGTGCTCATGGAAGTATCTGTACAAAAGGCATACAGCAGAAACAGTACGTCTATGAGACAGAGAGTGGAGAGATTCTATTAGAGATGAGTCATTAATTAACCTAACTATCCTTTTCTGAATAGAATCTGGAAGCGTGAGCGAGGGTTTGGGGACACCGCCCCAGATGTGGGAACAATATTCCATAGTAGGACGAATTTGAGATTTGTACAGAGTGACCAGCTGTTTGGAAGAAAAGTAACACCAAGAGCAAAAGAGAAAACCAAATTTTTTAGATGCAGAGGAAGCAATATTTGTAATGAGCTTGTGCCAAGAGAGATTAGAAGTCAGGGTAATCCCCAAAAGAGATATCATTTTGCCTAGAAATCGGAGTGTCACCAAAGATAAGCATAGGAGCAGAAGAATACTTTTTGCGAGATATAACACAAGACTTAGTAGGACTGAAATCAACTAAGTTGTCATTGCCTCACTTGGAGAATTACCTGGAGAGCGGCATTTAAGGAATTGGTAGCAGATATTCGAGAAGTTGAAGCTGATTGAGCAGGGCAAGGTTTCTCAAAATGGAAAGTGGAATACAATGTGCTATCATTGGCAAAACTATGGATAGGATTTCCATACAATGGAAGAAGGTCATTAATATACAAAAGGAAAAGAGTGGGGGAAAGAACTGAACCTTGAGGGACATCAGCATTAGTGGAGAAGTTAGAAGAGAGAGAGCCATCTACCATCACCCTCAGTGAGTGGTCAGAGAGAAAACTGGATAACCAATTACAAAAAACAGTTGGCAAACTATAAAATGGAAGCTTGTTTAGAAGACCTTTATGCCAAACACAATCGAAAGCCTTTCAGATGTCAAGAGCAAATGCTTGTGTTTCACCAAACTTTTCCTTTGAATCTGTCCATAAATGGGTAACATAAGCTAGAATATCACCAGTGGATCCACACTGACGGAATCCATACTGGCGATTGTTGATCAGATGGAAGGTTTCTAAATAGTTTGAGTTGGTGGTTAATTGATTTCTCTATTACTTTAGAAAGAGTAGAAGTAATTGTAATGGAACGATAATTGGATGGGGGGGGATTTGTCACACTTTTTATGAACTGGCTGGAAATGAGCAAATTTCCAAGCAGAAGGAAAAACACCTTTGGAATAAGAAAGTGAAAAAGGAGTAAGTTCAGGAGCACAGGTTTTGAGAACAAGAGGAGAACAGTGCCTGTGGAAGTATCAGGATCTGGAGCTTTCTTAGCATCAATTCATCATCACTTTGACGGAAGACCACAGGAGGCATTGAATGGAATGTGTTGGGAACGGCGGGAGGTGTTTTACCAAGTTCATTAATACATGAGTTGGAAGAAAAATGGGATCTACATGAGTGTATCATGAATAATCAAATTAATGGAACAGATTGTAGCCAAAGAGTATAAACCTTCCAAGAATGCTTCCTAATTCATTCATTTCACAAATATACACAATGTCAGTTCTGATCTGAATTATTTTCTTCTAAAATCTGCCAAAGACTCAATAAACTGTTTCTGACAAAATTTGAATGATTAGTTCCCTCAACTATACCTTGTTTCATTTATTCTAATTGTTCATTCTGATTCTTTCTGCTTTAATGGTAGTGTATATGCATTCTCTGATATTCTGTGTCAAAGACATCCTAATCTGGAACCTCCTCTGGTAGACTCTTTTCGTCCCCCTCCATTAAATTAAAATTTTGCCTTTATCACTGACCAGGCCTTTTTTTTTGTTTTGATTTTTGAGAATAATTTTACTCTAATGTTGATCATTTGAGTCAAAATAATAAGTTATCATTTAAAAGCATTTATGTGCAAACTTGATGAAAATAAGACATTATGTGATTTTCATAATGAATTGCTTAACTGTTCATAAATTAATATGAAATATAACACTAATTAAACCATAAATTTCATTATGTACATTAACTAAGTTAAACTTCCACACAATAGAGCTACTTTTTAATTGATGACATTTCTAGATTCCAAACCCTGTGATCAGGCCTACTTGGAAAACACCAAAAGTTGAGATTTGACTGTATCTTTTACCATAGAAGAAAAATCCGGGCCCAAAGATGGATTTCCATAACCCACCAGTAGTTTAGAAATCCAAAATTTAGGAAAGTTTATTTACTGGGTCTGTTTAGGTCATATTATTAGCATTAGTATAGGCATTTAATGCAAGAAAGCAAGCTTATGCAGCATCAGCCAAAAAAAAAAAAAAAAAAACCACTTCCACTTCACCCCTCTGCTCGTTCAAAATACCTGTCCAGTTGAGCCTTAAACTTATTTAGGCTATCAACTTCCACGACAAGGGATGGAAGTCTGTTCCACCAACCAACCACCCGCTGGCTAAAGGCAAATTTCCGCACATCTATCCTACATCTGTCTTTCCTCAATTTGAATTTATGCCCTCTCAGGTGATTATTCTGAGCAAGAGGAAGAATCCCATCAGCATTGAGCATGCTCAAACCATTCAAGGCTTTATACACCTCTATCAGATCACCTCGCTGGTGCCTAGTCTCCAGACACTGTAATTTGCAAAACTTAAGCCTTTCTTCATAAGAGCACCCCTTTGTTCCATTCACTAATCTTGTTGCCCTTCTCTGTACTTGTTCCAGCAGCTGTACATCCTTCTTGAAATGAAGCCTCCAGACCTGTATACAGTACTCTAGGTATGGCCTGACCAGTGCCTTATACAAGGGAATAATCACCTCCTTATCCCTGCTAGAAAAATTCCTATATATCATTGACAATACACCATGAGCTACTCTTGCAGCCCATCTGCACTGCTCACAGAACTTCATATCTGCCTGCACAACCACCCCCATGTCCCTTTCATTCTCTACCACTGTCAGTGTAGTACCACAGAGTTAATACGTTGCTCTGGGGTTGCTGTTTCCCATGTGTAGTACTTTACATTTGTCAATGTTAAACTTCATTTGCCACCTCTCAGCCCATCTGCTCAACCTTTCCAGATCCTGTTGCAGCAGCATAGTGTCAGTAGTGTCCTTGACAACCCTGCCTACCTTTGTATCGTCTGCAAACTTGGACATTAAGCTTGATATACCATCATCAATATCATTTATGAATACAGAAAACAATAATGGACCCAGCACTGAGCCCTGAGGGACTCCACTAATAACATTAGTCCACGATGAGCAGTGTCCATTGATTACCACTCTCTGTCTTCTCCCTCTCAGCCACCCCTTTATCCACAGCAGCACTTTGCCTCCAATGTCACACTGCTCCAATTTGTGCAGCAGTCTTCCATGTGCAACAGTATCAAAAGCCTTTCTAAGATCCAATTATATAATATCAAAGTTATTCCCTGCATCCAGTTCCTTTGTGACTGCATCATAGTATCCAATCAAATTGGTCAGGCAAGACTTCCCCTTAACAAAACCATGCTGTGTCCGAGCTATAACTGAAGTATTGATTAATCCTTTCATACCAATAAACTAATTAAATATTTTGCATGGTGAAGTGTCTTTTTATTAAATATTGTTTAAAAATTCCAAAAGGAACTTCTTCCACAGAGGCCGGCCATAGGTGTCAGAATCTCCCTACCCAGAGCCCACAGACATTCAGAAAACTGGTAAAACAGTTAAAGGTTAAATGAACTTGAGAAGTTTTGTAATTACTTTCATTTTCTTTCAGTGCTAAGCCAAAGAATTTATGGTTATTAAGTGGAATTGTATCTGTCAGTTGTATAGTGCTGTAGTGTAGTATTTACTTGATACACCAGGCTTAAATAAACAGACAACTGTGTTCATTATTATATCTCCTGCATTGAGAACAGAAATGTTACTAACATAAGCCTTACTGTCTAGAGATAAATCTGATTCATTGTCCTGCTTGCAAAGCTGAGTATTAAATCGTAATTCAGTCATCTATTTGTGAATTCCTTATGCAAATTATTGCACTCCTTTACCACTTATTCATTCTTACTTTTGTTGACAGTTATACCATAACAAATTAAAAGATATGTTGAGAGTATTAATCCTATAAAATCTAGTATATAATCTGAACTTATTTCATACCAAAGATATAAGATATGTGTAATTCATTAAATAAAAATGCTTGCTAATTGATGTAATTATATAGTCACTTTTCTTTGCAGAGGAGAAGAAGAAAGATATTTAAAGTTCATTAGTGATGTTACAGAAGATATACTAAACAAGGGTATCTTTACAGATAGGTATTTATTTGACTTTGTTTATTATGATTAATATTTCTGAAGCATCTTCGTGCACTTTGTGAACGTCGTATTTTAAATGATAAATTTAACATTAACTTAGTATCTAATTCAGAAAGATTGATATTAACTTATAAAATAAGTGGTGCTTAAAAGCTAAGGAAGTGAACATAAAAAAAAAATTTACAAGGCTCATGGGATAGAATTTTTCTCAGTGTGATCTGTGCTTGTTAACAGGAAAAAATGCTTCTACAGGAATGCGAAACACTTTAGCATTAGCATTAGTAGAGGCATATGATGCAAGAAAGCAAGATTTATACAGAATCAGCCAAAAAAATAAAAAAAAAAAAACACTTCCCATTCCACTCATCCATTTGCTCCAGATGTTTGTCTACTTCTGCCTCAATTTTATTTAAGCTGTCAACTTCTACAACAACTGATGGAAGTTTGTTCCAGAAATCAACCACCCTCTGGCTAAAGACAAATTTCTGCACATCTGTTCTACAACTGTCTTTCCTCAATTTGAATTTATGAGATATGAATTTATGACACTTAAATAGAAAGGGTGCAAGAATATTTGCTGATGCTATCGAGGCAGTGTTGGATGGGTCAGAAAACTGCTAGCTTGGAGGGAGGATACACAGACTAATAAATCAACAATAGCTGCAAGTCAAGGTGAAAGTGATTCTTGTAATGCTTCTACTGGAATGAACAGTAGCTTTCAAAGCAAGGTGCTGGGGATTTCAAGGACTGCTGGGAATCATCATGAAACAAGTAAATACATAGGCTGTTTTACTGTAACCAAGATACTGGTACTGGTGCACATAAAAAACTGGGGTACAAATTGGAGCAGTGCAATGTTAAGGGCTTGATGAGTCTGGGGTTGGGTTGGATTTGGACCTTTGGCTGTGATCCTGGCACGTCAGATCGCTCATGTGCTAAGAACACATTAAATTATTTTAAAGCAGTTATTATACATTTTTAAAGTTGATCTTACTTGGGGAGTATGGTGCAGAAGTCATCCTATGAAGAAGTATTGAGGTAAACTCTTGTGTATTTTTGAGTATTGACAAAACATAGGATATACTGAGCCGTAGTAGCTCTTAGTTTCAAAATAGATCTCTGTGAACAGAAATACAAACAGCCAAACATCACAGCAGTGAGTTTCAGAGATGGTAAATATAATTTTAGTGAACAGTGAACCCTACTTTTTGCACTTGTGCTGTGAGAGTTGGCAACAGCTGTAATGGGCTGAGAGGTGGAGGTCAGTGAAGGTTTCATCATATCCCAAATGAGTTCAGTAGATGAGAGATCTGATGAATGTGCACATCAGAAAGTTATTGTCAAGAGTTATGAAATTTATATGTGGGTGAGCACTGTTCTGCTGAAAAATAGCATTTGGGGTGCAATGCAGAAAGGGCAGGAGCACCAATTTTATAAAAGTTTTAGCACAATGCCTTGCTATCAAAGTGCTATTAGTAATTTCACTTTGACAGCAAGACATTAGAGGTGAACAGCTATTGTAACTAATGACCCCCCATATCATGATTCCAGGTGTTAGCGACTATGCTGCTTCCTGATGCAGGCTGAATTTACCTCTCTTCCTGACACATCTCCAGATGTGCAAATGACTATCACTGGATTCCAAACAGAAAAGTGATTTGTACTAAAGATGACACAATACCATTCTTATCACTAAGCAGTTCTCTCCCTGCCACGGCAGTTGCTGATGGGATGTTGTCAGAGATAGATGAGGCAATGGATGATGAGAATGCAGTCATCTGTCAACATTGGAATCTGTCAGATTTCCAACATTGGAAATCTGACAGTAGTAGTAGTAGTACTACTACTAAACAGGAAACAGATTGTGTGATAAATCTGTTTCCTGTCACTAGTTGATGGATCCATTGATCCTCCCAGTCTTATGTTCTTCTGATGCCACCATAGCCCTAGCAGTGTGTTAGGGTACTTTCCTGTACCTATTGTTGCTAACAGCATCCACGACTCTTTCAGCATCAAGTTGCAGATGAATGGTGATTTGCCACATTGATCATTAAGTTTCTGAAAATCCAATGATTGAAAACCATTCAAGTGTACATAATGTCACTTTATGTGTTTAAAGGCATTGCACACTCTTAAATGGTCATTCACTCACCATTTTGTTTGCCTGCTAATAGTATATCCAAGTTTTATAGCACCTTCAGATTCCTATGTCAGGTCAGTAATAGACAAATTATTGGATGTTCTGCTGCACCAATCAACTTAACATGCTAATCACTTACATCTACATATGGCACAATGTTGTTTTTAGGTTTCAGATAAATCTGTCCATTCTTTCTATGTGGAGCAGTTTCAGTGAGACAGTGAACAAATAAAATTAAACCAGTATTTGTCATTAATAAAAATAAATAGTTACACAATTTTTTATAAATTGCAAATCCAGTAACTAGTTCCAGAACCTCCTGTATTCCTTGTTCATTGCTCACATCAGTTTCAAGATGTCGTCATATGAATATATCAAATACATTTTTTGGATAATTCTTTTAGGTGAAGAGCAAAATGAGGGAAGGAAAAAATCAATCTAAAGTGACCAGGTGACTGAATGTGACCTGCAACACCGTAAGTAGACCTTTGGAACCAGTTCCAAAACAACTTGAAAGTATGTCAGAGATTGTCTTTTTTTGCCTCCATACAAGGATTTCTATCATCTTATCCTAACTTCAAGTCATTCCACAAAATAGCACGTTGCTCCAGAACTTGTTGGACCTACAGTGTTGCTTGTATCCAGAAGATATATCATCTATTAAAGAAAGCTTCATGAGATGGGTCTCTTTGCACAGTGACTAGTCATTTGTTTCCTCTTGACTCCTATACACAAAAGGGCTTATTTAAATTGACGTTGATGGCAAGTCAACTGGATTAAAGAACAGTAGATCATGGTACTCTTCACTGATTGATGAGATGCAGTCTTCAGTGGAATTCTTAATGCACTTGCATCTGGAGGAAACAGGGAAGCAGATTCCATCCTGCTAACATAATTTTGAAAAAAAAAATGTTTGGAGGTGGTGGTTTAATGGTATGAGTTGGAATTTTCATGGCTGTACAGATCCCCATGAGGAACACTCATAGATATAAAGTGAATCAGTATCATGCGTGTATTGTTACCCATGGAGATTGTACACCTATATTTAGATATGTCATTTTTAATTGTTCACAAACTCATGTGTATAACCCTAATTTAAGATCATAATTTCTTGTTTATACTCTGGCAGAACTGCCAGAGGAGTTTACAGTAAATCACAAATACAATTGTTAAGCATATTTAGATGCTTAAAGATTGCATGAGCTTGGACCATGGGCTTGAACTACAGTCCACTCGAAGAGCATGGCATGGTTTTATCTTAGAAATCTGAAATTGATGCATGAACTTTCAGAATTATCTGCTTTCTATAGTTTTTTTTAAAAAAAAATTCCAATTAATTTATATTGTTTTTACATTTTTGTAAATAAAGATGTAATGTAAATAATTCAAACTGCAGAGCCATTAGAAGAGCTTTCCAGTTCCATATGCAGCTGAAACTCAAAAATCCTGATAAGGTGAGCAATATGGTTTTTTATTTTTTTTTACTGTTAGTATTAGTTGTAGTAGTAGCAAATGCTGTAAGAAAGCAGCTTATAATGCATCATCACAAAAAAAAAAAAATCCATCACCTGTCCATCTCTTCCAGTAGTATGTCTAGCTCTTTCTTGTATTTGTTCAAACTACCCACTTCCACAACAATAGATGGAAATTTGTTCCAACGATCAACCATCCATTGGCTGAAGGTAAACTTCTGCACATCTGTCCTGCAACCGTCCTTCCTCAATTTGAATTTATGCCCCATCATGTGTGTGTCATCTGAGCAATAGGAATAATACCATCAGCAGCACTGAGCATGCTCGATCCACTCAAAGCCTTAAACACCTCAATCAGATCACCTCACAGATGCTTTGTCTCCAGATCCTGCAATTTGCAGAACTGAAGACTTTCTTGGTAAGAGCACCCTTTTGTTTTTCTCACCAATCTCATTGCCCTTCTTGGCTCAGCAGATCAACATCCTTCCTAAAATGAGGCTTCCAAACCTATATGCACTACTGAAGACGTGGTATAACCATTGCCTTGTACATTTGGAATAATCACCTCCTTATCCCTGTTAGCAAAATTACTGCATAACATTAACAAAACCCATTTTATCTAGAGCAGTAACTTGTCCTTAATTTCACAGTGCTCCAATTTGTACAGCAGTTTATCCGCAACTGTACCAAAAGCTTTCCTGATATCCAAGTATATGATACCAAATTATTTTTCACATCAAGTTCCTTTGTTACTGCATCATAAATACAATTGATTAGTCAGACAAGGTTACTCCTTAAAAAACTCATGCTGTGACTGCAGTAATTGCATTTCTGTCTAGATGGTCCTGCATTACTTGTTTAACGAGTGACTCCATTATTTTCCCTGGAATAGACATTAAACTAACAAACTTGTAGTTACTTGTGTCAAACTTTGATCCCCTTTGTTAATGGGGATACATTCACATTATTTTCCCTGGAACAGAAGTTAAGCTAACACATCTGTAATTACTCGTGCACCTTTCAATCCCCTCCCCTTGTGAATTGGGGATGCATTCACACAGTCCACAGGGACTTCCCCTGAATCCAAAAATGCTCTCATATTTATGGTTAAGGGCTTTCATACCTCCTTTGCTGCCTCCATTAATATAATTAGATAGATCCCATCAACTCCATGCACCTTTCTTATGTTTGGCTTAAATTTTTTTTTTGCTTTTCCCTGAGTTATCGCATATCATTTAGCTCCCTGTTAGGATCTGATAAACTTCTGGCATACTCTCCTCTAAAGAATTCCCCACGTGTGAATGTCGATGCAAAATATATATTCAGTTTGTCAGCAACCTGAGCAGGATCATCAACAGGTAAACCATCATCATCAAGTGAACCAATGTAATTCAACCCTTTCCTTCTACTGTTATAAGTAAAGAAGTCTTTACATTCTTTGACAGAGACTTCTCATAATCTGCCTTAGCTTGCCTAACCGTCTTTGTGACTTGATTATACACTAGTTAATATCTACCATAGGCTTCTGTATCACATAATAATTTATATGCATCTCTTGCATTTTTCTTTCTCTGCTACATGTCTCACCAGTTCATCTGACATCCATTTTTTTTTTTTTTTTTTTTATGAAAACAACTGTCTAAGTCTAAGCCTAAACAGCAGCAAATTCAACCATTTAAGCTCGAACAGTATTTCTTGATAGTACAAAAAGCCTAGTAGTTTCCTGAATGCTTCCAATTTAAAATTTGTTGTTGGTAACATGATCAGTTGGTCCCATTGCATAGAATTTAAAAACTGTCTGAGACAACTGTAGTCACCCTTATGAAAGAAAAAGCCTTTTCCTTTACTCTTGACAGTACTTATATCTTTAAATCCCACATCAGTGCACTGTGATTACTGTTGATAATCATATCAAGAGTATTGCTCCCTGTTGTTGCTTCTCACACACTGCTGTAGAAAACAATCATCCTATAAATCCACAACAGTCTTGCTAGTGTGCAAGTGACCAACCCAGAATAAAGTTTAGAATAATGCTAATAATCTGCCTTTTGTTTCAACATATAATTCATAAATATATTCATAGCCTAAGTTATGTGAGACACGACTAATTAAAGGTGCGTCATATTGAATAAAAGGCTTATTCTAGAAATATTTCTTTTCGGATGGATTGAAAATTATTGAATTTTTTTTAATGTTTACTAGGGGGCTCCACCCCTGCGCACGCTTTTCTACGTAATATGTAGAGGTATGACGTAGTAAGTCAAATCTTTTCTACGTAAAAGACACCTGTTGAAATGTGCTGATTGATATCTAATCAGGATGTGACCTATGTAATTATTTACCTGTGCATTTGTAGTGCATGATATTCTCAAGGTCGAATAAATATCACTATGTAATTATTTACCTGTGTTTGCATAGGCCACTTAGGAAAAGGTCTGGCAAAAATTCAGATCTTGGGAACCACTTCCATACTTTGACTAAAAGTCAGGAAGAAGGCAATGATTGGCAGGTGCCACTCACTGTTTAGCCCCATCCCCTTTCCTCCTAGGTTGACATGCGTAGGGTGTTTATCACCCCACTTGCCATTGTTTTAAATTTGCAAATCATTTTCCGATTTTAAAACAGCATAAAGGGTGGGGATAAACACCCTACCTAAGCTAAGCACCCCCTCCTCGACGACACAAAACAATCAGAAACAAAATGCATTCACAATAATCACTCAATCACCGAACTTGACAGTGCAATCACTCTGTTCTATGACCGTGCCCACTGCATGGAGACAAGAGGTACCCAAATAATAGATTTTAGCCCACTACATAATTATTTACGTGTTTACCTAGGTCACTTAGAAAAAGGCCTTTTGCTTCGAGTTCCATAATGCGTGAGGAATACTGTTGCATCCGAAAGAGCAGGACTAAAATATTTAACTGAAATATTTACAAACTATACAAATATTTAAAATATTTACAAAATACTAAACTATTTACAAATATACAACATTCATTAATATACAAAAAACATTACAATGGAACATCAAATTTTAGACAGTGAAGCATGTACACGAGGTTGGCGAACGTTATGGAGGCAATTGTCAATAATTAATTGCATTTGAATTGATGTAATTGCCTTGCCCTCTTCTCCCATTGGCTTGAATAAATATCACTAGTAGGAAAACTTTTTTAATGTATAGAGAGAAATAATTTTTCATTTGATAAAATATAATTTATTGTATTTATTAAGGTATTGACTCTGAAAGATTAAGATATATATTTGTTTTAACGAGATTGATACCTTGGGGTGGTTTGCTAGAAGGTTGTATGATTTTATTTTGCCCTTTGCAAGCAAGGTACTAATCCCATGTTTAGTATTGTAGGGCTCAAGCATTTTACAGCCCGCAATTCTTACATAAAGCACCTTATTGACATAATTATACTGAATATTGTTAAAGAAAGGTCAAAAATGACTACTTTTAGATTTATTCACTTAAAAAAAAACTATAAGTACAGCAACTTTCATTCATATATATATATTTGTTTAGAAAACAATTTCAAAGATTATTAATTTTTGACAATGTCATATATAAGTTTCTAAAATTGGACTATTGTGAACATTCTATGCTGACTTAGATATTAGAAAGTCCAAGGACTGGAATCTGTTTAATATGGTAGTGTGTTTTGATAAATGGGGCAAAATAATATTTTATTATGCTAATAGCATAAATTAATATGTGGGATTCGTTAGAAATATTGTTGTTTGAATTCTGCTATACTGAATAGTACTTTTTAATTTTTTTTTTTTTTTAAGGAAACATGAATCTACCAGTGGTGTACACAAAATTTATTCCCTTTCTCTTAATGTTTGCCATACATCAGATTTATTTGAGGAAGTTTCAGATCATCCGACATGTTGCTGTAATGATAGTCTTCAGGGGGTACAGTAAAATTCCATTACGACAAATACCATTTTAACAACTCTTTCACTATAACAAAAATATTTCTAACATCTCAGTGACTTCCCTTATTATTAGTGCTTTGTCTCATTTCATTGAAAAAGTTTATAAAAATTCAATACAAAGAATTATTTTCAAGATCCACTTTTATATCGAAAGTAAAATATTATAGACACATTCGCTTGGAAGAAAAAATTTCAGGAATTTTCAAATATGCAGAAAAAGAATTTGGTATTATGCCTTTACTATGTTTTCCACCTTTCTGAATTATATTTATTTATTTATTTAACTCCCACAGTACGCATATTTTCACTTATGCTAAAGTTGAATTATCATACTAATGCTGGGGGGGGGGAATTAAACATTAAAAACAAAACTGACCTATTAACACCAGAAAAGTAACAATAAGTTGTATATACTATACAACTTATAAAAATAAACTTCCTTTTTTTTTATGTAAAAAAATGTACTGCAATTAACATAGAGATAAAAGGTAATACTGAAGAAATCTACGAATATTTAAAAAATACTGTTAAAAAATAGCTTGTGAAATCCTAGGCAAAAAGAACAGCCAAGGACCAAAAAAGACCTGGATTTCAGAGAAAGTAAGCGCTGCTGTAGAGGAAAAGAAACTTGCATATCAGAAATGGCTGGGTGATAGGAATGATGCATATAGGAACATTTATGTTGAAAAAAAAGAAAATAGCCAATCAGTTGGTAGTAGAAGCGAAAAGTGAAGAATGGGAAAGGCAATGCGCAACTATTAATAGCAAATTGGGCTTCAAGCAATCAGTGAAATCGTGGAAGGTCCTTAAAGACTTGAGAAAACAGAATAAACACAACACTGGTTTGCAATTAATACCTTTGAAAGACTGGATGGAGTACTATGAAGGACTTTTAAAAGAAGACCGGGAAGAGTTCAAGACGATGGAGGATTTTGGTGCAGAAGACTCGGGCTTAAAAGTTTCTATTAGGGAAGTGGAACTCCTGCTAAAGGAAGGAAGGAATGGCAAATCACCTGGACCTGAAGGAGTTTACATGGAACTTCTGAAATATGGAGGAAGAGGAGTGGCTGTTCTGATACAAAAACTGTTAAATAGTATACTGAGAGGAGAAGAAATACCGAAGAAATGATAACAGGATATATTACATCAATTTATAAGAAGGGCGATCGGAGAAGCTGTTCAAATTACAGAGGAATATGTGTCCTGAACCGGCTGTTAAAGATCCTTGGAAAATGGATCAGGAACCATTTAGAAGCCCAAATCGAGGTATCAAAAGAACAAAGTGGTTTTTCAGCCGCGAGGTCATGTATAGACCATATCTCAACAGTACAACAGATCCTTGAAAAATGCCAATCAAAAGGGAAAAAAATCTTTGATTTTCATTGATCTTGAAAAAGCATATGACAGTGTTCTAAGAAAACTTATGGGAAGCACTGAAAGAGGCAAATATTGATGGACAACTGATTAACATTATTAAGGCAATTTACCGGAATAATATATGCAGAATTAAAGTGGGATCAGCTTTGTCACCTGAATTCCACACTTCAAAAGGCTTATTACAAGGTTGTTGCATGTCACCAACACTTTTCAAAATTTATATCGACATCTGCCTAAGATCAAATCTGCCTGGTCAAAAAAATGTAATAAAATGGGATTGCCGATTAATAAGAACACTTATATTCACAATTTACTTTTTGCAGATGATCAGGTGGTGATAGCACAAGACTTAGAAGATGCAAAGTATGCATGTCATCAATTGTTTGAGGAATATAAACAATGGGGTCTAAAAGTCAATTTTAGCAAGACTGAAATGTTGTCTTCAGGGCCAGGACACGTTCTAAATATTGCAGGTTTTAAAATCAAACAAGTCGATAAATTCAAATATTTGGGATCAATCTTACAAAGTGATGGATCATCCCAAGCAGAGATCAATAAGAGAATTGCAGACGGCAGAAAGGCTATCGGCATGTTAAACTCTGTTCTGTGGAGCAAAAATATCCTAAATAAAACAAAGAAACTTATATTTCAAATGATTGTACAAAGTCTTCTATTGTATGGACCGGAAACCTGGACATTGAATAGGCGAGCAGAAAACAAATTGCTCTCCACAGAAATGGATTTTTGGAGACACTCAGCAGGAACTTCTAGAAGAGACAGAAAATGGAATGAAGACATAAGGTAAAAAATGGAAGTGAAAAAGACTATTATTGACACCATCAAAGAAAAGCGTCTAACATGGTATGGACATGTAAAATGGATGCAAGAAAACAGATATCCAAAGGCTATCCTGGAATGGATACCTCCTGGAAGAAAGAGAAGAGGAGGACATGGATGGATGGAGTACGGGAGTGCATGACAGCCCGAGGCTTAACCGACCAAGACACCTTGAACTGCACTTTATGGCGGGAAAAAATTCCGAACAAGAAATAACTTGTAGGCTGAGGAAACACTCCTCTTGAAGAAGATTAAGATACGTTGCAAGCAATAAAACAAATCACTGACTAACTTTAAAACTTTTATCCCAAGGTGAACAGTCAGAGAGAAAACTGGATACCCAATTACAAAAAACAGTTGACAAACCATAAGATGGAAGCTTATTTAGAAGACTTTTATGCCAAACACAATCAAAAGCCTTTGAAATGTCAAGAGCAACTGCTTCAGTTTCACCAAACGTTTCCATTGAATTTGTCCATAGATGATTAATTTAAGCCAGAATATCACCAGTGGATCGACACTGATGGAATTCATACTGGCAATCGTTGAAAATATGGAAGTTTTCTAGATAGCTTAAGAGTTGGCAGTTAATTGATTTTTCCATTACTTTAGAAAGAGTAAAAGTAAGTGCAGATTTGGCACCTTTTTTAGGAATCCAGAAATGTCACCTATAAATATTAGTGAATCGACTCACTCAAATTAATATTACATTGCCACCTTTTAATTCAGTAAACTTATTAAAACTCATATGGGTTAATAAATGTTTTTTATTTTGTAATTTTAGTAAGTTCCCATACTACTTTTTTTTTTTTCCCCTTCTACCAATGTAATCTGCAATAGTTTTTCCTAAATATATATTAGTAATGTTATTTATTTTGTTGATGTATTCTTTTAACTGTGATTTTTTTTTTTCCTTTTTTTTTTTTTTTTTTTTGTATCTTTGTAGGAAAAGATGCGACATCTTCTTGATCAGATATTGGAAGATCTTTGTATAGATAACGAAGAAGAGGATTTTAAGGATATTTTCAAGTCTAGTGTATCTGTGCATGCCAACAAAACATCATTGGGAAGTAGCCCACCAGAAAAAGAAAACTTCTGTCGATTACCCAGCAGCAATAATGCAACCGAAGACAGTCTTGAGTCTAGAGAAAGTAGTAGTAGTGTACAGAAGTATAATAATGATAGCGAAAACTTACAAAGTGAAGAATACAAAACTGAGCATGATACAAATGAAAATACATCTCAAAACAGTGAATATAATTCAGACTTGCCTTCAGAGAGAATTGAAGTTTCTTGACCTTAACTGAATGTATTATATATTATTATGTCTGCCTGTAAATATATTACATTTGTGTAATAATAATTTATACAGTATATTGGGGGAGGGATCAAAATGTATAATAAAGCTTTATACTTTTAATGTCCTCTTTTATAATAATTTGCTAAACCTACAATTAATTTTTTTTTTTTTTTTTTTTTATCTAGGGTCAATCCCTTTCCTTTTAGAGTTAACACAGGTCAAAATTCTTTGCCTTTATGACTCGATTGCAGACTATTTCAGATTTACTGTAGGCTTCTGTATCATGCAATAATTTGTATGCATCCCACATTCTTCTCTGCCGTGACTCTCATCAATACTTTTGACTTCCCTAAGCCCTGAACAGCATCTCTTAATTGGTAAAAACAGCAAGGTAGCTTCTATGATTACATCCCTGAATGCTTTCCATTTAGAATTTGCTGTTGGTAATTTCATCAGTGGGTCCCACTATATAGAATTTAAAAAAAACTGTCTGAGACCACTGTAGTTACCCTTATGAAAGCAAAAAGTCTTTCCCTTTACCATTGACAATAGTTATGGCTTTAAGTAAATCTCACAACAATATGCTGTGATAAAGGAACCACATCAATGTGTGGTTCCTTTATCTGGATATTCTTAGTGCATGAGTTGTCACTGCTGATAAGCGGATGTAGAGTATTGCCTCTCTAACATGCTGGTCTATAAAACTGTCATCCAATAATTCCAGAAAAGTCTTTTTACTGTGTGAGTGACTAACACAAGTTCCCATCAATATCTGGAGAGTTAAAACCCCCCATTATAAGATGTTGTCATTTACTGGCCCACTCTATCTGTATAGTTATTCATTAACTCTTCACAGTTATTTAGCCTATAACATACTTCCACTAGAGTTTTGTTTTCCCAGTGCTAACGTCACAGCAGGCTGACTCAACATTGCACTGGCCAGATGTCAACTGGGTGCACGCTTCTACTTCTTAAACTAAGAGTATACTCTATCTCTAATCCTGCCCTATTTTCAATTTTTTAAAACAGCTTATCACCGCATCCAGTTTGTAGTAAAATTTCCAAACTACCCACATAGTATTAGTATTAGTAACGGCCGCATGGTGCAAGAAAGCCTATGGCTTATGCTGCACAAGCCACAAAAAAAAAAAAAAAAAAAATCCGAACAAAACAATGATAAAAACAAAAAATAAATAAAATAAATAACTGAATAATAATAATTAATAAATAAAAAAAAATAATAATAAAATAAAATAAAAAGGAAATTAAACCTATCATCCTATGTGCTTCCCTTACCCGAAAGTACTATCCAGATGACCTTTGAATTTCCCCAAACTGTCGGCCTCTACCACCCATGAAGGCAACTTATTCCAGTAATTTATAACTCGCTGGCTAAAATAAAACTTCCTGCAGTCCAATCTAAACATTTCCCCCCCGTAACTTGAATTTATGTCCCCTAGTTCTAGCATCATTTATAATCTTGAAAATTTTGTCCTCATTCATTTTACTGATGCCTCTCAGAGCCTTAAACACCTCAATCAAATCTCCTCTAAGGTATCTAGTTTCCAAACTCTGCAACCCACATATTCGAAGTCTTTCTTCATAAGGACGCCCTTTTGCCAATCTCACCAGGCGAGTTACCCTTCTTTGCACCCTTTCAAGAAGCTCGATGTCTTTCTTTAGGTGCGGTCACCATACTTGAACACAGTATTCCAAGTGTGGTCTAACATAAGCCTTATATAATGGGATTATCACGTCCCTATCTCTACTTGCAAAAGTTCGATAGATCATCGATAGGACACCATGGGCCTTCCTTGCAACCTGTTTACAATGCTCAGAGAATTTTGTGTCTGACCGTATCGTAACACCCAAGTCCCTTTCCTCCAGTACTGGGTTTAGTTGAACTCCACCAAGTGAATAAGTTATTTTGGGATTACTGTTTCCCAGGTGTAATACCTTACACTTTGTTGGATTAAAGCACAGCTGCCATTTTTCTGACCATTCCTGAAGTCTATCTAGGTCTCTCTGAAGAAGCTCAGCTTGACAGTGATCATTAACTACTCTACCAATTTTAACATCATCTGCAAATTTAGACATCACGCCCTCTATCCCTTCATCAATGTCGTTTATGAATATTAAAAAAACAGTGGTCCTAATACTGATCCTTGGGGAACCCCACTTCTTACATCAACCCAATCTGAGGAATAGCCATTTATCACAACCCTCTGCCTCCTGCCCTGAAGCCATCCTTCTATCCATCTAAGGATTTTCCCAGTGATTCCAACCTGTTCCAGCTTATAAAGCAACCGCTCATGTGGGACTGAGTCAAAAGCTTTGCTGAAATCTAAATAAACAATGTCGAAATTATTCCCTAAATCCAGCTCGTGAGTGACCCTTTCGAAATAGCGAACCAGATTTGTTAAACATGATTTTCCCTTTACAAAATCATGCTGAGTATCGTTGAGAATTTCAATTCGATCCAAATGATCCTGAATTCCACCCTTGATTATTGCCTCCATGATTTTCCCTACTACTGAAGTCAGACTGACAGGTCAATAATTTCCAACTTCACTTTTAGAGCCACCCATAAGGGTGGCTCTAAAAGTGATTAGAGATTCCCTTGGATTGGAAAAGTGCATTTGCACTTTTCCAATCCAAGGGAATCTCCCCAGAGTCTAGTGATGCTCGCATAATTAGCCTCAATGGTTCAATGGAAGTCTTTCCTCATATGAACACCCTTTTGCCCATTCATAGGTGAGTTATCCATCTTTGGACCCTTTCAAAAAGTTTTTTTTTTTAGGTGTGGTCTCCACACCTTTAGCATTAAGATTAGTAAAGGCACATGATGCAAGAAAGCAAGCTTATATAGCATCAACCAAAAAAAAAAAAAACCATTTCACCTATCCACTCGCTCCAAATATTTCTCTAGTTCTGCCTTGAATCTATTAAGCTATCAACTTCTATGACAGACGGAAGTTTGTTCTAGCAATCAACCACTCACTGGCTAAAGGCAAACTTCCGCACATCTATCCTACAACTGTCTTTCCTCAATTTGAATTTATGCTCTCTCAGGCGATTATTCTGAGCAAGAGGAAGAATCCCATCAGCATTGAGCATGCTCAAACCATTTAAAGCTTTATACACCTCAATCAGATCTCTCACTTTAATCATGTGCACGTGATTAATGAAAAAATTTTTGAGCCTACAGGCAAGTAAGGCTTCTGGGATTGATGGCATATACTCTAGTTTTAAGGGAGATGGCAAGTGAGTGCATCGAACCATTAAGGCTAATTATGAGAGCATTACTGGACTCAGGAGAGATTCTGTGGGATTGAAAAAGTGCCAATGTACCACCAATACATAAAGGTGGTTCTAAGTGTTGTGGGAAATTACCAGCCAGTCAAAATTCAGTGCTGGGGAAAATCATGGAGGCAATGATCAAGGGTGGAATTCAGGTTTATTAAGACAAATGGAATTCTGAAGGATATGCAGCATGGTTTTATAAAGGGAAAATGTTTAACAAATCTGATTAGCTATTTCGACAGGGTCACTCATAAGCTGGATTTAGGGAATAATTTAACATGTCTATTCAGATTTCAGCAAAGCACTTGACTCAGTCCCACATGAGCAGTTACTTTATAAGCTGGAACGGGTTGGAATCATGGAAAATCCTTAGATGGATAGCACAATGGCTTCAGGAAAGGAGGCAGAGGGTTATTCTGATAAATGGTTATTCTTCAGATTGGGCTAATGTAAGAAGTGGAGTTCCCCACTTTTTACATTAACCCTGTTTTTGATTTTCTTAAATGACATCGATGAAGGGATAGAGAGCATGATGTCTAAATTTGCAGATGATGTAAAAATCGGTACAGTAGTTAATGATCACTGCCAAGCAGAGCTTCTCAGAGTGACCTAGATAGACTTCAGGGATGGTCAGATAAGTGGCAGCTATGCTTTAATTCAATTCAGCAAAATGCAAGATTTACACCTGGACAACAGCAATCCCAAAATAACACACTTGTTGGAGTTGAACCAAAGTCAGTAGTGGTCAGGCTGCAAGAAAGCTCCATGGTGTAATATTGATGATTAATCGAACATTTGCTAGTAGAAATCCCACAATATAAGACTATTATTAGACCACACTTGGAATTCTGTTTTCAGGTTCAACACTGAGGCCATCGCAATGTCCAGTTTTAGACCAGGCCCACTAGCATGGCGATTACAAAGGCATAGCTGTTTCAGATATCGATCTTGGGCAGGTATAGTCATCTCTTACAGCCTGATCCAGGTCTCTTCTCTTCACATCATTGGTTTCATGCTTTAATAAGTGCATGAACTATCCAAAGACGGCTTTCAGAATGTGGTCTGCATGCCTATCGGCCCAAGAAGCCTTTGTTAACCCAACAAATGAAGAAGAAGAGACTTGCTTTGGCTAAAACGCATGTTTCATGGACAAAAGAGCAATGGGACACCATTGTCTTTTCTGACGAATCGAAATGCAACCTACATAGCTCGGATGTGAAGCGATATGTCAGAAGACGAAATTTGGAGGCATAACACCGACTGTAAAGTTCCCCGCTCGCTGGTCAGATGGTCTGGGGATGCATAAAGCAAAGGGGTGGGGCAAATTAAGTTTATTAACGGAACGGTGAATGCAGAAACCTGCACTGCTGTCTTGGAGGAATGCCTGAAACCCGTTATTAGGGATCACCACACAGACATCCAAAACTGCATTTTTCAACAGGACTCAGCACCATCGATTGCCATCAGCACCTTGCCACACAGCAAAATTGGTAAGTTTTATGCTATTTAGATTTAATGATGAGTTTGTCTTCTTGCCTCACAAGGCTTAAAACATAATAACACCAATGTTTTCCCTCACTTTTCTCCCTTAAGGTGCAGTCATACCTGAGAAATGTTGGCATTACAGTGGTGGGCTGGCCCGGAACAGAGCAGATTTTAACCCTATTGAAAATTGCTGGTACATAATGTTTAAAATACTCAGAAGAAGCCAACAAGATTCAGCTGCAGGAGAGCATATTAAGGGTGTGGTACCACAGAAATTGATTAACTCTATGCCAGTTCATTGCTAGACTGTAATTACAACTCAAGGAGGAACAACAAAATATTGACTTATTTTGCTGACTTACAGTACATAATACTATTACGTTAACTTGTAATTTCAGTTTGTACACGTAAATGCAATAAAATGTATGGTTATCATGATTGCCATTTGCATTTCTCATATTTCCGTTAATTACGCATTTTAGCCTTTTGGGAAGATATTTATGGCAATTAGGTATATCAGGTGGTCTTTTTATTGGATTTTATTCACAGATATATATATATCCCATCTAACAAATGCATTTCGAACATTTCTGCAACCTACAGTGCAGTGCAAAACATTTGCAAAATTCACAAGTGATGCAGTTTTTTTGTCTGCTACTGTATAATTTCTCCTTGACATAAAGGGTTTTTCTTCTGTAAATATTTGTGCAAAGTGACTGTTGAGTTGATCTGCAACGGCTGGAGTCTAATACTATCTCACGTCCATTACATAAGGTCCAAACTGATTTTTCCTCTTCTTTGCATTTATGTGAAGAATTCCTTATCCCCTACCCTTTGTGAGCGATTTCTCATAATCTGCCTTTGCCAGCCTAACCTTTTCTGTGGTGATATTACAGATCAATTTGTAGCTGTTATAGGCTTCAGTACTTTTTATTGCTCTGTAACTTTTCCATGCCGTCTTTTTCTGCTCAAGTAATCTGGCAATTTCATTATTCATCCAACTTGGAATCCTTGTGGATATTTTTTTAATGGTATATACGCATTTTTGTGATTAATATTTTAAAAGTATGCCGTAATTCAATTGAATTCGCTCTCTGTATTTTGTGGTCCTGGTGATACTGAACATGTGCTTTTTTATGCATGTCCATAGCAATGTGCTATGGACAAGTACTTTTGTATTGTCTGTGCTTTTATTCCAAGCTTAGGTTACCTCTCAACACTGATCCTTTCTCATCAGGTAATGACTCTTCAGTTTTAGATCCTAAAGAAAAGTTTATACTACTTTGATTTCTGTGGGAAGGCCTACCCGAGAACTAACCTGAAGACTCCAACTCCTTTCAGTACCAATCAAACACCAGTACATTACTCAAATCTTGATCCTACTTCTGATTCTATTCTTGTTCTGGCATCTGCTTCAGTTTCTGCTCCAGAGTCTGCTTTAAAATAGCTTCCTGCTTCATTGCATCTGTCTCCTGGCTTCAATTTCTATCACATATACGAGGGGTTTCCGAAAAGCAAGGTAACACATTTTTTTCTCTCGATGATGTTTAATAATACGAAGTTTAAATTACACACCAAGGAATAAGTGAACATGCACTACATCTCCAAAAAGTCTCCAGTTTTATTGATGCATTTGTCCCAACGATGGATCGGTTATCAATACTAGTACTGAAGAAGTCCTTGCTCATACGCAGTAACCAACGTTGCACCGCCGGATGAACTTCCTTATCCCTTGTGAAATACTTTTCTGAAAGGTGTTTTTTCAGAGGGGCGAACAAATGAAAGTCTGAAGGCACTAAGTCTGGGCTGTACAGGAATGTGACAGAGTTTCCCAACTATTACGGCACAACCACTCACGAGTGGTGTGGAGTTGCGTTGTCGTGCAACAAAATCACGCACTTGTCAGGAGTCCTGGTCGTTTGCGTTGAATGTTAGCTTTCAGTTTTTCCAACGTTGCACAGTAAAGCTGTGCATTGATTGTTCCTCCCTTCGGCAAGAAATCCGCCAACAGAACGCCTTGGTGATCCTAGAACACTGTGGCCATGACTTTTCGGACACTGGGAAAAGTTTTGAATTTTTGCGCACGGGAGATTGTGGATGTTTCCAGGTCATGGAGTCTTGTTTGCTCTCCAGGGTAAAGAGATGAACCCATGTTTCGTCTGCTATGACTATTCAAGAGATAATCCTCTCCTAGGTCGCTGTATTGCAACCAGAGAAAGTAATACTCTTGATCTGGTTATCAGCAGTGATCATTCGTGTATTAAGAATTTGCAGATAAAGGAACCACTAGGTGGCAGTGATCACAGTGTACTGATGTGGGATTTACTTAAATATTTAATTATCATCAGGGGTAAAGGAAAGGGTTTTTGCTTCCGTAAAGGTGAGTACAGTGGTCTCCGACAGTTTTTAAATTCTGTACAGTGGGATAAACTGACGATGTTACCAACAGTAAATTCTAAGTTGGAAGCATTCAAGGAATTAATCGTGGAAGCTACTAAAAGTTTCATACCTATTAAGAAATATTGTTCAAGGTTTAGGCCTAAATGGTTATCTAATGAACTAATGAGACTCGTAATAGAGAAGAAAAATGCATGGGATGCATATAAATTATCAAGCGACTCAGAAGCCTATGGCAGATATAAGCCAGTCTGTAATCAGGTGACAAAGGAGGTTAGGCAGATTACGAGAAACCCTTGGCAAAAGATGCTAAGAAAAACAGCAAGGATTTCTTTACTTATATAAACTCTAAAAGGAAGGGGATGAATCTGATTGGTCCACTTGACATCGATGGTTCGACTGTTGATGATCCTGCTCAGATAGCAAACAAACTGAATGAGTATTTTGCATCTACATTCACACATGAGGAATTATTAAGGTTTGAAAATGGCAGAAGGTTATCAAATTGTAGCAGGATACTTAATGATTTTGTAATAACTGAAAGCAAAGTGGAGGAGAAATTGTTGAAGTTAAACATAAGAAAAGCACCTGGGGTGGATGGGAGCTATCCAGTTATATTAAAGGAGGCGGGAAAGCAACTAAGCTAACCCTTAGCCATAATTATGAGAGCGTCCTTGGACTCAGGGGAGGTTCCCACGGACTGGAGATGTGCAAATGTATCCCCAATTCACAAAGGAGGATCAAAGGGTGACACGAGTAATTACAGACCAGTTAGTTTAACTTCTGTTCCGGGTAAAATAATGGAGTCACTGGTTAAAGATGCATTGCAGGATCATCTAGACAAGACTGCAGCAATAATTCAGACACAGCATGGGTTTGTTAAGGGAAAGTCTTGTCTGACAAATTTGATAGGATATTATGATGTGGTTACAAAGGAACTGGATGCAAAAAATAATTTTGATATCATATATTTGGATTTCAGGAAAGCTTTTGACACTGTTGCGCATGGAAGACTATTGTACAAATTGGAGCAGAATGGTATTAAGGGTAAGTTGCTACAATGGATAAAAGGATGGTTAAGTGGGAGAAGACAGAGGGTGGTAATCAATGGGTGCTGCTCTTCGTGGACTAATGTTATTAGTGGAGTCCCACAGGGTTCGGTGTTAGGTGCACTGTTGTTTTGTATATTTATCAATGATATTGATGAAGGTATATCAGGCTTAATGTCGAGGTTTGCATATGATACAAAGGTTGGCAGAGTTGTTAATGGCAGTGTGCTACTGCAACAGGATCTAGAAAATTTGAGCAGATGGGCTAAGAAGTGGCAACTGAAGTTTAACCTTGACAAATGCAAAGTACTGCATATGGGTAGAAGTAACCCCAGAGAAACGTACCAACTGTGTGGTACTACACTTAAGGTGGTAGAAAATGAAAAAGACCTGGGAGTAATTGTGCAGTCAGATATGAAGTTTTCTGAGCAATGCAGACAGGCTTCCAGGGCAGGTCATGGGGTTTTGTCAATGATATACAGTATAGGAATTTTGCTGGCAGGGAAAAGGAGGTGATTATCCCTCTGTATAAGGCAATGGTCAGGCCACGCCTTGAGTACTGCGTACAGGTCTGGAGGCCTCATTTTAGGAAGGATGTAGATTTACTTGAGCGTGTACCGAGAAGGGCAACAAGATTGGTGAGGGGAATGAAGGGATCCTCTTACCAAGAGAGGCTTAAGTTCTGCAAATTGCAGTGGCTGGAGACTAGGAACCTGCGCGGTGATCTGATTGAGGTATATAAGGCCTTGAACGGGTTGAGCACGCTGAATTCTGATAGGATCCTTCCACTTGTTCAGATTACGAACCTAAGGGGGCATAAATTCAAATTAAGAAAAGGCAGATGTAGAATAGATGTGCGGAAATTTGCCTTTAGCCAGCGGGTGGTTAATTGCTGGAACAAACTTCCATCTGTCGTTGTGGAAGTTGATAGGTTGAATAAATTTAAGGAGGAACTGGACAGGCATTTGGAGGGAATGGTGTGATTTTTTTTTTTTTTTTTTTTTGGCTGATGCTGCATATGCTCATACACTTGCTTTCTTGCATCAAATGCCACTGCTACTGCTGCTACTACTACTACTACTATTGCAACAGGTTCTCCAGATACATCCCCATGCATTTTGCTTTATCCTCTGACAATTGTTGGGGCAACCAGCCGCAGCACACCTTTCGAAGGCCAAAGACATCTTGAACAGTCAACCTACGTTCACTATTTGTCAACTTTCACTCGCCTGTTTTCAAGAACGATGCCCTTAATGCGCGAAATGTTGTCTTCTGTCTTGCTAGATGAAGGCCTGCCCGCCAGACGTCGATCTTCAATGTCAACATAGCCCGCTTTAAATTCATTGCACCAAATACACACCTGCTTCTGTCATCACCTTTTCGCCATACACAGCAACCATTCACGGTGGATGTCACTTGGTGAAGACCCGTTTGCTTGCAAAAAGCGAATAACTTCAAGAACACCTGTTTTCGACCACACTCGCACGGTAGCCGCCACTTTGCAACTGGAAACTGCTATGAGGCGACAGTACTGCAACACTGCACTGGCGGTCTTTTTGAGCGTTATTAACTGGTCGATCTGTCCACCGCGTTTCATCTGTGTGATCCTTCATGCAGTGATTCTTCATGCATTAAGAATCTGCAGATAAATGAACCACTAGGTGGCAGTGATCACAGTGTGCTGAAGTGGGATTTACTCAAAGAGGTAACTACCATTAGGGGTAAAGGGAAGGGTTATTGCTTTCGTAAAGGCGACTACGATGGACTGAGACAGTATTTAAATTCTATACAGTGGGACCAACTGATGATGTTACCAACAGCAAATTCAAAATGGGAAGCATTCAAAGAACTTATCTTGGAAGCTACTAGGCTTTACATACCAACTAAGAAATATTGTTCAAGGTTTAGGCCAAAATGGATGTCAGATGAACTAATGAGGCATATGGCAGAGAAGAAAAATGCATGGGATACTTACAAATTAACACATGACACAGAAGCCTATGATAGATACAAGTTGATATGCAACCAAGTTACAAAGGAGGTTAGGCAGGCGAAGGCAGATTACGAGAAATCCTTGGCAAGGGATGCAAAGAAAAACAACAAAGAGTTCTTTACTTATGTAAACTCTAGAAGGAAGGGGATGAATCAGATTGGTCCACTTGATATTGATGGGTCAACTGTTGATGATCCTGCTCAGGTAGCTAACAAACTAAATGAAT
Source organism: Mastigoproctus giganteus (assembly GCF_048544385.1). Lineage (NCBI taxonomy): Eukaryota > Metazoa > Arthropoda > Arachnida > Uropygi > Thelyphonidae > Mastigoproctus > Mastigoproctus giganteus. Next base: position 232,478,295 of record NC_143580.1, on the reverse strand, counting down.
ATTTTGCATCGACATTCACACATGAGGAGTTATTCAGCGAGGGGAATGCCAGAGGTGTATTCAACTCTAGCAGTAAGCTACAGAATCTTGAAATAACTGGGAGTAAAGTGGAGGAGAAACTGTTGAAGATAAACACAAGAAAGGCACCCGGGGTGGATGGGATCTATCCAGTTATATTAAAGGAGGTACCAAAGGAAGTAAGCAAACCCTTAGCCATAATTATGGGAGCTTCCTTGGACTCAGGGGAGGTACCCATAGACTGGAAATGTGCAAATGTGACCCCAATTCACAAAGGAGGATCAAAGGCTGACACAAGTAATTATAGACCTGTGAGCTTATCTTCTGTTCCAGGAAAATTAATGGAGGCACTGGTTAAAGAAGCACTGCAGGATCATTTAGACAAGACTTCAGTTATAGCTTGGACACAGCATGGCTTTGTTAAGGGAAAGTCTTGCCTGACCAATTTGATTGGATACTATGATGCAGTCACAAAAGAACTGGATGCAGGGAATAGCTTTGATATTATATACTTGGATCTTAGAAAGGCTTTTGATACTGTTGCACATGGAAGACTGCTACACAAATTGGAGCAGTGTGACATTGGAGGCAAATTGCTGCTATGGATAAAGGGGTGGTTGAGGGGGAGAAGACAGAGAGTGGTAATCAATGGACACTGCTCATTGTGGACTAATGTTATTAGTGGAGTCCCTCAGGGCTCAGTGTTGGGTCCATTATTGTTTTCTGTATTTATAAATGATATTGATGATGGTATATCAAGCTTAATGTCCAAGTTTGCAGACGATACAAAGGTTGGCAGGGTTGTCAAGGACACTACTGACACTGTGCTGCTGCAACAGGATCTGGAAAGGTTGAGCAGATGGGCTGAGAGGTGGCAAATGAAGTTTAACATTGACAAATGTAAAGTACTACACATGGGAAACAGCAACCCCAGAGCAACGTATCAACTCTGTGGTACTACACTGACAGTGGTAGAGAATGAAAGGAACTTGGGGGTGGTTGTGCAGGCAGATATGAAGTTCTCTGAGCAGTGCAGACGGGCTGCAAGAGTAGCTCATGGAGTATTGTCAATGATATACAGGAATTTTTCCAGCAGGGATAAGGAGGTGATTATTCCTTTGTATAAGGCAATGGTCAGGCCACACCTAGAGTACTGTATACATGTCTGGAGGCCTCATTTCAAGAAGGATCTAGAGCTGCTGGAACGAGTACAGAGAAGGACAACAAGATTAGTGAATGGAACAAAGGGGTGCTCTTACGAAGAAAGGCTTAAGTTTTTCAAATTACAGTGTCTGGAGACTAGCGAGGCACCAGCGAGGTGATCTGATAGAGGTGTATAAAGCCTTGAATGGTTTGAGCATGCTCAATGCTGATGGGATTCTTCCTCTAGCTCAGAATAATCACCTGAGAGGGCATAAATTCAAATTGAGGAAAGACAGATGTAGGATAGACGTGCGGAATTTTGCCTTTAGCCAGCGGGTGGTTGGTTGGTTGGTGGAACAGACTTCCATCCCTTGTGGTGGAGGTTGATAGCCTAAATAAGTTTAAGGCTCAGCTGGACAGGTATTTTGAACGAACAGAGGGGTGAAGTGGGTTTTTTTTTTTTTTTTTTGGCTGATGCTGCATAAGCTTGCTTTCTTGCATCAAATGCCTCTAATAATGCTAATGCTAATGCTAATCTCATTCCCTTTCACCATTATTAAGAAAAAAAATGTGTTACCTTACTTTGTCTGTGCAGGTAACACAGTGGTATTGTCACCGACCTCCACACACCGGGTGGAAAAGGCCCAGGTTCTAATCCTGTCGATGACATGAGGAACTTGAATGGGCTCTTTTCACTCCATGGCTGAGTTAGTTGGTCTCAGGTGTAGTTATCAAGGTTTTTCCCCCAGAAACGGGTTTTTCGTTCAGGAAACAGACAAATCGACCATAGAATACACGCAATTAACAAACATAAAACACAGCACGGCAGATGAATTTAATTGTTCGGATGGCCTAAATATAATAGTTGTTGTTGTTGTTACCTTACTTTTCGGAAACCCCTCTTAGTACATATATGTGACAGCAACTATATGCTGTTCTATATCACGTATAGAACAGTATATAGTTCTCCACTCTCATTTTTTCTTTTTTCTGAAACTAGGCAGGTCCTGGTGCCGGATTCTTCTCTCTGACACAGGCCTTGCCTGTGCGGGATTTTCTGTCTTTTAACTGTTATTTCTTGTTCTTTCCTTTTCACCCATGAACTAACATCCGAATAATTAACGAATATGTCCCTTTGTGGTTAGCACACTTGGTAGAATCGCTATCTGTACCACACGGAGTGGAAAAAGACCCGAGTTCGAATCTCATCAATGACGCAAAGAATTTTTATGGGACTTTTTCACAACGTGGTTGGGTTAGTTTGTGTCAGGCGGGAGAAAAGACCGTTGGTAGCATGGTCTTTTCTCCCGGACAAGTTTTTCTTCCAGCAAACAAGGAAATCGACCACAGACCACTAGTTCATAAATTGCGTGTTTTCTGGCGGATCTGCCTCTTTTGCTGTTCGAAAAACCAAGTTTCCGGGGGGAAAAAAAGCATTGCTATCTGAGACTAACTTAACTCAGACATGAAGTGAAAAAAGTCCACAAAAGTTCGTCTCATTTACAGGATTCGAACCTGAGGATTTCCCACGCGGTGTGGAGCGGATGGTGATTATTTCCACTGTACTGCCCATACAGTCCTGCCAAGGATGGGAAGCAGAGAGAGAGAGAGAGAGAGAGAGATTTTCCCTGGTGATTGCCTCTCTCTGCTAAGTGGCCAATCAGGAACACAGTACATTTCAACAATACTGTTCACATGATTACTAGTTTTTGTTCCATCACAGTCACAGGTTAAAGAGGGGGGATGAACTTGCCAGAAACTATCTTATCTTAGAATACATATCCTCTCTACACATTTGTATTCATCATATTCAAATTGCGCATCTCTATTGCCTGAGTAGCACAATACTTCTGATATCTAGTGTCTGCATTCAATTATATTATATTATTAGCTATATGTTGCAAGGAATCCTGAGGCTTATGCTGCACCGGCCAAACAAAAAGATTCCCGAGTTACCCTGAGAGAGAGAGAGAGAGAGAGAGAGAGAGGGAGAGAGAGAGAGAGAGAGAGAGAGAGAGAGAGAGAGAGAGTCAAAAGTAGAAGGGAATCACAAAGAAAGAGAAGAATGATAATATCCAGGTGAGGACCCTGAGTGTGCCAAGCCCATACCAGGTGTGAGTCCCCGGGGTTACTTAACTGGATTCAAAAGTAGAAGGGAATCACAAAAAAAGAGACGAATGATGATATCCAGGTGATATCCAAGCCCATACTCACCAGATGTGAGTCCCTGGGGTTATTTAACTAACCCTTCAAAATGATCACGTTTATTTACTAAGTTCAAGTGTTCAAGTATAAGGATGTAGAGCTGCTGGAACGAGTACAGAGAAGGGCAACAAGATTAGTGAATGGAACAAAGGGGTGCTCTTACGAAGAAAGGCTTAAGTTTTGCAAATTACAGTGTCTGGAGACTAGGCACCAGCGAGGTGATCTGATAGAGGTGTACAAAGCCTTGAGTGGTTTGAGCATGCTCAATGCTGATGGGATTCTTCCTCTAGCTCAGAATAATCACCTGAGAGGGCATAAATTCAAATTGAGGAAGGACAGATGTAGGATAGACGTGAGGAAATTTGCCTTTAGCCAGCGGATAGTTGGTTGGTGGAACAGACTTCCATCCCTTGTGGTGGAGGTTGATAGCCTAAATAAGTTTAAGGCTCAGCTGGACAGGTATTTTGAACGAACAGAGGGGTGAAGTGGAAGTGGGTTTTTTTTTTTTTTTTTTGGCTGATGCTGCATAAGCTTGCTTTCTTGCATCAAATGCCTCTACTAATGCTAATGCTAATACCAGTGATTATTTATATAACAAAATACAATACATTATTCTAAAAAGGGGGCAAAAAACAGTATTTTAACCCCCAGGGGCTCACATCTGGTGAGTATGGACTTGGCACTCCCAGGGTATTGAGCTGAATATTATCATTCTTCTTTTTCTTGGTGATTCCTCTCTCTCTCTCTCTCTCTCAGGGTAACTCGGGAATTTTTTTTTTTTTTGGCTGGTGCAGCATAAGCCTCGGGCTTCCTTGCACCATATGGCTAATAATAATAATGATGATTTTATACAAGATTTGAGTCGAAATTTTTTTTATTATGAGTTATGTCAACACCCTTCGTTAAAATAATTCATTTTAAAGCTTTTTTGGCTTGTAGAAATGTAATTTATTTTTTGAAATTAGAAACTCCTGATAAGTTGTACAATGATGCATTACCAGATTAGCTGAAACCAATTTTGTTTTATGGACCTATCATAAATATTCGTCTTGTACTGCAAGATGAAGAAGATATAAAGTTCCGCAATACTTCGACACACTCGTACCAAACTCGAATCAACATCTGTCTAAAAAGTGGATAGTATGGTTTTTTTATCCGGAAACTCTGATTTTTCATCCAGAAAACAGAAAATCGACCTCGGAACATGGCAATTTACAGACAATGTACACAGAGCAACATGGCCTTAGTCGCCGATGCTCCTAAAACCCAATAACAACAACTTCACTTCACTACTCATACTAATAAACATCGGAAATATGTTAGGGTTAACAAATGCTTGTAGTTAACTGTGGAAACGAATTAGCCAATGTACGCAGTGCATTACAATTCATGCGCATTAGCAAATAGTAATAATTCATGATTTAAAACAAAAAAATTAGCAAAAAAAAAACCCGAATTTTATGAGTGAACCCACATTGCCCCATCTGCCACATCGTCCCCTCTTCCTCTAACAGCGTATGGCAACAAACATAATCCTGTGCTTAAATCCAATATAATAATTTCTTCAGCTACAATATACAGCATATGGGTAGCCTACGTGATATGCATAAAAAACACAAACAGAAGGCTTGGTAAATCGGTTAAACAGAGCGAAGTGCAAGTATAAAATTTCACGTTATCCATCCATTGGGAATCGAGTTATTACATGCGGACTGACAGAGGGTTAGGATTTTATTATCGAATTTCTTTTCGCCCAATTTTAATGAAATTCGGGATGGCCTAATCTAACAAATCTTTCTAATAGGCTCAAATATTATATTGAGCGTATTAAAAATATTTTTTTCCGTCCGGCAATTATTATTTCTTTGTCCGTCCGCATGTAACAACTCAGCTCCCTTCACTGGGAGTGCGGACGGACAAAGAAATAACAATATTTTATGGATTTCTTTCTATTAGTTCAATTTTAATTAATTTTAGGAAATTCGAGAAATATTTTTAAAAGGCCCAAATATTAAATTTCATTAAAATCCATGCACTAAGCCGAGATAATATATGCGGAAGGAAAATCCGGACGGACGGACATATTGAAGACAATAGGCGTATTACGCATATATGCTAACGCGCCTAAAAAACAGTAAAAGCTTTGAAAAAATTCTACAAAAACTATCTAATACATTTATTAGAAATATTACATGGAAGAAGATGAGTGAAATGAAACGGTTTATTTGTGCGGACGTCCGAAAAGGTATCACAAGGAGAATATCTCTCTTGATTAAGGGTAAATTTTGTTTCCACACGCAATCATCGAATAGCGTGGCAAAACCCACGCACGCGAATTCGAAATTAGAACTTTGGCAATTTCATTCGAAGGAGATGGGAAATGCTTCGAAGTTTCCTGCTACTCCTAGAGTAGCAGGAAAACTTCGAACTATTAAATTCATCAAAAAAGGAAGATAAACACCCAGGTAAATCTTTTTTTTTATTTCTGTAAAACTTCCATGTGAGCTACTTTTCTTGCATGCTTCAAACCCAACGTCCCTCATCTGAAACGCTACTTGCTGCAACATCACAAACATCTAAAAATTGCAGAGAAAGCTTGTTCCTTTCAACTTTTAAGAAAAAACTGAGAACTGCCAGAAAGGTTTTAATGACACTTAGACGCACACAAAGTGTCAAGGAGATTGGTGAGGCTTCCCAGCAAACCTGGTCCAGAGATCTTAAAAGTTAAGATGAAACCACACAGATACAGGCCCCCACAATACCACGTCCCCGAAAGATTCTTGAACGCCCTTTGGTGTGACATTCAACCGGATCCTTATCAGCCAGTCATATTTTGGGTTTCGTGGCCAAATGTATTCTACAGATGGCACATTATTATTATTATGATTATCCATCCATATGCCTGGGTGTGCCAAGCCCATACTCACCAGATGTGAGCCCCTAGGGCTATTACGGGTATCTTTTACCGTGTATAATTACTGTAAAAATCTTTCCTTTATTCAAGTGATTCGACTTTATAAAGAGAACTCCTCATGCATCATATTCAATTTAAGTTAAACTAAGTATTAGCATTTAGCATTAGTAGAGGCATATGATGCAAGAAAGCAAGCTTATTCAGCATCAGCCAAAAAAAAAAAAAAAAAAAAAAAGAAAAAAGCACAACCACTACTCCCATTTCACCCCTCCGTTTGTTCGAAATACCTGTCCAGCTGAGCCTTAAATTTGTTTAGGCTATCAACTTCAACAACAAGTGATGGACGTCTATTCCACAAACCAACTGCCCGCTGGCTAAAGGCAAATTTCCGCACATCTATCCGACATCTCCTTCCTCAATTTGAATTTATGCCCTCTCAGGTGATTATTCTGAGCAAGAGGAAGAATCCCATCGGCATTGAGCATGCTCAAGCCATTCAAAGCCTTATACACATCTATCAGATCACCTCGCCGATGCCTAGTCTCCAGACTCTGTAATTTGCAAAACTTAAGCCTTTCTTCGTAAGAGCAACCCTTTGTTCCATTCACTAATCTTGTTGCCCTTCTCTGTACCCGTTCCAGCAGTTCTACATCCTTCTTGAAATGAGGCCTCCAGACCTGTATACAGTACTCAAGGTGTGGCCTGACCAATGCCTTATACAAGGGAATAATCACATCCCTATCCCTGCTAGAAAAATTCCTGTATATCATTGACAAGACACCATGAGCTACTCTTGCAGCTCGTCTGCACTGCTCAGAGAACTTCATATCTGCCTGCACAATTACCCCCAGGTCCTTTTCATTCTCTACCACTGTCAGCGTAGTACCACAGAGTTGATACGTTCATCTGGGGTTACTGTTTCCCATATGTAGTACTTTACATTTGTCAATGTTAAACTTCATTTGCCACCTCTCAGCCCATCTGCTTAACCTTTCCAGATCCCGTTGCAGCAGCATAGCATAGCATCAGTAGTGTTCTTAACAACCATGCCAACCTTTGTATCGTCTGCAAACTTGGACATTAAGCTTGATATACCATCATCTATATCATTAATAAATACAGCAAACAACAATGGACCCAACACTGAACCCTGAGGAACTCCACTAATAACATTAGTCCATGTTGAGCATTTGGTTTTCATTAGTCCACGTTGAGTATTTGGTTTCAAGGTACAATCGTGCAGGATTCACAGAAAGTCCACCCTCGTGGGTAACACAGACGGTAGAATCGCCGTCCTCTCCACGCTGGGTGAAAAAGACTTGAGTTCGAATCCAGTCAATGACTTGAGGAATTTGTATACGCCTTTTTCGCAGTGTAGCTGAGTTAGTTGGTCTCAGGTGAGGGTAGCATGGTTTTTCTCTCGAAAACTAGGGGTTTTCGTCCAGCAAACAAAAAATCGACCATAGAACACACGTTGTTCATGTGTTCAACCAAGGTTGCTGTTCACAGAAAGTCTGAGGGTGAGTTTTTATGGTGGACCCTGTCTACCACACCATAATTATTCGGGCGGCCTAAAAATAATAGTTAGGTTAGGTTATGTGCTTGGTCGAAAGAGAGTAGGGTGAATGGTTGATCTGTACGATGCCATGTTTCGTCAGAAATGCCTTCACAAGTGCAAAATGGGCGAATGTATTGTCGTGCAACAAGAACCAAACTGTCTTTCTCTTCAATTGAGGTTTCACCCGGGAAATGAGCTTCAATAGTCTTCAATTAATCCAGCAGTACCCATGAGGGCACTGGTTACTAAAATTTGTAAAGATTTTATTCGCACAAATCTGAACGTGTCAAATATGGCTGACAGATTGTTTTAAATTTTATGAAGCAATATTATGATTAGGTTAGCTCTAGACCCTCTAGCTGAAGCGTAAATCGTGAAGTCATAAACTCTCCGAGATAAATTCCATTTGAATATGTTATAGAGAAATATAAACATATATTTTTCTATATGACTTTTAGTATTTCTCTTGAACACTATGTAATACACTTATAGAATTGCAACTTTTTCAGCTTATTTATGGACAATCACTCTCTTGACATCTATCGGCAGTTCGCAGGAACTTAAGTTGTTGTACGGGGGCGCTGCCATTTGCGAATCAAATGATCAGACTTTGTATTATGTTTCAATGTTTCTTTCTGTGCATAAGGTGAACAAAGCAAAGGTTAGAGGCCGGACACAAAGCACTGCGATGGTGCAAGTGTAATTTTGGTTCATATCATTAACTTGTGTCATTACAACGACTCCCCTAACTTCCCCCACTGAATTAGCAGTTACCCCAAATTTAAAGCCTCCTCGGTGACAAAATCAAATCAAATTATTATATTAGGGTCACTCATTATTTCTAATATATACCCATATATGTATTTTGTCTGTAAATTGCGTGTGTTCTCTGGTCGATTTGCCTGTTTTGCTGAACGAAAGAACCCCAGTGTCTGGGGAAAACCTTGCTATCTACGCCTGAGACCGACTAACTCAGCCACGGAGTGAAAAAAAGCCCATTAATGTTCCTCCCGTCATCGACGGGATTGGAACTCGGGCCTTTTCCACCCGGTGTGGGGAGGACGGTGACGATACCACTGTGCTACCGCGCAGACTCTCTTCAGTGACATTAGAAAAAGCCCTCCCACTTCCTCTGTTCAAATAAATTTCACCTTAACAAAACAAATTTCTTCTATCGACTAGGGCAAGCTGGGCAGAAAAAAATTCAAGTCTAGAGGTAACCACAACACTTTCATTACACACTCAGTGATCACTGAATTATGACCACTTACCTAAAGTGTGTTGGGCCACGGTTTGCAAGGATAGCAGCCTCTTTTTGCCTAGGATTTTGCCTAGGAATAGATGACGGTTGCGTGTCCATACGCCTCACTTCCCATTCCAAAACATCCTACACGTGTTCAACTGGATTAAGGTCAAGCCAATTTGGAGGCCAATCAAGATGGTAAATCCTCTGTGTTTCTGGTATTCCTTATTTCCTGTGATCTTCACTATGGGCCTGATGACACGAAGCAATATCGTCTCGGAAGAACCCGTTTCTGTCAGGGAAAAAAATGCTGTGCAGCCACGACCTTTCGCGGCTGCACAGCCGCGATGTAAATATGTCCTTAAAGCAATGGAAGTTGATGAGGAGGAAGAAGGCAGTGTTGGAGACTCATCGCCTAAAATAAAGTCTATTCAGGTAAGACATGGAAAATTACCAGAGGAATTAGTTGAGGAAGATGTTTCTTCAGGAAGTGCTGAAGAGAGTGTTGGTGATACACTAGTGTTAAAAGAAATTATGGGTTAAAGAACTGGTGAAAAAACAATTACGATAGAGGAGGAAGAAGTGGAGGATCCTCTGGATGCTTTTAGTGATGTGAAGAACGTTCGAAAAAAGATTAAGACTTTCCGCTTTGTAAGAAAATAACGAGAGTTGCTATGCATGTAATTTTGGGGATGTGGGATCTCTTAGAACCAAAAGCAGTTAAGATTTATATTGGGAATTAGATATTGAAAGCAAGGGTTAGAGACTGTGAAACTATCGGAAAGGTGCAAGAATCTTTTGCTGATGTCGTTAAACGCAATAGTAAAAATTTAAAGCTGCAGCAACAGGATGGACACACTATTTTTATTAAAGCTGATAGTGAGAGATTAAAGACAAGTGAGGATGAAAAATGTTTTACAGTCAGTTAAACCAGTTTTAAAGGAGGAGAAAGTTAAATGAATGAGAACTATTCGAGATAACGCGGTAGGACTTGAAGTAGAGTCCAAGGAAGATATTTAAAAAAAATAGCAGACTGTGAAATAAAAAAACAGAAAGGAATGATCACTGAACTTCTGAAGAAATTGGAGTTTTTCTGGATTACCTGACAAATTGAGTCAGAATGGGAGTTTTTGAGCTAGCTGTTGTTCAATTGAAACACTATTGGTCTTGTAGATTGGGCATAAATTATGTTCTTTAAATGATAGAACTGTTAAATTGCAGATCTTTATGTTTGTATGTGAGCTGGAGACCAGGGTCGAAGGCTCCTAATGAGACTGTTGCACTGATTATTATTGTACAAGTGATTTGGTAAAGTGGCAAGAACTGGATATTTTATTGGACAATAGAAATGGGTTGTATTGAATGTTGTCTAACTATTCTGTCAACTGAGTGTAATTGATTTTGAATACCAGTAAATTGTTTGCAGTTGGATAATTATGTGACTGCTGTTCTGTCCTGAGTGCTGAAATGAGTATTGTGATTGTTAGACTGGTTGATGGTCGTTCGGGTTGAGGACGTTTAAAATACTTGGTTAGGAATTGTAACCTGAGACATAGTACAGTTCTTAATGATATTTTGCTGGCTGGACATCTTTGTCTGATGGATTGTTGGATAATGGCAGACAGACTAAAGTTGATGGTGTCTATTTAGACTTGTAAATAAATTTTCAATGTCTTCTGCTTCATCCTGGGTGCTTGGGCTACACCTAGATTGTTTGCGGAAAAAGAATGGGTTTTATAATCGATGTTGAGGTTTTGTTGGTCTATGGAGGTTTAGACAATTGGTCATCTGTTAAGTATAACTTGTGGCCTAATATAATAGTTTGTTCTGGTAGTATGCAAATTATATCAAATGTATGGACGCTTTTAGTTTGTTCAACTGATCGGGAACTGTGTGGATTGAATGCCCATGTGTATTGGGTTTGCTTAGATTCATACTTCTAAGCTATGTTTTGATTGTGAACCATTTTTTAAATTGACAACAGTTTGTGTTGTAATTCTTGGGGTCTAAAAGTGAGATAAAAGAATTTATCTGATTCTGTCTGCAGTTGGCAGACTACATCGATGAGCCAAAACATTATGACCATCTACCTAATATGACGTTGGTCAAGAAACGGAGGTTTTTTCGTCCAGCAAAACAGGCAAATCGACAAGAGAACACACGCAATTTAGACAATTTATAAACAGGTATGTGTAAGAAATTACGGATGGCCCTAATATAATGATTTGAATTTGAATTTTGAAACCCATTAACCCCAAACCACCACAGAGCTCGTCAAAACTGGAGCCAGGAATATGTGACATGCAGTCCTGACAAATGTGATACAGTTCTGTTCTCTGAGTCCCGTTTTAACCTACGCATTATTTCATCTGGAGACAACGAGGAATGTGGTATCATTCCTCCAACATCACAGAAAGCGACACTTACGGTGGAGGCGGTGTTCTCGTGTGTGCGTGTGGGGGGGGGTAATAATGATCAACGACCGCACCCCTTTTTTTGATAGGGATACCGTACGTGCACAGAGGAAGCGAGAACAGCTCCTCGAACCCTATATGCGGCTTTTTAGGGGTGCAGTTGGTCCAGATTTTCTTTTCATGCACCACAACGCTGCTGCACATAGAGCTCAAGTGGTAGAGGGATGGAACCGCATGGTGTCAAAGAGCTTCCATAACAACCTAGCAACATCCATGAGGCCTCGCAGAGAACACTTACACAGAACTCCAGAAAGCCGCGATCCTGAACACTTATAAGGCAGTAAGAAGTATTCCTCGACGAACAGCAACAATAATAATAATAATAATAGTCACCGGACACATCCAACCACCCCATGCACTTGGTACCAGTACACATCATGGAGCGGAAAAAATTCCATAAAAAGGAGAAAAGGGTTTTATGTTTTGTTTTTTTTATAATAATAAATTAGTATAATCAAATGGCGAACAGCTTATATAATAACTGTACAGCTTGTTTTGGCGCATCATGCTGTTTTGATATCCAATTCGCAGCTATGAAGGAATGCGTCTGGTCTGAAACAATTTACAGGTTACTGTTACTTGGCCTACAAATACTTCGTCAGTGCCATCAAGGGACCACGGATATATTTCCTATACCCACCCCCAGTCTGCACTGCTAAAGCCTGACAGGATGAATCCATGGACGCATGATGTTTTCTCCATATTCTGATCCTCCATAAGCTTGAAGCAGCAGGATTGGGGATTCTTCAGACCAGGAATCGATTTTCCAGTCTTCCTCTGTCCAGTGTTGTCGTTCTTGGGCCCATTGCTACTGAACTTCTCGTTTCTGCTGACAAGAGTGGAACCGCATTCGTGACAAGGCACGAAGAGTTGTACGTTCACTTTGACCGATTCTAGTCTTTCTGTTATCCGAAAAAGTCTTGTCAGCCTCCTTTGGTCTCTCGCAATATTTACCTGTTCCCGACCACAGGATTGCTGTTGTCTGGATGCCATTTGGTTACTGGACCTATTTCGATACACCCTAACCTAGTCTTAAGTCAAAAACCCCAGGAAAATTGGAATTTCCGAGATATTCATCAAAGAAAGTGTGGCGCTCAAAACCATGCCACTTTCAAATTCACTTAATTTAACTGATTCGTCTTCATCATTATTGCTCCAAATTGCACACATGCAGCATCCCTATATATCTCCTGCTTCCCTATGTATCTCCAGGAATTTTGTAGAAATGTATTTAAAAAAAGGAAACAACTATCTGTACTGGTTAATATAGATTAGAATTGTACACTTTTTTTTTTCTGTAACTTTGCTGGTTTTTTTGGAGTTTTTTTTTTTTTTTTTTACTCCTCTTCTTCAATTGCTTTTGCTGGCATCAGAAAGAAAACTGATGCGAGATTTAAATTCTTGCAGGTTGTGTTTTTATTTATTTTTTATTTATTATTTTATTTTTAATTAATTAATTTTTTTCTTTCTTTATTTATTTATTATTTATTATTAATTTATTTATTTATTTATTAATTTCTGTATTTATTTTATTATTATTTATTTTATAAAAGTTATTATTTATTTTTTATATTTATTTTTTTATAAATATAAAAATATAAATATAAATAATTTTTTTATTTATTTTTTATTTTTTTCATTATTATTATTTATTTATTTTTTTTTTTTTCTCCAATTTCAAACTCGTTTGACTTGGTTTTCTGTTTGCAGACATCAAAAAGAAAACTGATGCGGAACTCACCTTATGGGTTTGGGGCGGATTTTTTTTTTTAGGCTTCCAGGTATGGGCAGCCTGGTAGTGGGATTGTTGGCACCCACCGGTATTGCACTACCTCCGATAGGTGCGGGGTGTTAGTGCAAACATCGCAGACAGTGAAGGAGACCCTTGACCGGGCTTCACGTGCCTAGGGATAGGCACCAGGTAACAGATACTTAGGTGGTGCCTGCTCCCTGGTGGCAGAGAGGCCTGTTTTTTTTTGTTTTTTTTTTCTTATAATATATTACACACACTTTACACTACAGGCCCATTAGTAGAATACTTGAACACACAATACACTGGTAGAGATGGACGTTAGTCTGGGTGCCTCCATAGACAAGTACATATATAAAGAATAAAAAAATGTATTTCCTGCTTGTTGCTTGTCTGCACGGGTAGCACAGTGGTATCGTCACCGTCCTCTCACACCGGATGGAAAAGGCTCGGGTTCGAATTCCGTCGTTGACGCAAGAAACTTTAATGGGCATTTGTCATTCCGTGGCTGAGTTAGTTGATCTCAGGCGTAGATAGCAAGGTTTTTCTTCCCAGAAACTGGGATTTTTCGTCCACCAAAACAGACAGACGTCAGGTACACACAGCACGGCAGATGAATTTAATTATTCGGGTGGCATAAAAAAAAATTGTAGAAATATCGAATAGCTGTTTCTTTTCGCTAAGGAAGACGGCAGGTGAGGTTTGCACTTTGAATGGGATAGGCAGAGAGGGACAGATAAAAACAGGTAAATAGGCTGATATAGATAAACATAAATATAAATGAACAGAGCGATAAATAAAACAGAGACAGATGGATAAAGAGATACAGCGAGGAAAAACAGAAAGAGAGACAAAACGTAGGTGAACACACAGAAAACTTGGTGTGTTATAACGGGCTCAGCCCTCGTGCGTAGTACAGGTGATAGAATCGCCAACCTCCCCACGCAGGGTGGAAAACACCTGGGTTCGAGTCCCGTCGATGACGAGAGAAATTTTTATGGGCCTTTATCACAACGTGGCTGAGTAAGTCGGTCTCAGGCGAGGGTAGCATGATTTTTTTCTCCCGGAAACTCGGGTTTTTCGTCCAGCAAACAGAAAATTGACCACAGAACACACGCAATTTACAGACAGTATATACAGAGCAATATGGCCCTCCTCAAACTCAATAACAACAACATAACTAACTCAAGCAACTTAGGTTGAAAAGCATATTGATCGTGTCTAAAGCATGACTGAAGGTTGAGATGAAAGAACATACTTATTGTAGATTTTAATTTTCAAGAAATACTTCCCTTGAGATCAGCTCACTCGAAAGTTTCAATAAGTTTCTCGAGTCATCGGTCTTTCAACCCGGACCTTTTACAAAAGTGTGGCGGTTACAACAGTGATAGAGAGAACAATAGATAAGAGTACACGCAGAGAGAGAGAGAGAGAGAGAGAGAGATGGACTGATTAGTTTAGTTACTGCCTTCGTAGGTGTGTTTGTGTGTCCGTGCGAGCATGCGGGGTTACGGGGGAGGGCAGAGAAGACGCGACTACGTACACGGCGCAGCGCGCAGCTGTTTCATTGTAGTGTGGTTACAACGGAAGAAAACAGCCACTCTGGTGTCTCTCATCACTTCACAACTGACAGTCGCGCGCAGCTCTAGGCACGTGCAGCGTCCCGTGTGATTTCTTCGGTGCTCGGCGGACTGTTTCGGTGACGAAGAGCGGGTGGGTACGCGTAAAGTTGTGTCGAACAAGCCACCCCAGAGCATACATCGAATGGGGATCCGCATTTCTTCTCTGTACAAGCAGGTGAGTGTTTGCACGTTTTCTGAGACAATGCAACCTCCTCTTTGTCACAAAATCCCCACTAACGAGCAACACAGAGATATCCTTTTCTTTTTTTCCTGTCCAAAGTGCCCCGATTACCTATGGGCATGTTCTTTCCATCGACTTCCAATAGCAATACCTTTCCATGTTTGTTATTGTAAGATCTACACTGACAGTAAAAAATAAATCATTCACTGCAGGGGATCGATGTAACCACATTTCTAGTGGTTTGTGAAGTTCATGTTTTAGGCAAGTGTAGGTACATTATATTACTGTACTTTACTTATTAACAACAGCAGGGGCCAAAATGTGAGGGGACCCACTTATAACAGACCCTGTGGTCTTTGATAAAAGTCTCCTGGACATTTATTAATACAGTATTTATATTTATTTATATATTTGATAATAAATGAATACGTGCTGATGAATTACTGATATTTATTGAGTCAAGGTTGTACATATTCACTAATGTTACCCAGACAACCTTGCTGGGATATGAGATTTATCTTCCCTATGATGTAGAATATTTGTTGATATTTCGGACTTTTGCCAACACGAACTGATAAATCCTATTTCGAATTTGGGGCTTTTACAATAACATATATTCCATGCTGGAATGCAACCCATTTTAGCCAACCGTATAAAACAATTTACATTTTATACAACACATCCAAATGTATTCTAATATATCTGTTTTTTAAATATTATCATGCACAGCTTGTCAAGTTGCTTTATGTAGTTCCGCCAGATAGGTCAAATCAACGAAATCATAAAACGAATTCCAATCAGAAACTGAATTCGAATTCCATTCAATGGGATTCAAACCCGAGTATTGAGCCGGCCAGGACGTATGCTTATAGTCTTCCTTAAACTATTTTACTGTACTTTGATATGTTCTGAAGTTCACGGTTCCCTCCAAAAGAAGCAGAGGACCAAAGGTATGCCAAGAAAACATGCCCTGAAAAGTGTAAATCGGGATTCATCAGAACATATGACTTTCCTCCTCCTCCTCCTCCTGCGTCCTTTTCGCATCAAAACTGCCGAATTTTCTAGTCTTCTACTCCCAATAGTGCATTTCTGTAGCTTTTTTTGCATGGTGCAGATACTGATGCCATTGTTTACTAACTGGCCAAAAAGTTAGAAACCTATTGCAGTTGGCATCAACAGTTAATTAGACGTACGGCGGGCAAATGTAAGGTATCACACAGCATACTCTAAATTCCTTGGTGTCAGAGTATGGTCTAGTGTACAGAAAACGAAAGAAAAACTTCAGTTTTTAAGCAAAAGAAGACCAATTTCCAATCGAACTGTGCGGCAGAATTTCAAGAATCTGGGATTTGGTAGTCGTGTTCCTATATGAAACTCAGTACTTTCTGCACAAAATAGAAAGATTCGACTGGAGTGGTTCCGCCAACACCAAGACTGGACTATGAAACAGTTGTAAAAGATCATATGATCTGACTAGTCTCGATTTACACTTTTTAGGACCAATGGTGGGGTGTAAAGTGTGGCATGAACTTCATACAGCTGTGCATCCAGACTGTGTCGTGGACTGGTCACGCTCATTAGAAGATCGTGTTACCTCTAATGAATAACTTTCTGTCGCATCAGACCAATTTTTACCTGGCTTTCGATGGATTCTTTCAAGACGAAATGCCGTCGATGACAAAAGGAATTTTTATGGGCCTTCTTCACAACATGGCTGAGTTAGTTAGTCTCAGGCGAAGGTAGCGTGGTTTTTTCCGAAAGTTGCCAAAATCCAAAGACGAAAACGCAACAATCCATCATGCAAAAATTGTATCTGAATGGTTCGAGGAACATTCTCAAGATTTCCAACATTTACCTGGCTGCCTAATTATCCAGATCTGAACCCAATTGAGAATGTCTGGGGTATGCTGTAAACGGCAGATCGGCTTCGCAGTTGTCGACACACCACAATACAGCAGCTGACAAATGTAGTAATGGGGATATCATCATTCTTCTCTTTCTTGGTGATTCCCTTCTATTTCTGACACTCTCTCTCGCTCATGGGTAACTGAAAAATTTTTTTTTTTTTTTTTTTTTTGGCTGGTGCAGCAAAAGTCTCACGCTTCCTTGCACCACAAGGCTAATTACAGTAATAATAATAATAAAACCTGAAGCCTAAGTACTCCTTCAGAGACTTAGTGGAATCCACACCAAGAAGTATACGGATGTAATTCGGGCAAAAGGCTGCCCTATTAGATATTGAATAAAGGTTTTTAATTTTTTGGCCAGTGAGAGTAGCTGAGGTTAATTAGTCCGTGGTTTGGCGACGGTCTAATCCTCTCGAAAAATCGAGCACCCCTCTCCGTCACCTTACAATTTTGGACGCAGTTGCGTCTGTTCATCGATGTTTTCTGGGAGCTTTGCCATTCGTTAAAGTTTCGAATGACACTAGTCTTTCAACACTCGGAAAGTGCAGCGGTCATCACTGCCTGTAGCTAAAAAGCAGGTGCTATAGCACCTGCTACACTTTTGCAGATCAACAATTATACCTCTCTAGAAGACAGAGCGCCTCTTACACAACCTCCTCCATTATCACCGTTTAATACACCAGTAAGTTTAACTGCATTGGCAAAGTTTCAACCAAACAAGGAGCTGATGTTCTTCTATTTCCTTCCCCAAGAAATTGGCAATCTTGCCACAGCAATTTCTTTCCATCACAGGTGTTCTTTTGATCATTCCAGGAAAATTCCTTTAGATCTAAGCAACTTTAAGAGTCCAGTGAATCAAGAGCCATCATCCACCTGTGTTCCTCGCAACCACACCTCTCATCAATCTTCATCGCTGAAACACCACCTCAGATTCTGAAGATTCCCTGAGCGAATCGTCCTTGAGGTGTCTGAGGAAGTCGTTAATAACACTCCTATAACAGTTCCTTCAAACAGTACTAATACAACAACCCTTCCTGCTAATACTTCTCCTGTTGTAACTTCATTCTCTTCTAACCAGCCTGTTCCTTCAGCAGCGAGAGATATGTTCTCTGTGGAAACTGAACGTCCTGATTATTCAGCCAGTAATACACTAGTGTAAAAAAAAAGTATTATATTAGGGTTACCCGTAAATGATTACATTAACCCGTATTCGTGTCTGTAAATTGCGTGTGTTCTCTGGTCGATTTGCCTGTTTTGCTGGACGAAAAAATCCCAGTTTCTGAGGGAAAAAACCTTGCTATCTACGCCTGAGACCGACTAACTCAGCCACGGAGTGAAAAAAAGCCCACTAAAGTTCCTCGCGTCATCGACGGGATTCGAACCCGGGCCTTTTCCACCCGGTGTGGGGAGGACGGTGACGATACCACTGTGCTACCCACGCAGACAATACACTGGTGTGCAAAACTTAAGGACCAACACTATTTCTAAAGGTTACAACCATAAAATCAAACGAAACAGCCTGTGGCGATTTGCATAACTGTGGCCGTTCAGTAGAAAGCTGGTGCACATGCAAAAATTTGAATCGTGATGAGAGGGCTCACATAAACACATAAAAGCAGCAGTTCAGCAGTTAGTGCAAATTACCGAATGGTGAGCACGATTCTTACAGACGTTTGATTGGTTTCATACAGTGCTACAGACAACGAAATGGCCAGTAGACAACATCTGGATGACTTTACCCGGGGTCGAATAATTGGGAAGCTCGAGGAAGGTCGAAGTGCGAGAAGTGCGGCTGCAGAGTTCGTTATCGCCCATAGCATCGTCTCATGTGTGTGGTAGGAGAACGACAGGTACAGCTGTTCGAAGGACCAGTGGTGGTCGTCCACGAAAAACATCGCTTCAATGATGACTGCTATATACTCCTACAGGTCAAGAGGGACCGACACCAGATAGCGGGATCCATTGCAAACCAGCTGCACAGGACGAAGGTTATCGCGGTTTACTGTGGCCAGGCGACTCCACAAAGGTGGACTGTTTGCCAGACGGCCAGTACGCTGTGTCCCTTTAACACCTGCCCATCGGAGATACCGTTTACAGTGGTGCATCGAACACAAGGACTGGACAGCAGCGCAATGGGGTAAGGTATTCTTTACTGATGACAGTAGATTCAGTCTCAGTAGCGATTCTGGACGTCAGCTAATCTGGCGAGAGGTTGGCACACGGTATCACCCCGCAAACATCACTGAAAGGGGTCGATATGGCGGTCGAGGTGTTCTGGTCTGGGGAGGCGTTATCTTGGATGGACGTACACAACTCCAGATACTGGAAGGTGGTACTGTAACCGGTGCACGCTACTGTACTGAGGTAATCCTTCCCCATATGCGTCTGTTCCCAGGTACCATTGGCCCCGAGTTCGTGTTTATGGATGATAAAGCCACACCCCATCGCACTGCAGCTGTTGATATGCTTTCGGAAAGTGAGGACATTGTTCGTATGGATTGTCCTACCCGTTTCCGCCCATCTAAATCCCGTCTAACACATATGGGACACCATGGGGAGAAGCCTAGCGGCACGTCCACATCCACTAGAAAATGTTGACCAGCTGAAGATGGCGCTGACAGAGGAATGGACGATGTTACCGCAAGAACTTATCAACAACATTGTTCTAAGTATGGACAGGCGGGGCAAAGCCTGCATCGACATTAGGGGTGGCCATATCTCCTACTGAGGACCACCTCTTCCCTTTGTTCCATCTTTAGCAGTGATGCATCTGTATCTACCATCTGCCATTTTTGAATAAAGTCCCTCTGCACCGTTTTGTTTCCATTGTTGTGCCGGTGTTGTTTCCTTCATTATGTCTGTACCTCACGAGGTTCCTTTGGTATGCTTTTCCCATATCCAGGCCACTCCTATGAGAAGCTATAGGTGAAAACCTGACTGGTCCTTAAAGTTTTGCACACCAGTGTAAAAATACAACTACTGCTTGTATTGTACAACACTATTTCGAAATATTTAATTAAAGTATCCCTTTAATTAAAAAATGTTTCACTTTACTATCAAAATAATCAGAACATTTTGCGTAATATTAATTTAATTTTAGACCTGCAGCATATCATTGATTATCACATTTTCGTCATAAAGCCAAGTTTACTAAAACTTGGCTTCTGACGCTACCCAGGGCGGTGTATTTACCACCCCTCATTTACAAACACTTCAACACGTACAAGGAAGTTATTATGGGGGGGGATATTCTTTGGCATCGCTGTTTGAGGTTGCTTAGTTCAGCTGTCTCAATGACATTGAAGGAATTAATTACCTCTTAAAGATATCTAATTCGGTATTATTTCTTTAAATTTTCTTGTACTTACTTCCACTTGATTTAACTTCCGTATTTTCAGCTCATGGCTGCAGTTTAGACAATCCTTTAATGGCACTCTGGCGTCTGCCCACATTGTTATTATAAGCGCTCCAATCTTCCTCGAATTATTTTGCTTCTTCACCTTCATGATTCAACTTCTCACCAGATAAGCAACACTGGTGGCAAAATTGAACCTGCATTACTATTGTTTCTCTGCCATTTATTTCCCCTTCCATAAAAATGAATTTTCGCCCTGTCACTGTATATAAACCCTCCTGCAAAAATCTTCGCTCACATATTTTGTCGGCTTTCTGAAAAAACCTCCCAATATATCAACAACACGGATTTTGACCTGGTGGCTCAGTGATGTCTAATTCATTAAAGTTTTGGCAATCTGTTTCATTGAAACTTGGCACGGGCCTTAGAATCGACGTCATATACACAGACTAATCTGAAGCGATTCGGTGACCCACAAACTTTTATGAAGGAGGATTTTTTCCCTATGGGTCTAAAGATCCTATTCCCGACTGATCCATAGTTACTTGGATCATTGTCAGTACACAGTTCTAATCAATGGCATTCAGTTCCCTTTTACTCTGAAGGTATCCCCCTCCCGGATTTTTTCTGGGCCCATTACTCTTCAACCTATATGCCATTCAAATGGTCAATGTGACCCTTATCTTGACAAAACAAGAAAGTAAATTCCTTCAAAGACTTTGGAGTTCTCTTCACACCTGGTGGTAGGTTCTTCCCATATTAAAAACATAATTCATAGAGGATATCAAATGTTAGAACTGTTGAAGAGACATTCTTATCATTCCAATAAGAAAAAATCCACCGTGCGGCCATAAGTAGGT
Source organism: Mastigoproctus giganteus (assembly GCF_048544385.1). Taxonomy (NCBI): domain Eukaryota; kingdom Metazoa; phylum Arthropoda; class Arachnida; order Uropygi; family Thelyphonidae; genus Mastigoproctus; species Mastigoproctus giganteus. Next base: position 232,457,065 of record NC_143580.1, on the reverse strand, counting down.
GGTAGATGACTTTCATCAACCGGTGAAATACCACCACTTTGCTTATTGGAGGCTTGAAGTGGTGAAACCCATGTTTAGTTCTCTAGAGCAAAGTTTCCGGCATCCCCCTCCCCCCATGCTTCTCCTTCAACCCATGCACGGTACTAAGTACTATAGGTTTTGATACCTTTCGTGTTTGGGGTTTTCATAAAAAAAATAAATAAATAAATAAAAAAACATGCTTATAGTAGATGGCGAGATTTGAGACAGTACAGCAGTTATAATTACCGTTCTCCCCATACCGGGTGAAAAAATCTCGGGCTCAAATCCTGTCCTTGGATTTGAACCCGAGATTTTTCCAACCAGTGTAGGGAGAACGATGATTTTTCCAAGATTTTTTTTCGAGATTTTTCAACCAGTTCAGCATGTTTTTTAGACTCTCTCTCTCTCTCTCTCTCTCTCTCTCTCTCTCTCTCTCTCTCTCTCTCTCTCTCTCTCTCTCTCTCTCTCTCCTCACAAGCACCCGACGATCCAATTCATTCCAAAGGTTCCTATAGGATTCAAGTCAGGGCTCTGGGCTAGCCAATATAACTTTTTCGACGCTCATGTCCTCAAACCAATCCATCACAACGCGAGTAGTATGAGATGGAGAGTTGTCGTGCTGATACAGATATGGGCCTTCACTAAAGTGCTTCTACACAGTAGGTAACCTATTATTGTCCAGGACGTCAAGATAGACGACAGCATTCTTGGTTTTGTCCAATGGTCCTTGGCCAAACAATGAAAAACAGCCCCAGACGATAACAGTGCCGCCCGCCAAACTTCATTGTCAAGACAACACACTCTGGCAGGTAGCTTTCTCCGGACTCCACTACGCCCAGGCATAACCGCATTTGCAAATAACATCACCAATCGTCGACCTATGGATCTTCAGTGCAGTTGAAATATCACATGCAGGCAGATTGCTTATGTGGCACCTATTATCATTCTGCTCTGGAAGTCTATTAACTCCATTGATCGCGGCATGTTGCATTCCGCAATCGTACTACTGTCTACTCGAAAGCCTATTTATAATTATTTCTGATGCGTGATAGTCGGACACGACGTGAGAAACAATCAATGGAAGGGTATCCGAATATTAATGGTAGGGAAGTGTATATCGTTCAAGCCTCCTGTCCCAAAGAAGGTTGAACTTAAAGAGTGGAGAGAACTGGTACGAAGAGAATCGAAAGCCAACTTTTAAGGTTTTCGATTTTTACGTTTTGGAAAAGGGAAAAGTTTATAATTTGATCGGTCAGCTGGGACGAAATATGAGATGGCCAGATTGAAAAAGAATTTAGGGAAATCCAGAAAATAAGCACTGGATATTTTTAGAATAAGGATAGGAATACTATCTGATATAGACGTATTTTTAGAGAATTTTTAGAGAATTTAGGGGATTTATAACTTTTTTTTGTCCTTAAACAACTACCGATTGAAATATAATGACGTCCACAGACAATTAGCCATATTGAAATTACAGAAGATTGTTGCTTTGTACCTAAAGGCAAGTAAAGCACCTGAAGTTGGTAGCAAATACCCAGTAATTCTGAGCAAGGTGACCAGAGAAAGAGTGCATTGAACCACTAAAGTTAATTATGAGGGCATCATTCGTTTTAAAGAGATTCATTTGGATTGAAGAATGCCAACGTATCGCCAATCTTCTTGCACTACTTCTATTAGAATAAGCAGCGGCCTGAAGCGAGGGGGTGCTGGGGGTTTCACAGACGGATGGCAGTCATCATGAAATAGTTGGGTATATGGAATGTGTTAGGGTAACTAGGAATAGGAATAGGTGCATGTATGCTTGCATGTATACTACTGCTAGAAGTATAGTAAATAAATTTGATGAATTTGAAGTGTTGGTCAAGACATCAAAGGCGGATGTTGTTGGGATATCAGAGATGTGGTGTCACACAGATATTAGGAATGCAGAATTGGAATTTGGGGAGTACAACGTATCACAGAAAGGATAGATAGGATAGGAATGGAGGAGGTGTTAATTAAGAAAAACATAAAATCAAAAGAAATGCATCCAGTTGATATAGATGAACAGTGCAGTGTTGAGTCAGTTTGGTGTGACATAAGCACTGCGAAAGCAAAAATAAGAGTAGGAGTGTGTTATAGGCCTAATGACTCGAATGAATACAATGAACAATTGTACAGAGAAATAGAGTGGGCCAGAAAATCAGAATGTGTTATGATGGGGGATTTTAACTTCCCAGATATTGACTGGAACTTGTGGGTTGGGCACTCACACACTAGTCAGACGTTTGTGGATTTATTGGATGATTATTTTCTGCAGCAGCATGTTCGAGAGGCAATCAGAGAAAGTAATACTCTTGATCTGGTTATCAGCAGTGATCATTCGTGTATTAAGAATTTGCAGATAAAGGAACCACTAGGTGGCAGTGATTACAGTTTACTGATGTGGGATTTACTTAAAGATATAATTACCATGAGGGGTAAAGGAAAGGGTTTTTGCGAGTACAGTGGTCTCCGACAGTTCTGAAATTCTTTACAGTGGGATCAACTGACGATGTTACCAACAGTAAATTCTAAGTGGCAAGCATTCAACGAATTAATCGTGGAAGCTACTAAAAGTTTCATACCTATTAAGAAATATTGTTCAAGGTTTAGGCCTAAATGGTTATCAAATGAACTAATGAGACTCGTGACAAAGAAGTAAAATGCATGGGATGCATAAATTAGCAAGCGACTCAGAAGCCTATGGCAGATATAAGCCAGTCTGTAATCAAGTCACAAAGTAGGTTAGGCAGGCGACGGCAGATTACGAGAAATCTTTGGCAAAGGATGCTAAGAAAAACAGCAGGGATTTCTTTACTTATATAAACTCTAAAAGGATTGATCCACTTGATATCGATGGTTCGACTGTTGATGATCCTGCTCAGATATCAAAACTGAATGAGTATTTTGCATCTACATTCACACATGAGGAGTTATTAAGGTTTGAAAATGCCAGAAGGTTATCAAATTGTAGCAGGGTGCTTAATGATTTTATAATAACTGAGAGCAAAGTGGAGGAGAAATTGTTGAAGTTAAACATACAAAGGCACCTGGGGTGGATGGGATCTATCCAGTTATATTAAAGGAGGCGGCAAAGCAACTAAGCAAACCCTTAGCCATAATTATGAGAGCATCCTTAGACTCGGGGGAGGTCCCCACGGACTGGAGATGTGCAAATGTATCCCCAATTCACAAAGGGGGGGGATCGAAGAGTGACACGAGTAATTTCAGACCAGTTAGTTTAACTTCTGTTCCGGGTAAAATAATGGAGTCACTGGTTAAAGATGCATTGCAGGATCATCTAGACAAGACTGCAGCAATAATTCAGACACAGCATGGGTTTGTTAAGGGGAAGTCTTGTCTGACAAATGTGATAGGATATTATGATGTGGTTACAAAGGAACTGGATGCAAAAAATAATTTTGATATCATATACTTGGATTTCAGGAAAGCTTTTGACACTGTTGCGCATGGAAGACTATTGTACAAATTGGAGCAGAATGGTATTAAGGGTAAGTTGCTACAATGGATAAAAGGATGGTTAAGTGCGAGAAGACAGAGGTTGGTAATCAATGGGTGCTGCTCTTCGTGGACTAATGTTATTAGTGGAGTCCCACAAGGTTCGGTGTTGGGTCCACTGTTGTTTTGCATATTTATCAATGATATTGATGAAGGTATATCAGTCTTAGTGTCGAAGTTTTCAGATGATACAAAGATTGGCAGGTTTGTTAATGACAGTAATGGCAGTATGCTACTGCAACAGGATCTAGAAAATTTGGGCAGATGGGCTGAGAAGTGGCAACTGAAGTTTAACCTTGACAAATGCAAAGTACTGCATATGGGTAGAAGTAACCCTAGAGAAACACACGAACTGTGTGGTACTACACTTAAGGTGGTAGAAAATGAAAAAACCTGGGAGTAACTGTGCAGTCAAATATGAAGTTTTCTGAGCAATGTAGACAGGCTGCCAGGGCAGGTCATGGGGTTTTGTCAATGATATATATAGGAATTTTGCTAGTAGGGAAAAGGAGGTGATTGTCCCTCTGTATAAGGCAATGGTCAGGCCACGCCTTGAGTACTGCGTACAGGTCTGGAGACCTCTTTTAGGAAAGATGTAGATTTGCTTAAGCGTGTACAGAGCAGGGCAACAAGATTGGTGAGGGGAATGAAGGGATCCTCTTACCAAGAGAGGCTTAAGTTCTGCAAATTGCAATGGCTGGAGACTAGGCACCTGCGTGGTGATCTGATTGAAATGTATACGGCCTTGAATGGGTTGAGCACGCTGAATTCTGAAGGGATTCTTCCACTTGTTCAGATTACGAACCTAAGGGGGCATAAATTCAAATTAAGAAAAGACAGATGTAGATTAGATGTGCGGAAATTTGCTTTTAGCCAGCGGGCGGTTAATTGCTGGAACAAACTTCCATCTGTCGTTGTGGAAGTTGATAGGTTAAATAAATTTAAGGAGGAAGTGGACAAACATTTAGAGGGAATGGTTGTGTGAATTTTTTTTTTTTTTTTTTTTTTTGGTTTTCCTGCATAAGCTTGCTTATGCAGGAAAACCAAGGGGACGATAATAATGAACTACAAGGGCATCTACACAGAGTGTCACTTTATTAGGGGTTCCTATTCATTTCACAAAATCGAGCATTCATTCAGTAGCGGCATCAGATGTTCTTATCATGAGATATAAAAAGTGGGCAGATGCATAGAGGTGCCAGCCGGCCGGGCTAGCCGAGTGGGTAAAGTACCTGCCCGGCAACCCAAAGGTCGCGGGTTCGATTCCCGCCTCGGGCTTGGATCAAAGTACTGCAAAAACCTTGGGAGGTGCAATATGGCCACAGAAGCCGATGCGCCAACAACTACCAAATCAAAAAAAAAAAAAAAAAAAAAAAAATAGAGGTGCCGTCAGTTCATTCCTAGAAGGGACAAGATGAAAGATTTGAGTAACTGAATGTAGCAGGATTGTTAACTCCAGACGTGCCAGTATGAGTATCTCGGAAACCCTGGCTTGGGTATTCATGTACGACTTTCTCTAGTGAAGCAAGATTATTCCAATTCAGAACACACAACTCATCGTACATTGTCACGGAGAGAGTACCGCAGGCAACGGATTCTACTCTTGTCAGCAAAATAATATGAAGATATGGTTAGAGTGAATGAGAAACTGGGTTCATCTCCTGTCAGCAAAAGAACAGAAAGGTATAATGAATGAGAAATTATTCGGAGCGCAACTCAGGAATTCTTCTAGAAACAGTAGCGTTAGAATCGGGTATAAAGTGTCAAGTACACAACTTCGAAAAAGATCCATCCCAATAGCCGCTAGGCTTCATCATTTCCAAAATATCAGTTCAGCTCCGAACGTTCTGATCCCAACTCATATTTATAAAAATATACTAAAAAGGTGTAAGAAGGTCTGATATAAAAGACGTTATTTGTTGAAAAAGGAAAACAATGAAGTTTGCTTTTCTCTTGGTCTGCCTCCGAATGAATGGTACTACGTAAATTTCGAAGCATTACCTGGTCAGCGAGAGCGGCGTGTCCTTGTTTTCCATGCAGTCGAGTAAAGACTCATTACAGCCACTTCAACATCTATTCCATATTTATTGATGACTGAAGTTTCCGTTCAATAGAAAAAATAATCCATTCCATTTTAACATACTAAACGTACACATACATATTAAAATTTGGTTTCGAAGGTTACAGACAATCTCTTAGCAATGTCAACCTGGGCTTGCTGCCTGGGTGTTTGGTGGAACTGATATTCAGGTGATGCTCAGTCAAGTGGACCGAATTTCAGCGAAGTATGGTCGTTCTATGACAGCCAAATCCTTCGCAATGGTGGGACTGTTTGTAACCCTGGGTATAAAACCCCATGTGTGCCCTCGTGGGTAGCCCAGTAGGTAGAATCGCCATCCTCCTCACACCGGGTGGAAACGACCTGAGTTCGAATCAGATTTCTATAGAAGATCACACATCTCTATTAGGGATTACCTTGACTTCTAATCTCTCTCTCTCTCTCCCTCTCTCTCTCTCTCTCTCTCTCTCTCTCTCTCTCTCTCTCTTGGCATAAGCACATCACAAATATTGCTTCCTCTCCATCTAAAAACTGGGGTTTCTCTTTCGCTCTCGGCGTTTCTTTTCTTCCAAACAGCTGCTCACTCTGTACAAATCGCAAATCCGCCCTACCATGGAATATTGTTCCCACATCTGGGGTGGTGCCCCCAAAACCTCTCTCAGGTTTCTTGATTCCGTTCAGAAGAGGGCAGTTAGGTTAATTAATGACTCATCTCTAAAAGTCTCTCCACTCTTTGTCTCATAGACGTTCTGTTTCTGCTTCATGCCTTTTCTGTAGATACTTCCATGGGTACTATTCTTCTGAATTGACTTCTATAATTCCCGCTCTCTCTTTCAATCAACCAAGTTCAAACTGACAAAATCAACTTTTCTTCTTCCTCATATATATTCCTTCAACTTTCGTTTCCGGAACCCCTCCCCCATACGTATTTCCTGAAAATTACAATGTACAGAAATCTAAGTCGAATGTCAACAAGTATCTTCTTTCATCTTTCCTGAAAAATACAATGCACAGAAATCTAAGTCGAATGTCAACAAGTATCTTCTTTCATCTTTCCTGAAAATTACAATGTTCAGAAATCCAAGTCGAATGTCAACAAGTATCTTCTTTCATCTTCTCAACCTTCAACCCATGCACGGTACTAAATACTGTATTTAGTGTATGAGCAGAGATCCTATACAGAGACAAGAGTTGGATTTTAATGGATCTTTAGGAATTTCTCTAACACTGGTTTTCAACCTTTTTTTTAATAACGGTACACCTAAGTCATTTATTTTGTTTTGCGGCAACCCCCTACTCAATTTTCTGCCTGTTAGATCCGATTCTCTCTCTCTCTGTATATATATATATAATATTAAAAAAATATATGTTATATGATAGTTATTACAATAATATAATTATAAAAATTACATTTAATAATACAAATTATATATATATATATATATATACAGTATATAATAATTTTATTCTTTATATAGAGGTACTCGTCAATTATAGATCACAAAATTATAAAGATACTGTACACCTTTTTATAATGAAAGAAACATATAAATTTAAAAAATAATAATACGTTTAAGTAACTTAAACCCAAATTATGTGCATCCCTGGAATGTTGTTGCGGCACCCTAAGGTGCAGCGGCACCTCAGTTGAAAACCACTGATCTAACACCTCTCGTGCAAGTATCCACAGATTATAACCAAACAGGCAAATCGACCACAGAATACACGCAATTAATTTATAGACACAAAATACTGTCGCCTCATAGCCTTAGTTGCTTATCGTATTGGTATAGCGTGTTCATTCATTCATTAAAATATCTTCTAGGTCGGATTTCACTTTAATCAATTCAAACTTGTAATTGTGGATAAACTATCTCACTGTCTCAGCTTCTTGTGGGAGTTCGCACAGAGAAATGCTGCGGTTGTTTAGAATAAGCTGCTCGACTTTTTTAAATATCGAATATCACGTGATTGATTGAGGGCCACGAACACGGGAGTGATTTTGTTGTTTCATGGCAGTTAAAAGATAAATAAATAAATAATAATATACAACCCCCACTACTTGCTGTCACTCCAGCCGTGGTTGGGTTTGAACAGAACACATAACCTTGTCTAAGCTCTGGCCACGTGGGTTTTTTGCAGCCTTTCCTGAACATGGCACGGTCCCGATGGTGTAGTTGAACGGATTTTTTACTGGCCACTCTCACTATAACCACGAGTTGTGGCGAAAGGCTAAAAACCCATGATGTCGATGAAATGTGTACAGACGATGGCCCACCTACTCATGGCATGGACGCAGGATCCAGGGAGCAGATTTTCAAGCGACTGGCTGATTGCTAAGAAGCCAGTAATAGAACTCGACACATCATAAGAACACAAACCAACACAACATACATGGCTGGCTTTGCAGAGATGCTCAACAGAGAGACATGAGTTGCATTTTAAGGGATCTTTTGGAATTTCTCTAATACATACATACATACATACAAGCCTAAAGTGTTCCCTGCAAACACCATCGGCCTGGTCAATCCTCTGAACATTGACTAAGCTCAATGCTCAGAGTTGCCTGTTGTGTATAAGCTCAACAGGCAGTGAACCCAATTATGCTATATATCCATCCCCTAACTTGTTACAACATTGCATGTCAGGCTGATTTAAAATAATAAATTAATGAAAAATGCCAACATCAGCATATATCTTCATAACCATCTGCTCTCCCAATCAAAAGGCCAGCCAGAATCCAGCAGGAGGATCCTATTTTTTTATTTATTTTTATTTTTTGTTTTAAATATGTAAAAAAGGAAGGCAATTAGATTTATACAGGGATTCGAATTAGTGTGGTTTTACTGTAACTACACTGCTCGACAAACTTAACAGAACACATAGAAAACGTGGTAACTCGTGCAGCTTGCGATGAAGCGGGACAAAATTTGGTATGGTGGTGTACCATACAATAACAATGAATTGAGCAGACAGAGAAAAACTTCGGGAGGTATAAGGGATGTTTATAGGGGTTGTATACGAATTACCAAAAAGGTGACATTACACAAGTCGATACAAGATGCTAGAAAATATGTCACATGACATCAGTACTGCGTATGATCCCACCCAACTGATAGACAGGCCTGACAGCGGTGAACCATGTTCGATATAAGGGTGTCTATAAGATTCTAGGGCAATAAATCCCATTCTTCCACCAGCGTAGACCTTGGTCACCAAGTGACCGAGGAATTGGCTGTCGGCATGCAGTGCGACGCCCAAATTAAATCCGATCGAACACACGTTCGATCGGATTTAAGTCTGATGATCGTGCTGGCCACGGCAGTCTTTGGACACCTTCAGTTTCAAGATACTCCTCCACCACTTGAGCTCAATGTACAGTGGCGTCGCCATGCATGAAAAAAAAATCTGGGCCAACCGCACCCCTAAAAAGTCGCACATAGGATTCGTGAATCTGTTCTCGGTACCTCTGCGCAGTTACGGTACCCCTATCAATTTGCCGTTGAACATTATTACACCCCACACGAGCACACCACCTCCACCGTGTCTCTTTCTCTGGTGTTGGAGGGATGGTACCGCATACCTCGATGTCTCCAGATGAAATAATATCTAGAATCTGTTTGTAGGCTAAAACGGGACTGATCCGAGAACAGAACCACGAATTTACACTACATTTTCTACGTTCTGTTAATTTTATCGAGCAGTGTATATATCCATTTTTGTATGATTGCTATAGACACCCGAAACGAAAATAAAAGGGGATGAATTCAGTGATGTTCTGGAAAAGCTGATTAATTGTGACTTAGCCTAGTGGTCAGGAGCGCGAGTGCAGTAGTACACACTCTTTGAATGGACCAGGGTTCAAGCCGTGACTGTTAAATGCGATTAACATTTGTATTGATTGATTTATTGTCAACTCCGCTGACCTGGTGGTGGTGCCGGAGTATAAACAAGAACATTTAAATTGCGCATGCTCCAGTTCTGCGACAGGCATCGTACACTGAAAGGACAGAATTCATGGGATAATCTGGTTCCCGGGAAACGCGACGCTGTCACCCCTCTCGCTAGTGGGCGATCCCACTTCTTGGCAGTTATATAGGTACACTGCATCCAAGTAGACGGTAATTCGATGTCAGTATGGGTAAACGTCGTGAGGTAACCGACTTTGAAGGAGGGTGATAGTGGGTGCCCAACGCATGGGTCACTCTATCACGGAGGTGGTAGCAAAGAAATTGTACTGTGCCCGTTCGACAGTATCAAGAGTGTAACGAAACCCACCAGAGTCCCATTGCTAACGCCACGACTCAGGATTCTACGCCTGAACTGGGCGAAAGAACATCGGCACTGGACCTTGGATGATTGGAGACGGGTCTCCTGATCCGATGAGTCCCGTTTCCAGTTATTTCGAGAGGATGGGAGGGCGCGTATCTGTCAGAAACCGCACGAAGCTATGCACCAGTCATGTTAACAAAGAACTGTTCACGCAGGTGGACGGTCGGTAATAATCTGGGTCGTGTTCAACTGGCATACGCTGGGATCTGTGGTACGTCTAGACGCATCTGAAGAACGGTCAAGATTACGTGTCTATCCTTGCAGACCATCTCCATCCCTTTATGGTCATCGTGCATCCATAAGGCAATGGACTCTTCCAGCAGGACAATGCACCTCCTCATAGAGCCGTGGTAACTAGAACATGGTTCGAAGAGCATTCCGCAGATTTTACCATCATGGAATGGCCTCCCCGTTCACCGGACATGAACCGTGTGGAGCATCCTTTGGATGCTATGGAAAGGTCTGTTCGAGCTTTGGATCCTCCACCCAGGAATGCGACGGAATTATGGACAGCGGTGCAGCAAGCATGGATGGAAATACCTGTGGAACGCTTTCGTGAACTAATGGACTCAATGCCTCGCGGTGTGATTGCCCTTATCCGAGAGAAAGGTGGGCTTATCCATTACTAGGTAGCCCATGATTTCTGTCCACTCAGTGTATACAACTTGTACGAACCAAGACAAAATTTGATTATTATAAATACGTTTTTTTTCCCTTTTTTTTCGACTACATTGCCATAAAATATCATCGTTTACTTTGCTCTCCTCTCTTTTTAATGGTGAGAATTTCAGAATGAAGACTGCAAAAGTTTTCTTTACTTTTATCCTACTTGGTCTCTCTTTAAAGAGTAATAAACAGAACACTTAAGGTGTCGAGCGGGTGTGCGACAACGTGTTCGTTAAAAGGAACTGAATCGATGGTGTAGCGGCGGCTTTAGTCCCCACTAAGTTTACCACCATAAACATGAAACGACACTCCTTAACTTCCTTTAATATCTACCAGCTGTTCTTGACAGTTTCTAAGTTTATTTTCTTTCTTCCATTTTTTTTTTTTTTCATCCCAGCGTATCCCCTCAGTTGATTATTTTTGTTGCATAGCAACAGGGCCGGGCAGGGCCGATCCGGCCAGAGAGCTCGTGGACCCAGATACGAGAATTACTGTTGCGGGAAGATAAAGGAAAGCAGAGAATAGTTCTCTTTTTCTAGATTGAGGGACCCCCATTTTTGGGATTTGGGGCCGTTTTCGTATGAATTTCATCTGCTTCATTCCCCCCCCCCCACTTTCAAGGTTTGCATAACAGAATAAAAATCTACCCGTCTACTTTTTTGCCACTGTTAATACTATTACTAACACAGTTAGTTAAGTTATATTTCAGGCGCGTTAGTTAATTACAATAATTCATGATTTATAAAAAAAAAATTCAAATTTCAATGCACAGTATATGGACAGCTTTTGTTATATGTACAAAAAAAAAAATAATAAATAATGATTTGTCAGATTTCTATTGGTCTCCTTTTAATGAAATTTGGGAATGTCCAATTAATCGTTCCAAAGAGCCAAATATAAAATTTCGTGGAAATTCATACACTTAGAGTCGAGTTATTACATGCGGACTAACGTACGGACGGACAAAGAAATAATAATTGCCGGATTTCAATTAAATTTGGGATTACTATAAAATAATAATCTAAGTATAAAATAGCATGAACTCCACGGGCGTCAAGTTATTACATGCGGACGGACAGACAAAGAAATAATAATTGCCGAATTTTATTGGCCCGAATTTAATGAAATTTGGCATGGTTCGACAATTTTTTCTGAAAGAGTCAAGTATAAAATTTATCCACTGCGATTTGAGTTATACATGTGGAAAGATAGAGGACAATAGGTGCATTGTTTGTTTGCGCATCAGCTTCTGTAGCCATAATGCACCTCCCAAAGTTTTTGCATTTTCTACTCGGATCCAAGCCCGAGGCAGGATTCGAACCGCGCCCTTTGGGTTGCGCTACTGGCACTTTAACCACCCGGCTAGCCCGGTCGGCAATAGGTGCGCTGTATTACTAATAATATTAGACTTGTGAGTTGCCCTAAGGAGAAAACGAGTATAAAATACTCGGTTTCTAATGCAATGTTGGGTGCTTTTACGAAAATATTTAATCATCCACCACTACTGTGAAAAAATACATTTATGATTTCTTCTTTCATCTGTACAACGTCATGATTACGTCATGTTTCTAACTGTATCCTCAGTACACCAAGATTTTGGTGTACTGAGGATACATAAAGGCATATCTCGCAGAGCGAGGGAATTAAGAATTCACATATGGAGGGATTCCTCCCCCAACAGTTTATGAACCGAAACAGATTTCCCCAATTTATCTTTTATTTTTATACACTTCGGTGATCTTTGGTGGTTGAACATTGAGAGCAGGGCTGACGTAGGGAGTGTGGTCTCCCATTTGTGAACACGATGATTCGCCAATAGAGTAAACATTCTCTGCATGCAGTCGCCTCTTAAGAAATGAAGAAGGGAAAAGTTGCTCGGTTGAAAGGAAGTCTTCATTCAGGACCATAACATTTGATTGGGTGCAAGCAGATGGGTTCCAGAGTGTCCGCTCTGTCCAAAGAGGTAAGACTATTTTACTGAGGGGGACAGCTCTCCTCTGAGTTTGCTTAAAAGTTTCTTCCTCCTTTCTCTCGTGTGCAGAATAATGTACTTTTAATAGGCCTCTAAAATGGATGAATTTTCTACAGAAAAAAGTTACTTTACGTGGTGGTAGTTGTAACCTCTGGCAGCCTTACAATTGGTTCCGAATGTTAATTTAGATAAAGCTTATTAACGTCGCAATGTCTATACTTCTCAGAATTTTCACAGAATGTTAATTTATTGATGCATCTCCTTACATTTGCACTGTAAACAACGCGCCAGAGAACGAATTGCTTGCATAATTACAAAATTCGTGTTTTTCCAAACGTGGCGTCCAAATATTTTTGATAAGGTAGTGTACATCGTGAATCTCTAACGATTTCATTTACATACACACAAAAATGATGATTATACAATTCATGTCAGAGAAGCTAACTTAGCTTGTCACCACTAGACGTTAGCTATCTGTTGTTTGGGCTGGTGCAGCCCATAGAACCCTGACAAGTCTTCAGTGTCCTGGCATTGATCGCCTGACATTTTGAATGATGCCTTTGACCACGAATTGAAAAGAATGTGGAAGAATACATTCAGGCATAGAACACGAAAGCAAATTACAGAAAGAAAGGTGGGGCAGCATGGGAGACTGGACAGGCAATATCGTAACTATTTAAAGGGCTGCTCGCCCCAGGCAAATTTATGACAGGGGCGCAAAAATCAAATTAGCTAAATTAGCCACCAACGTCCCTGATGATGAAAGAAAATTGCAGTCTGCGAACATCTAGAGATTACATAGGTAAGTTTAGTGTGCTTTCATGATATAATTAATAAATGCATCAAGCTTTTCTATTCAGCTTTTTGTTAAAAGAGATTTATTTGGTGATATATTCAGAACACAAAGTACATGCAGTCGAAATGTTTCGTTAAGATTAAGAAGGCAAGATGGGATAAGTAGGTGGAGAGAGGATGGGAGTGTCCAATTTTAATTTAATTAAATCTAACGTGTTGTGGTTATTGTAGCAGGGTTTTAGGAGCATCAACGACTAAGACCATATTGCTCCGTGTATATTTTCTGTAAATTGCGTGTGTTCTGAGGTTGATTTTCTGTTTGCTGGACGAAAAACCTGAGTTTCTGGGAGAAAAAACCATGACACCCTTGTCTGAGACTGACTAACTGAGCCAGGTTGTGAAAAACGCCCATACGAATTCCCCCCGTTTTTCATTCCATTTGATAGTTAAAAGCGAGAGTGCAACATCCCACGCATTTGAATGGCCGTGGTTCAAGCCTGTGTGACTGATAAAATACAGTTAAAAATTGTATTCATTGACGAAATAATTAGTTGCAAACTCCTTTGTCAGGTCCCGCCGGAGTATTTTTAAGAACAATTTTTAGCAGAACATTTTGATGGCCTGAGGTAGACGAGTGGTTAGAGTGGAGGATACAGTACACATGTTTGGGTTCCAAATGACTGCTAAATACGGCACTGATTGTATTCTTGTCAAAATGATTCGAAATGATGGACCTCGCCTTGTTAAGACAACCCAATCACCTGGAAGTGGCATCATGGTATGGGGAATGTTTTGTTGGTAAGGCTGGATCCGTTGATACCGGTGGAAGGTCGAATGTCATCCAGAGTGTACCTGAATTTTTCACCAGATCTACTGCGCCTGCAATGTTACACTTTTATACCGAAGTTGATGGCTACTTTATGGATGAAAATTCAAAAGCATATCGTGCCAGAATGGTTCGGAGAATATGACATGGATTTCCACCATCTTCTCTGGCCCTCACATTTACCTGATCTTAATCGTATTGAGAATGTATAGGATATGCTGAGAGAGCTATTCGACAACGAAGTCCTCTTCCTTCATCTTTGTCACAGCTACGCGATATATTGCTAGAAGAATGGTTACAAGTAAATCAGGCGCCTCCGTAGCCAGGTGGGAAGGAGCAGCAGTGCGTAGCACATGCTTCTTGATTAGACCGGGGTTCGAGCCCGTCACCACCAAATACGGAGTATGCGGAAAGGTCAAGGAATGACCACCGCATATCCCGGAGCAATATGGCCTTAGTTGCTAATGCTCCTAATAACAACAACAACAAGTAAATCAAAACGTATTAAACCCTTATAGAATCCATGCGCGCCGCGCACTTTCTGTTAGTTGAAACAAAGGGAGTTCGATTCCATACTGAATAAAGATTCGTATTTTTTTTGACCAGTGTGTGTACATCTTTGGTTTAGAAATTCGGAAAGGCAACTTTTTTGGTTCCGGTGATGCGAACTCTCCCCAAGAATTTTTGGCTGCCTCCTTGAGCTGCTTTCACTGTGAGATGTATACTCCCAATTTCGGGTTACATTGAGCCACATGTGCACTTAACTTGAAAGGAACAGTATTTACAGAATTCTTTAATTACATACCTGAAAATTGTGGAATACCGTAGTGTCCCAAACTAAGCAAGATAATATTTGATCATAAGTGCTGGATAAAAAGTGAAGTATGTCTAAAAGCAGGTATTTCCTTAGTTGAGGCAGTCCATACTTTCCTTCTGGTGGTATCCCTGGGAGTCATAACGGTAGGTTTATGTATGTGTCCATTAGTTTCTGGCGTCTGTAAGTGTGATGCTGGCAGAATTTATCGAGGTTGATGGTTAGAATGTTTATCAAATCAACCGTGTTGCCTGGAAACATGCGTCTCGGGCCTTTCAGGTTGTTGAAACTGATACTCGGCAGGAGCCTTGTGTCCACTTGACTTCTTCCGGCAATTCACGGAGTTTTTATTAGGTCACGGATATCAGGGGCGTCAAGTCGTCCTGCAATTAGTCTGTCCAGTGCAAGAAGGTTAGCTGCCACAATTCGTTGTTTCCATGGTGTGACTTCGAGACTAACCATGTGACTACTGGTTGCCAATCTGCCAGTTGAGCCATTTCGGAAGCCAGTATTCCAGGCTGAGGAACTTGTTGAAGTGTGTTGTAGGGGGCCGATGACCAAATAGTTGCTACATAAAGAGGAATGGAGTAGAGACATCGAAGGACATATTTCTTGACTAATTCAGCATTGTGTATCCCCATTAGTTCCTGGCGGATTGCCCACATAGCAGAATACGTTTTTGTTTTCGTGTTCGGGAGGTGTGCCTGGAATGTCACACCCTCGTCCCATACTAACCCCAGATCCTTGTGCGTTTTAACTTTTTTAATGGGTGATCCGTTGATTGGTAATGTTGATATTATCGTGTGACTTCTTTCAGGTGAATGACATTTGGGCTGTCTTTGCTTGGTTAATCTGTAAACCAATCGAAGAAATTGTTCAAGTTGATGGATTTTTTTTTTTTTATTTGCCTGCAGAGTAATGGCAAGAACCTGCTTTTTGTTAGAGGATGTAATGTAAAATTTCAGGTAATCAGCATATGACTGGAAATCAGTTTGGGATGCCAGGGGCTCTAGCACTGCAGCAAATAGGGTTGATGATAGGACTCCCCCTTGTGGGATACCCCTATTAGTAGTGCACGTTGTCCGGAAGCTACGATGAATCTATGCTCCAGGATTGATTTAATTATGCTGAGAATATTTCCTGTAATGTTGAAGTAATGTTGGAGAATGGTAATTAGAGATGTTATATCTATTTTGCCATAGGCCGCTTTAATATAAAAAAAAATAACGTCTGGCTGTGTCTTCTAATTCTGTTCTAATGGGAACACTCAGACTAACCAAATAATGTAAATTTAAATAATAAAAAGAAAATTCCTCTTAGAAACAGGATAAATTATCAGAAGCGAATGCAATTCGAGAACAAAAAAGTATTCCGATGCGCCAGAATGATTACAGAACAAACCCAAAGAATCCCAAATTGCGCTACAGCTGATCGCATCCACGATGATCTCATCTCGCCAGGAAATGATGACGGATGTATTCACGTGCACATAATTAATTGCCGTAAGTCTGGACGTGCTCCACCTAGAAACAACACGAATAATAAAGTAGAACGCTCGCCTTGCTGCTCTAGACCGTAATCGAGCTGTCTGCACGAACTCTTTTCGTGTTACTTGATGCCCAGCTGGACGACAACACTTCTAAAAATAGCCTGGCGAAGAGAGAGAGATACAGCAGAGGTTATTGTTCCGCGCCATGACTGAGAGCAGTGCGATTCGGAAAATGGAGTTTACCTTGGGTTTTAGTTTGCACGATGACGAAGTCCCGTGAGGAAGGTAACACGGCCCGAATCTCCTCCTCCCCCCCACTCCCCTCACCCTTCCCATCTCCTGTGCACAAAAAATTCTAACCTAGAAGTCTGTCTGTCTGCCAAGCAATCTGTTCAATATCATTGTGTGTGTGTGTGTGTATGTGTGCAGACACTGGAAAAATGGTTGTTGACCTTTCTCAAGAGATAAACAAGAACTATGAACAGAAATTATAGTGGGTAGAAAGACATTGCGCTACCTGTAGGAGGGTTATGGCAAAAACTGTTTGGCGCTGATAGTGTTTATGTTCGTGGGATAGAATGAAGAGGTTAACCGAGGAAGAAAAATGTTGAATCCGATGAGATTCTGGTCATACATGAGAAGGGCAGGAAAATCACTGCTCAGTTTTAAGAAACCTTCCTCCATATTAAACTTACAAATCTTAATTTAAACCTCTCTACGCAAACAAAATTCATGCAAAGGGTGGGTTATTCAGTCTCTCTCTCATGGTTTTGTATTCACTCTCACGATAGCAATCCAGAACCTCCATGGTCATTTATCTTCCCTCGATGTAGAAACATGTATAGGAAGAGATGTCTGTGACTGGAACTCGGTATAATATTGTTCATTTGGTGCTCTCCAAAACAATTTTCGAAATACCGTATATTCTGGCATATAAGTCAAACTTCGAAAATTCTTTTTAAATTCTGTGCATGTGTGTTAAGCGCCAAAGCAACTAAGACTTTGAGGCATCAGCATATTGCGTTGTGTCTGGAAATTGCGTGTATTCTGTGGTCGATTTGCTGGGAAAATCGACCACATTTAGACAACAAACAAACAAGCTGGATAAAAAAAAAAAAAAACCCGAGTTTCCTGGAGGGGGAAAAAAAAAAAACATGCAAACCTCTCCTGTGACTGACCTAAAAGATAAGAACAGAAATGATTGAATTAAAAAGTAGACAGTAGTTCTTAATGAACATTTTACTACCCCTACTGCTACTACAAGAAATGCGAAATAATTATTGTTAAGCGTAACTAATATCTGTAAAGTATATTATGCTTGTAGAAGTGTGTGTACACAAGACTATCTGCGTATTATCAGACTAAAAATCCAGAGTAACCTCTGAGATCAGCTGACTACAGCCTCGATTGAAGAGGAATTCAGAAATTCCTCCAGTCGTCGATAGGAATCAAACCCAAACCTCTTCAAAAGGGTGAGAAGAGGCGAAACCACTATACTGCCACCACGGAGGGCAGGCGAAGTGTGAAAGATGACTGTTCCTAATTTCAGAAAATGGAGAAAGATGGGGTCAGGAAATTCACGCAATTTACAGACATTAAACGATGGGTGGATGAACCTGCCTTTTCGGTAACCTTGATCTGAAATATGGATATTTATTTTTAATCATGTGACAAAATTGTGGAGCTGCCGGTCTGCCCCCGTACGTGATTAAGTAGGAATTTTTGAGGCTAGAAAAAGAAATCCACTTATACGCCGGTATGTATGGTAGTGACATCATTGATCAATACAGCAAAATATAAACATGATAAACATTGTGGTACGCTGTCCTTGAATTGGACTGTAGTCATGTTTTCATTCAACTAATGGTCATGTTACCAGATGGGAGAGTCAGTCACGTGCAATCATTGATTAGTCAAAGGCAGTTTCCTGATATTATTTTATGCTGGTTGTATAGATTTGTTTTGAGTTGAAAAGTGAGGCCATTCATGTGCAATCATAATCTGGAATTAAACTACTGTTGCATTTGCATCCTGTCCATCACCAATTTTGCAATTTTCATGGGACATAAATCATGGGATACCTACCGGATAAAGGCAATACACGGCGAAGCATTGAGTCCACTAGTTCACGAAAGCGTTCCACAGGTATTTCAATCCATGCTTGCTACACCGCTGTCTATAATTGCGTCGTATTCCTGGGTGGAGGATTCAAAGCTTGAACCGACCTTTCCACAGCATCCCAAAGATACTCTACACGGTTCATATCCGGTGAACGGGGAGGCCATTCTATGGTGGTAAAACCTGCGGAATGCTCTTCGAACCATGTTCTAGTCAACACGGCTCTGAGGCGCATTGTCCTGCAAGAAGAGTTCATTGCCCTTGGGTGCACGATGACCATGAAGGGATGCAGATGGTCTGCAAGGATGGACACATAACTTGGACCGTTCAGAGATGCGTCTAGACGTACCGCAGGTCCCAACGGTTGCCAGCTGAACACGCCCTAGACTATTACCGACCGTCCACCTGCCTGAACAGTTCTTTGTTGACTTGACTGGTGCATAGCTTCGTGAGGTTTCTGCCAGATACGCACCCTCCCGTCCACTAGAAATAACTGAAAACGGGACTCATCAGACCAAGAGACCCGTCTCCAATCATCCAAAGTCCAATGCCGATGCTCTTTCGCCCAGTTGAGGCGTAAAGTCCTGTATCATGGTGTTAGCAATGGGTCTCTGCTGGGTCGGCGGCTCCCAAAACCTATTGTGGCTAATGATCGCCTGATGACCTTGGTGGAAATAATTCTGGAACCTCCCTCGTCGAGTTGGGCGGTGATTTGTGCCACTTTCGCTCTCCGGTTGGCTGAAACAATGCGAGACAGGTGGCAACGTTCATCCAACACCTTTCTCCTCCCATAGTGCTGTCCACGATGAGATGTTATTCTGGAAATGGCGTATTCCCGATACACTCTTGATACTATCGTACGGGGACAGTACAATTTCTGTACTACCTCCGCGATTGAGTGACCCATGCGTCGGGCACCCACTATGATCCCTCTTTCAAAGTCGGTTAACTGACCACATTTATCCATACTGATATAGAATTACCGTCTACATGAATGCAGTGATGCAGTGTCTATATATACCCGCCAAGCGGGGGGGGGTTCGTCACCAGCGAGAGGGGTGACAGCGTCGCGTTGCCCAGGAGCCAAGTGTCCCATAAATTCTTCCCTTTCAGTGTACTTGTCTATGGAGGTATTTTTGTAATAATCCGAAATGAACCTGTGTTCTGCAGAAGCGAGGATGGACTGAGGAAGTAGAAAGCAGAAAGAACTTTTTAATATTAAGATTTGAACTTTCGAAATTATTCTCTCCACTTTGGATTTAATTTATACTTGAAGACCACAAAAAATTTGTTCTACGGATAACAAATTCAATAGGGAAAGACTTTGACATGAGTTATACTAGGTGCTTGTAGGTATGTGTTGGGGAGACTTCAAAAGCCTCACGTCACAAATGGGAATAGATCCCCGCTAGCGTCTGATTGCTGAGTTCTTTTTTTGAAATGAAAATACTGTATCTGAAAAGGCACCTGAACCTGACGAAGCTTAATCCCAAAAGACCTGTACAAAGTTTGTACTTAACATGTTATTACTTGTTTTTAGTGCCACACGTTTTCTTTAATAGACAGTTATCGAAACCTTTTGATTGTAATCATTGGCCACCATTCGAAGATTCTGATTCGCGACATCTCTTAACACGCTGTCCAGAAATATAATCTCAACAGGAGTAATTGCTGGAAGAAGTCAGAGAAAGAGTGGAAGATTAATTTGATCAAAGTTCTTATCCAGGGAATGAAGATGATGCTTTGCAAATTAATACACTGTAATGTGTCTGTTCTAATAATCCTGGAGGAGAACGTTGTTGATCGTTCATCAATTCTCCAGAATTCGCTTTATTCTGTCGAATGCGATAGAGAATCGTAGAGTGAAGTGTGTAAGAGGGCCACTGAAGAGAACTGGCAAGCAGTAATGTCTTTGAATATTGTTTTAATCCCCGTGACAATAGCACCTCTTAAATAGAACCTTTGTAATCCTGTTAACGTCAGTGCACAACTTTAAGACGCATTACGCAGTCTCCATGGACTGCAAAGCGGTTTCATATTTTATTAAGTGACCTTTGTTTCCTCTCTTCATACTTTCTTCCTCCTGAGACGTTGCCGTTTTCATTGCGTTGTGCCACAAACTTTACTTCCTTCCAAAGACAGCGGTAGAGAGGCTTCATCTCAGAGGAACGAATCTCATTGACTAACTGAACAACCACGCATGTGCGAACATTTATAGTTTCTGCTTGCAGAAAATCACTCCCACACTCGTTGCTTTTTTTACCGTTGTTTATTTCTTTTCTCTTTTTTCCAATCTTCGTTCAAACTACCCCTGCCCCGGAGCTTCTCTGAGAGAACAAATTTGTGGTAGGGAGGATCATTTCTCCCCTCGAGGTTTAGCGCAGGAGACACGGAAGAAAGGAGCTGAATGCGATCTGAGAAGTTAGAGACAGCGTGGAAAATGAGGTGCTCACCGGCTCGTGGCACGAGTGTTTGTTCTGGGAAGAAAACACGTGCAGTGACTGACGCAAGACAAGTGCTGTCAAGAAACAAGTTCGGATGAAGTGTATGGAGGGAAAAGTAATCTGTGGTGGACTTTGCCTCACAACTAGAAATCCATTGAAACGGATATCGGAAGTCCCACAAGGGATTTCTTCTACCAGTTGCCGTAGCAACTATTTCCTCTCAATATGGCAGTAAAATGAATGCACAAAATTCATAATCCTGTTTAGATGGAGCAACCAATATCAAAATAATACAGCTCAACCTTAACCATCAAAGTTAATCTATATTAAACAAAAAATGTTCACCTTTTCTGTAACAACCCATGCTGAAATACCTTCCTCGAATCAACGTATGTTCATGATTTCATTTTGGCACACTTCAATGGGTACGTATTGGCATTGAACTTTTTTCGTTCGCTGCATAATCTCATGCAAGTTTGTAGATTGTCTATGTGGGATTTAAGGTCTCAGAATTCCACAATTTTAATTTCAATAATTAAAATGTATTTCAAAAATGAAGGATCACATTCTTGCAGTGAAATACAATCACAAGCCTCCCACTAATGGCTAAATTATCTCATTTCTAATTTGTTTTATTTATTATTATAGCAATAAATCTTTTACTCAACAACTGTAAAGTCTGTAATAATTATTAATACTAAAATACGGTGTATCGCCAAAAGTAACAGAAACCCTTGCATGTTTCAAAGAACTTTTTATTGATACAACATTTAATAAGATGCAGCCTTTGGCCTTATTAACACATTGTATCCTCATCGGCAGACTTCCACCCAATTTTGATAACACGAAGGCGGCATTTTGGTCCATTTCTCTTTACTTAATACCATTGATTAATGTCCTGTCCTTCTTCTTCCTATTTCTTCATTAGATTTGGAATTTGGTGTAAACTTCGGCAAAAAGATTCCTATAGGTCTGAGCCTGAGAGTACCTATTAGGATTGACATTTAAGTCTTTAAAAAGCTCCAGATTGTTGGCAGGGATTATTCGTTCTAGTTCCTCTGTGTTGTGAAGAGCAGCACATAATGTAGCTCTTGATATTGTAAAAGGATTCCCGGTAATCCTATTCATTCACAGCGCCCGGTACTCATACAATGAAAACGAAACGATGAATTTTTGCTCACTCTAACAGAGTCCATGATAACTGCAAAATTTTAGATGTGCTCTAAACGAACGAACCAATCTTTCTTCACTTGCTGATATCGGGCAAGGCCATCCCAACAGGGATTTTGACTCATCGGACACGGTGACCCACTTCGTGGTAGGATTGATATTGCAATATGTCATTTTCTTCGTTGGGAAGAAAATTTCTGATGAAAATGACGTCCAAAAATCCATCACAAGCAAATGGAGATGTACCAAACTCTCGAACTCCGACTGTTCACGGGCTGATGAATTTAAGCTTCTGTAACACTTTGTACGGGCTTAACCTCTGACATTGCTGTGAAGGATATATTGTATATCGCTTTTCTGTAAAATAAAGATCATTTATATTTTCCATTCACCTTTGCAACTTTTCATGCAATGTACAGTTCATCAGAAGTGATAAGTCCGGAAGCTTTTGTTTTTTATTTTTCTATGTATTGAATCCTCGTAGGTATCAGTGGTCATAATCACCGTGCAAAAACCCACACCGGACGGAAAAGGTCCGGGTTTGAATCCCATTAATGAAGCGAGGAACTTTCATGGGCTTTTTTCGCTCCGTGGCTGGTTAATCGATCTCAGACGAAGACAACAAAATTCTTCAGGGAGGAACTCGAGTTTTTCGGCCAGGAAAATAGGCAAAATTGACCAGAGAACAGGCGCAATTTATGGACATAATACACATAGATAAATGAGTTTATTCTCGAGTGGCCCTAATCTGACAGTTTTTTTTTTTTTATGTATCCTGAAAGAGCGATTTTTTAAAAAGGCAGAGACTAGATTATATGGTAGAAGGAGTACTAATTAACACCACTGTTGTAACAGAAATGTTTTCACTTAGTTAAGAACGGGTTCAGTATTTTTATGATGTCGTGCAAGGTCGAACGAGCAACGAGCTACCTGTACTCTCATGCTCACCACTTAACCACGGCTCCCAAATAAGTGTTTATTATAAGTTTAGTCTAATTTATGTTCACACTTCTCACATGACGTGTGCTGCACTGTCTTTCGACAACCCTTTTGAAGAGCAGATCAATAACATTCATCTAATTCTCACTGCTCTCTTGCTTGTCAGACGTCACTATTCGAGATGTCCTCTAACGTGAAATATGTACGGTTATTAGACGTGTGGGGTTCCGTTAGAAGGGGCGGGATGTTGAGCGACCGCAAGTTGAAATGCTACGGGCCAAAGGTCATGATTAGTGTCTTCTGTAACCATCCATTTAATTTGTTGGCACCACGCAAAGCGGAAGACACATGTGGAGCGGTATTTCGGGTATCTAAACAAGCGGGAAAGTTGGATGACGGAAACCATATCTGTTTCCTTCCGCTTCGTCCCCCCTTACCCCCAGGCGAGCGTCATAAACTATTTAACACACCGAGGGTGTTCCCGAAATATCTCGTGGCCGTTAGTGATAAATAATTCCATCTGACATAAGACCTCTCGCCTGTAGCTCGTGCCGTAAGTGCTTCGAGCACCTCTCCATCACCGCTGGCAGCTGGATGAGCGGTTTTTGATGGTGACACCACCTGCCGGCTAATGGCATGAGAGGCGGCCATTCAGCGCTTCTCTTAAAGACGTCCAGGTGTATTTTCCGTTTCTGCACTTCCAAATATTTAGGAAGAATAATTGATGGTCGACCATGTCGTCACTGGCGTGCGGTGTAACATTTCTCTTCGTTTCCTGATCCATTTATTCTTTTCTACCCGGTATCCCTGATTAAGTGGTATTTAGGTAGCCCACTTAAGACAAATGGTGGCGTCCAAGCTGAAGCTGATGTCGTGTTGTTGCTATGACTACTCGGTTTGTGCATTGGAAAATAAGGGGTGGTTTGAGAAAATATCCTTTGGTGTAGGTAATAGTATTCCCTTATCATTTATAGTATTATTACTATGACTGTTCACTTTATTCATTGTAAAATTAGGGGTAGTTTGGAAAACTGACTGTGGATTGAGATGATACTGTCCCTTATTATAGTCCTCGCGCGCGTAGCACAATTGGTACCAATCATCATCCTCCCCACATCGGGTGGAAAAGACCTGAGTTTGCATCCCGTTAATGACGCGAGGAATTTTTATGGCCCTTTTTTACAACGTGGCAGAGTTAGTCGGTCTCATGTGAGGGTAGCATGTAGTTCGACTACAGAACACACAATTTATAGACATAATTATAGACGTAAAAGAGTTAATATAAACATGTGTCCAGTTCTCAATGGATACGAAGATACAGCTGTTTGAAACTGGCGCGCACAAAGCCATTACGAGAGGTACTAAAGAACGATAAATGACTTATTGTTTGTATTTACTGACTTTTTGAATGATACAAAACACGAATAATTGACAATTTTTTTAGTTCACAAATCCTACCGCCAACCTCGATGCAGTTTGCAATTCTTATGGTAATATGACGTGTTGTTCTTCTGAGGTCGTCTTGGCGTTCCTTTATGAGGGCAACAGTATCCAAAATGCGAGCGAGTAATTCGTCTCTTGTATTCACCTTTCCTTGTATACTGCGCTTTTCATCCCCCAAAAACACAAAAATCTAACGGGGTGAGGTCTGGAGACCTTGGTGGCCAATGAATGGGACCACCGCGGCCGATCCATCGTTCAAGGAAAGGTCGATTTAGATATTGTATCACCAGACGGGTATAATGTGCAGGAGCTCCGTCATGCTGAAAGTACATACCAATCCTCGTAGCCAAGGGAACATCCTCCAATAGTAGTGGAAACTCATTTTCAGAAATTCTAGGTAAATGGGCCCCTGTAAGACGATTTTGTAACACAACAAGTCCAATCAACTGATTGTCGATGATACTGCACCACAGAGAAACGATGTTGAAAATTTGTTTCTACAGTGGCATCTGACCACCTATGAGAGTCACGGGTGTTGTTGATACCGTCATGGCTGAAAGTAGCTTAATCGCTGAACAGGATTGATGGAATTAATCGGCAATTAGCAATTACCCACCGACAAAATTCCAACAGCTGGGCGTCGTCTCCTGGTGTTGCACCCGCTGTATGGGAAATGGATACAGTCCCGTGCTCACGTTATGTTTGCCATACTCTTCTCTATGGAACACCGACACGCATAGAAATTCTTCGTGTGCTAATAGTAGGACTACGTTTTACCGACTGAAGAATGCGTTCTTTTTCATCCACATTTTGTTCATTTGCAGGTTCAGAAGAAATATGAGCGCTGGGAGCTGTACCAGTCTCACGCAGTTTGGTCTAAATACTAGTAAATGCTCTTGAATCCGGTATTCTGCGGTTAGGAACCGTCGACGGTATTCTGTACAAGCAGCGGTAGCACTTCCACCACAAAAACCGTAGACAAACACCATATCGGCATATTCAGCATGTGTGAAGATGTGCGGCATTCTTAGCAACACTTCTAACACCAAAAAACGTCATGTTATAACTGCTCCTTGGTCACATCTGATTCATAGAGCTGTGCGCGCCAGTTTCAAACAGCTGTATCTCAGTATCCATTGAGAATTGGACAAATTTTTATTTTGAACTTTTTTACTCAGATTAATCGATACTATAACCTCCCAAAATACAGTATTTACTGTTCCTCTTGAATCACCCTGTATATACGGCACAATGTGGTCTAAGTCGCTAATGCGCCTAAACCCTACAACAATCAATCAAACCTTTATCATACTGAAGATACAAAAACTCTCTGAACACGGTATACCTCTGTGGTGATTCTAAAATTTCTTTGGGGGCTTTGAGAACTCGCATGCATTGGCTAAAGAAATGCATGACAGCTGAACAGTTGGGAACAGTTAATCCAGACTTTGGCAAAGAACAGCAACGCACAGTATACACGCTAGCAGGGTGCAGCCTCTAGATGTCTGCACTAAGTTTGCTGATGTTTATAAGATCACTTCAGTTGCCACCAAGGAACAGATTTTTGTGTCCAGTCTGGGTGCACTGACAAAGCCAAAGCCATCACAGACATGTGTGAAGCCGACCACGCGTGTCTGTTGAGGTCAGACAAGTGAAAACGAGGCACCCCTCTTACGGCTCTTTCATCATTTCCTGTACTCCCTGGAAGTGGTTCCCATCTCCTCGAATTCCATTCTTGGCAATTTGGCACCTTGATTAAACCATTCAGGGATAAATCGGCAAGAGGTTTGAGAAGAGAGAACCGTCCGGCTAGCAAGAAATAGTAATTAAAGAAAACAGAGCACAATGATGAAAGAAAGGAAACTATAACCTGCTTCGTACAAAATGTGAAGGGTGCGGCAAAAAAACTACATCCAGTACTCTACAATCTATTATGATGCAGGACGATTTAGGCTTTATTTGGTTGGTTGAACTGGTTACGCGATAACAGAACACTTACATACTTGACAAATTAGCTAATACCTGTAACTACGAATGTTTAGGCAGAGGAAGCAAACAGGAGGTGGAAGGTGGAAGTAGTTATTTGCTACAAAAATGGATACCAATCCACGAAGGAAAGTATATCCAGCTCAGAAAACTTTGAAGTCGCCTGTGCGACTTTCACTATACAATCAAGCAAAATACAGGTCTGTACAGTTTAAAAAGTAAAGTAAAGTGCAGCTATTACAACCCACTGCAGGATGGAAGCCTCCTCAACAATTCATGCTGAGGGAAATGGACCATAATCTGCCACGCTGGTCCAGTGAGGGTTGGCAGATCGACCGTATTCAGCAGTCAGGGGCTTGAACCCCGGTCAACTCAAAGAGCATGTGCTACTGCACTGCCGCTCACTCGGCTACGGAGGCCTCTGTACAGTTTACCTATCTCCAAATCACACAAAGGAATTCAGAGGTGAACGTTTTAGATGGCTGACTAAGAATTTAAATCCAAATTCAGACACAATAATTGCTAGGATCTTAATACGCCACTCCCAAAGCACAGAGGACCTAAGTATGAATTTGACGCAGTGCTTGGAGCTATTAACTTTAAGCAATTTAATATTTAATAACCCAGGTCTTAGATCTACTTTGCTATCAATGCCTTCAGCATTAAGTTGGTTAGCAACCACTCTTCAATTCTGACCACAGCCCTTTAACTATGGAGGTATCTTTAAAAATATATAAGCGCCTCCAGGAAGATGAACCAAAACGGAAGAACTACGCAGGAGGATTTTCTCTATGAAATATATCAAGCCCGAAATCATATTTTAAAAAAATCTTAGTGAATACAATTGGATGACCTGGGGTTAAAATCAAGAGACGAAGCCAACACTCTGATGCCATACAAATTATTCCAAACTGCTCTGGAGAGTGCTTCAGCAGAAATCAGGTTTTCGGATAGGGCGAATGCCTGGTTCAGCCCTCAATTAAAAATGAGTTTCCATAGGAAACAAAAATATTTCCGAAAATGGAAAAAAACTGGCCTCTCAGTAGATCACACATGCTGCAAGAAGGAACGAGCCAACTTCGCTGAACTAAAGAAGCAGGAACATAATAGAGCCATTTTTTTTTTCAAAGTTAAGGCATGCGAAAAGAATTGTTGATTCCAGAGCTAATAAAATAACATGAGAGCGCAGGTCTTTAACAACTGGGCTGCTGCCATTTTAACACTCCTCTCATAGAAAACCAACTTAATTCAGATGAAAAGAAAAACAGAATGCTGGATCTGTTAGACAACGTTAAAAAAGGAAAGCAGCCTGGGATGGCAATCCTGAATCTGTCTGACAGGGGTGAGATTACAGTCACCAGAGAGGAGGACCTTAAAAATGCCATAAACCAGCTACCAAACAAGACCACTATAGGACCGGATAAATATCCAGTTTTTATCATTCAAATAAGTAATTCTTTCGTAATACATGCATTTCTATATATATATATATATATATATATATATATCAAGAAATTCTCAAAAGTGAAGTATTTCCAACAAGCATGGAGCAACTATTTTGTTCAACCAGTCCCTAAAGGAATCAAAAACTACAGGCCATTTGCAATCAGTTGTACCGTACAAAATTTTTTGAAAAGACAATTCTCTCAACCCTAAATCACTTTTTGTTTCTGCACAGAAGGTGATTCAAATGCATTCGGTTTTACCGGGAAGATCAACAACCAACCTCATGGATACTGATGTACGTATGCAAAACACATCATCATCTTGGAGAACTATTTTAATATTGGAGAAAACTTACTAAAAATACTCAGCTGAATGAGAGAAAAATTACCGCTAGGCATCAAGGACCTAAAAGCCTCTTTCACATCAATAGGTGTTCGGTAAGGTGGCGTACTCTCTGTCACCCTCTTCGCCGCTGCTCGAGAACCTTTCTTAGCTAATAACAATATTCCGATATATGCGGACTAGTTAAAATATTTTATCAATTTCGACAGGCATCGAATGGCAGAAGTAATAGGTCAACAAACAAATAAGATATTGTGGAGATTGGAAAACTATCTCGATTGCATTAGACTGCATCTTAATCCAAGCAAATCAGCCCAGCTCACGATCTGCAACAGAAAAATCAAAGCTAACATCCCAATTACAGTATAGGGTGCTCCAGTTGCGAAGATAACCTATCATTTGGATCTTGGGCTAATGTGGGAGGGGTCTAAGTTTTCTACCCCACAAAACGAAAGCAAAAACGTTTCTGCGGTCCACCAGGCAGGAACTAGTAGGAATCCAAAACCAGGCGCTCACAACTAAATACATCATGAAATGCGTTGTCCACATCCCCCTCGTTTCGCAAATTTGTTTCTCAGATGGCTTAATGCAGTCATTGAGAACCCCTTCACCATTTCACGAGCCACGTTGTAATCGAACCTCAACATCAAGACTTGGATATTGTTTGTTATTATAAGGAACTTGCTGACACTTGCTCAACTTCTCATCGGGAAGCGAGATCCACCGAATAATTTCATACAACATAATTTCACGACCCAACGCGAGGATCTCTACTGGCCCGAGGCTACCTCTCTACTCCTCACTAAATGTGCTTGACAGTCTTCGGCGATGCTTCCCAGAAAACGCAATCAAGATATTTAATACGCTTAAGATTGACGCCGATAGACTTTGCGTAGATGCCACTTACCAAAGACATATTTTTGGGGAATCTTTTCTCCTCACCCAACTGTGAAAATACCACCAAATTGATGATCACTGTGCAGAGTCTCTATGCATGCTAGTACAACAGGCGTCCGTAGAATACTCTGAGCTGTCCGCAAGCCTAAATTCTAGGAACAACAGAGAGCAGGTCTCGCTCAAGTCCATATCAACACAGACTATTGTACAATGTTGACCACCTTGTATCTTAGTCATCAGGTTGATCCTGCTAACACTCCACCCAACTGTTATTATAGACAAGATTTTATAAATATGACTTATGTAAACAATATGTTGTAAATAAGACTCGTAAATATGATTAAAGAGGCCTGTGCGCTCTGGATTCATTATCAAAACTAAAATTACTGTAACACAGAGCAAGTAATTTTACAGTAATTTTAGTTTTGATAAGACTCGTAAATATTTATTGGGACTCACATGTACTGTAACGTAACTTCTAGTGCATGTGAGTTACCACATGCACTATTAGTTATATTACAGTACATGTAACTTTTAGTGCATGTGGTAACTCACACTAGTATGTAGCTATCATCCTCCTAGCCTATAGCTGCCCAGGAGTAAATCCTATGGGATTAATAAACTGATAGTAATAATAATAATTAATGTGGAGACAATAAAGTTACTAGTCCATTTTATTTCATTGATGAGTCAATAAATGGGTCATTTTATCGCGATGTATTTCAGAATTACGTGTTTCCACAGCCGAAGAAATATCAACCAAACATTGTTTCTCAATAGAATGGGGTCCCCACTTCATTGGGGTTATGCCGTATGTAAAAAATGCTTTCCCTTAAGAAATTAGTGGGTGCCCGATCACGAACCTATGACACAATTTCCCAAGGTGTTACGAAAGGTTTTCTTGCATGGGCAAGCAAAAATGCGTTTTATAAACTTATGAGCAATTTCGGATACGCTCTCAAAAATGTTCGCCGGCCCTGTCCGACGTTGACACAAACATACTGCACGATATGGTCATTATTGTGCAATACTGCACGACTTTTTTGTTTGTGTTTCAAGTGTGTGCTCTCGGCCTGATTTCTTTGCAGTTCGGGCTGGAAAAACCCGCAATAACTCCTGGAACAAACTCCTACTTCCTCCTCCTAAAATTGGCTAACTATAATCAACTCACGGTTGTAGTTAGCCGATTTAGTTAAGGTTGCAGTAATTCAGTTGGTCCGGAGACCCTAGCTATCTTGGGGGTCCCGTGGAAGAACTGTGACTTTGCATCTTGGTAAATCTGGCTTCATCAGCATGTTCAAAGAATTATTATAACAGAATAATTGATTTTCAAGAATATCTTATTAACAAATTGTGCAGTTCTTTTAGCTTCCTTTGAGGCTAAAAATCATTGCCTTTCTTAAAAAAAAAAAGACCTGAGTTCGAATCTCGTCAATGCCGCCAGGAATTTTTATGGGCCTTTTTTCACAAAGTGGCCGAGTTAGTCGGTCTCAAGGGAGGATAGCATGGTTTTTTTTACCGGAAACTCAGGTTTTTCGTCCAGCAAACAACAACTCGACCACAGAACATACGAAATTTACAGGTATATGTATACGACTCAATATTACCTAATTTGCTGGTGCACCTAAAACCCTAGAACAACCAGCTTCCCGTTTATATATTCATTTCTTTTGATTTCTTTACAGATTTTGACTGTTTTCTGCAAATAATGATTGCGTATTGATTTTTCTTTCTGAAATACTTCTACATTTCTGGGGGCGGGATTGGAAACATCGCAAACTCCTCAGTAGCCCAGCAGGAGCAGAAAATAAAACATCGACTTAACCTTAACGAAGCGCATTGTCCATTTGCATGTGGAGCCTACAACAAATACAGATTTCACAGGGATCAATCGGTAGCTCTTCTGTCTGGGGGATGGCAGTGCGTTTGTCGAATGTGGTTGCTGGGCAACCCTATAAACAACAGAGAATATGCACAGATGGAAATGATTGCCCGTTAATATATATTCCTGTGTCGTCATAGATTTTGTTGCCGCACACCACACAAAAACACGTTGCAGCTGTCAAGGTTGGGAACCACACTGTGGAGAAGGTCTTCGCAGTAGCTCGGCTACTCTGATCGAAATTTTGAGGTCTTCCGTAGCTAATTACTTCCCCCAGCGGGAACCATATCGAGATAGTTTAAGGAAAAGGTGGAGATTGGAAAAGTTATCACTGCCGATATGTGGAGTCAGCCGGGAAGACACTTCGGTGGTTGAATTTACGCAAGCTCTTCTTTAAGAAAACGATTGTGCCATGCTGCATTATGCGTATTGATTAACGGGGTTCTAAAGGGTTTAATAGCGAGTTCAGGGACCTGTTTGGTGACCTTTATTTTGAATAAATGTATTGAGAGAGACAAACAAAATGATTTCAATTAAAAGCCTGCACGCTATAATGGTCTCTCAGACCTATTGGAAAACATCCTTCTTTTCCCATCTTTCAGGGGTGGTTTCGCCCCTCATATTTCACAGCGTTCTCTCGGGTGTAATTTTCTCCTGGCGACTTTATCACCGCGATCAATGCCGTTATGTCTTATTACGTGTCTTCTTCGTATATACACCTGCCGCTCTTCGCGGACAATCAAGGACGTCCTTCAAAGGAGATAGGTTCCTTCAGAATGGATTGCTTACACACCAATGACCTTTTCACATCAAATTTCACGTGTCTGAGTTAAAAAAAAAAAAAAAAAAAAAAGCGGTAATTTAGAAATTTATTGGAATGTAGAATTTCAGTTGATATTATTTAAAAATCATATTTTTATTTAAAACCTTTGCATTTTGGAAAAAGAAATCCTGGAGTTACGTATAGTTATAATTATTTTGCTATCAGATTATAACTTTATGGTTTTACGCTCTCTAAGCTTGGCCGATCGATTTAATTACAACTGTATAATATTTATTACTTTTAAGTCCCTTTTCTCTCAATATAATGAAAAAAGAAATAATAACTGCTCGAGTTTTATTTGACCGATTTTAATGAAATTTTGGATGGCTCAACAAATCTTTTTATATGATCCAAATATAAAATTTCATGAAATTCATCCAGTGGAAGTCGAGATGTTACATGCGGGCGGACGGACTTACAGACAGACAGACATGGTGAAGACAATAGGCGCTTACACATATATGCTGACGTGCTTAAAAGCTGGAGATAAAAATTGCCTGCGATATTGACTGGATTCGAACTCAGGCCTTTTTCGGCGTGTGGGAGAAGAGAACGGTGATTATAATCAATGAGCTACATGCTAGAGCTTTTCACAAAACGATGGTTAGACAGCATTTGGAATAATGTATTCAGGTTTGGAGACCGTCTTAAAAAAAAAAAAAAAAATAGAACTTCTGCAGAGAATTAGTTTAGTATTAGTACTAGCCATACGCTAGTATGGCTAGTATTAATACTAAATTAAATCCCTGCAGTACTAGCCATACGTAATATGGCTAGTACTCTTCCTCCTCCTCATTACGTAACTAAGACCTTTGAATTTTCTTATCTGTCAGCCTCAACTACCCACAGAGGTAATTTACTCCAGTAATTAACAAGCTTATAGACTCAGAGCCTTACAGACCTCAATGGTCTGTAAGGATCTGAGAGAGGACAGTAAAATCTCTGAGACCTCAACTTGGTCGCCAAGTTCTGTAGCCCACATAATCCAAATCTTTCCTCATATGGGCGCTCTTTTGCAGGTCTCACTAAGCGAGTTGCTGTCTTTGGACCCTTTCAAGAAATTCGATATCCTTTTTTTTTAGGTGCGGTCTCAATACTTGGACACTGTTTCAAGTATGGTCTTCAATTATACTGGGATTATAACCTTCCTATCTCTACAAGGAAAGGTTCGATAAATCGTCAATAGGACACCACGGGTGTTCCTTGCCGTCCGTCTACGTTGCTCGGAACACTTCGCATGTCCACTCTATTATAACTCCCAAATCCCTTTCTTCCTCTACTGTTTTAATTAATTCAATCCCACCAAGTGAACGAGATGGATATACTGACCATCTCTGATGCCTATTCAAGCCATCGTGAGCAAGCGCAGTGGTGCTAACCGTTAACCACTCACCTAATCTTTACATCTGAAAATTTTTCCCTCACACCCTCTATCCCTTCGTAGATGCTAGTTATAAAAATCAGAATCAGGGATTCAAAAAAGGGCGATCAGACTAGTGACTTGTGCAAATTGGCGTACACATAACTAGAAAAAAAATCCGTTTATACTCCAGGATGACCACATAGAATCAGGGAAGGTTTCAAGGTAGAAAGAATACAAGAACAGCACCGTATTTAATAGTCACGTGAACTAGAACCACGCTCAACTGAAACGCATGTAGTACTACGAAGAACGGCTTAGAGGGTTTAATCAATTTAATTTTGAAACTCCAGATCATCCTACAAAGCTCTCACGGCCGTCCCAGCGTTTTGATTTTCGCAGTAGATGACAGATGATGAAATAGTGTATGATCTGAATCCAAGAGTATTTCGAAGACAAAGACCAGGCTTAGGTACAAAAGAGGAATTCTCTGCCTTCAGAAAGAATCTTCAGTTGCAGCTGCAGAACAAATCGAAAGTTAAAATCATTAAGTTCGGGAAACAAAAGGAAACTTGTGGTGTACAGATATTTCGACGTCTGTTTAAAAGAAAATTGCAACATCCTCGGGATAATAAATGGAACTTTTGTAGGCATACTTTTATATTCATTATCCGGAAATAAAAGATTGGAATTACAGGCAGTAGAGTTTGTTGGAGATCCATGTATAACGGACAGGAAATCAAGATATACTTCCAATCTCCAGCCAGACCACAAGGTTAAGTTAGTATCACAGAGATTGAAATAGTGTAGTTTCGCGTTAAGAGATTCAAGCTCCGTAATTAGACAAGGTGTATAAAGGACAGGAGATCGGAGAGAACCAATTTTGGTCTGACTTCTTAGTGGTAAACAAATCAGTAGGAATAAAACTCCTCGTTACCGATTCCTTTGGACATAAGCTCCATCATTCTTGCCAGAGATTTAATAGTAAGTCCCAGCACCTTTGTTTTATTTTCTCGGGATCAACAGTGGTATCAACAGTTATAATGATAACACTTGAAAGAATTCCTTTCCTAATAGAATAATGTAACTTGTGTACTTTTAAAAATAGCATGGTCTAAAGGCAAAGCTGAAACAGCCTCCAATGCAGGTAAAGAGACAGCCCTACATTCGAAGCAAAGCAAGCAAAAAAGCATCAAGGGAAGGATAGTCACATGATCACTGAACAATATACTCAGGTGTTTGTGAGTTGAGACCAATGGCAGAGATTTCCCTAAAGAAATTGGAGAAATTTTAAATTTTAAATATTTAATTACTGGAGACCTATCATAATGGAGCTTGCCGCCAAATATAATCATCTTAGTTTTGGACACAGAGACTTATCATTTGTACAAGCAGCATGTCTTGTTAAGATTTCAGTGGCATGCAACCCCAGTACAGGAAGATTTCCAAAGATAAAAAAGTAAGTCATCAACGTATGCGAGCGTTATGATATTAAGATCAGCCAGCAGTATACGACTACCAATCATCAAAAACTTCAGAAGGTTAGTTTCGGATAAAGTTGCTAGGGTAGCAGAGTCATATAGGCAAAGACAAATTATGAAGTTCAATAGGTTGGTGAGTGAAAATGTGGTACAGCGATATGATAGGAGTACCCATTTTATACATAATTTGAGTAATAGACAACTCACGAAAGAGCAGGAGGCAGTCCTTAGTTTAGGCCCTAAGTTCACGCTGGTTCCTTCGAAACCCCCCCCATTGCGGAGATAGCAATGGGTATTGAACGGGCCATTAATAAGTTTCCTGAGCCTTTAGCTAATGAAATCCGTGTGAAGTCTGCTGCAGCGTTGAGTCAGGTGAGGAAGGCATTCCCGAATCTCAGCCTTAGTCAAAAGAGAGCACTAGAAGAATTGAGAAGAGACAAAGGAACAGTTGTTTTACCAGACAAAGGGAGATCAACGGTGTTCCTAAATACAGAAGATTATAATAAGAAGGCATTGGAACTTCTGCAAGATAATAATACTTATAAGGTGACCCAGAGGAACCCACTGGTGGGTCTGGAACGGCGAGTCAATAAATTGGTACAATCCTGGTTGAACATGGAGAAGATTTCCAAGGAGAGTTACTGGTCATTACACACTACAGGTAGTCAACTCCCGCGATTCTATGGACTGCCAAAAATTCATAAGGCAGAAGTACCCTTGAGACCTATAGTTTCATTTATAGGGAGTCCTTCCTATGCGCTATCAGGGTACTTGGCCAAATTAATTGCACCCATAGTGGGGCAGTCCGAGTATGTTGTTAAGGACAGTAGAGAGTTTGTGAATTTTGTGGGGAATTTGACTATAAATGATGATGAGAGCATGATCTCTTTTGATGTATCTTTATTTACATGTATTCCTATTAATCATGCAGTATATTGTGTAAAAATGGCATTGACCAGGGATGTCTCACTTGGTAATAGATCACTGCTCGGTGTGGAAGATATTTGTACCGGGGTAGAATTATGTCTAGCTAGCACTACCATGTTATTTCAAGGAACTATGTATAAGCAGGTTCGCGGTACGGCCATGGGTTCACCCATTAGTGCCACCGTGGTCAACTTGGCCATGGAGGAGTTGGAAAGTAGGGTTTTTAGTGGGTGTTCGTTTCCTATCAGGAATTGGAGAAGATACGTTGATGATACCTTTGCCCTGGTCCAGAAGGGGAGGGAGGATGATGCCGTTTGTTGGCTTAATAGCTTCTCCCAATTTATACAATTTACCTCAGAGGTGGAAACGGGCGGTACTCTTTCGTTTTCGGATGTATTGGTCTCTAGGGTGGGTTCTAGGCTTAAGACGTCAGTTTTTAAAAAACCCATGTGTAGAGGTCAATACACCCACTATAATTCAGCACAAGCTGGACAATACAAGAATAGTGTAGCAAAAGCTTTATTTGACAGAGTAAGATCACACTGTACCACTTCTGAGGATAAAGAGAAAGAAATTAATCGTGTCACGGCAGAACTTAGAAAGTGCGGATACCCCCAGAGGATCCTGGATAGATATAGTAGAGGGGTGTCTGAGCGTAGGGAGTCGTTCGTCCCGGTAGCCACCGCATACATCCCCTACTATCCCGGCCTTACTGAGCATCTGGCAAGAATTTTACGGGGTTATAAGACACGCTGTGTACAGCTTCCTGGGCGGAGGCTGTGCACAGCTGTGTCTCAGGTCAAAGACCGTATACCAAAAGATCTCAGTAGCGGAGTTATTTATAGAATAGAATGCCCGGGTTGTGGGGAGTGTTATGTGGGGGAAACAAAACGACGGCTTAGGGATCGTCTGGGGGAACATTTAAATGCCATAAGAACCGCTGATTACAGTAAGTCTGCCGTGGCCGAACATTTTTGGGAGAAGCAGCATCAAATCTCCCCGGAGGACGCTATTATTTTGGATCGTGCACATGGATACTGGGAGCGTAAATGGCTCGAGGGTTTACGGATTGGTTCATCCAGTAAGAATACCATGAATAGAGATAGAGGCATGCGTATTCATCCTATTTTTGAAACAATTGTATTAAGTTCGGATGAACGATTTTATTTGCCATGTACCCGAGACATTTCCGCTTCCGGTTCTGACCATGTGCCGATTGAACTACGTGGAGAAATACCACGTGTGGAGGTACCGTGAACCTGCTATTTAAGGAGATGTTGCAGAAAGTCATATTACTGTTGAAGAAGAGAGCTGACGCTCTCGAAAGCTCCAGGTTTTTAGCGCTTTTAATTTTATATTTTAGCTTATTTTATGGTAAACGATCTTTTATTACAGTTTTTAGTATTCCGTAATATACAATTATTAGTTTATTGTAAATAATTTGTTTTTATACTACTTGTAAAAATTTTAGTTACAGTAAATTTTGTTCAATGGTCGGTGTATGAGTTTATTTTCTAGATATGAGTTTTCCGGACCTCAGAGGCCTCTTTCAGGACATCAAAAACTAAATTCCAAGCCGGGGAGGCGTGGAGGGTCAGAGAA
This sequence comes from Mastigoproctus giganteus, assembly GCF_048544385.1. Lineage (NCBI taxonomy): Eukaryota > Metazoa > Arthropoda > Arachnida > Uropygi > Thelyphonidae > Mastigoproctus > Mastigoproctus giganteus. Next base: position 232,419,688 of record NC_143580.1, on the reverse strand, counting down.
TTGAACTCTGGGGACAGCCACAAGAAACACATCTAGTCATAGATTGTTATTTAGTTTGAATCAGGATTGATCTATTCGAAAATGTTTGGATTGTTTAGAATAAGCGTCAAAGCAGCTGACACCGGGAGGCATCAGTGTATTGACGGCTAGGGAGAAAAAAAGTCATAAAAAGTTCCACAGTTTAGACGAGAATTGAACTCAAATCTTTTTCTCGCAATGTGCAAGAACAGCAGTCGTAGTGACGAGGGCGCATTTAGTAATCTGTTTTGCAGTCCGTACTGGATTTCAAAAGACATATCCAATCTCCATCAGTCCCTCCACGTCATCAAGGAACCAAACTAGGAGTGCCGTTCTCAAGCTTATGAATAGTTTAAGGGCAAGGTTTCCAAATAATTAATAATTCTGCAAGTCATTTATTTTTCTACAAAACTGTACCCTTTGTTCAGAAAATGACTGAGCAGATTTGGTCCGAGAGAGTATAAACGGAACATTTCTCAGAACAATAATCTCCCTTTCTCCCGGACATATCGACCCTAGGCCGTTGGTAATAACAGCTATTTGAAATATCGGCGCTCGTTTGTCTTGGAACCCCATCGGAAACTGCGCCATCAACTTATTTACAGAAAAGGCATATCTGAAAGTTTTCGCTGAGAGGGAAGCTATCAGCATTACCAATACGGAGCATTAAATTTCCCAATATTGAACCTTAGCTGCTATTTTTCAGACCAACTAAATAACATATCTCTGTCTTGTTGAAGTAGATATTGAAATTACTCAGGAGTCCACTTCTATTAGTCAAAAGAATTGGGAACTGGAGACCTGAAAATATAGTTTGCAAAAAGAATGGAGTGTTCTTATGTCAAGAGGATGGTCATTGATGTTCGGACGATGCAGACAGAAAGCATCGTGGAAAAAATTAAAATGGTCAAGTAAAACTGTCAATAAACATTAATAGTTTTGTAAGAATTGACGTAATTACAGTTGACCAGGGGCTAATACATGAGTGAAGTTTTAATGAATTTTAAAAGTGAACATTAAGGTAGATTGTACAATTAATAATAATAAAATTAACATGACAAATATATTTTGGTAATGTTATGCAAGAGTGCACTTCAGATTATTATAGTTGTGAAAAATAATTTAAAAAAAGCGAAAATATACCATATGGTATTAATATGGTATATTTTATATGGCATATGGTATAAGGCTTAAGAAAGTAATTGGTAAAGAGTGGTGGTAAAATAAATACCAAAGTAAGATACTGAAAATAAATGTTGGAGGTGTGAATAATGTGTAGGTTTATTATTAACATTGAATTATTTTGGGTTAGAGAGCATTTTATTGGAAAGATTTGACAGATTTTATACAGTTATATATGGGGATTTGATTCTAAATTGGAAATACACTGGTTGCAATGATAATTGTGTTCATTAAGAATTATAGGTAATCTATGGAAGTCCATAAAAGCTAGGATGATAGATATTAACGTTATAGGTTTGACAGTAGTGGACAATACCATAGGTTTGCTTGAGTTAATCATATTGATTACGTATTTAAAAGACAGATAAAGAATCACAGCCTTTGAGAGAACAAAGAAATGCACACAGTCGACTGGCATGGTGCAAGGCATTCCGGACTTTGGATTGGCTCTGGATCAGTGAAAATTGGTTTCTCGATTGACGTGCTATGCTGACGCTCTTCCAATCTGACGCACGCGTTTGGGGAAGGAGGATGGTTGGTGAAAGCTTACTACCTGAAAGTATTGTTCCAACTGTGAAGTTATGAGGAGGAGGGGGAGAAAGAGGTATCATGGTTTGCAGGTGTTTTTCGTGGTCCACTGGTCGCAATGCATGGAACCATGAAATTCTGCGTCAGATATTAATGTACTCGACAGTTCTGTTTGTTTTACGTTGTGGCAATTTATGGAAAAGGCCCTTAAGTTTCCAACATGACATCGCTCCATGTCAAAAGCAAGGATTGTGAACGCGATTTGAAGAGGTTAACATCGCAGCACTGCAGCGGCCATCACACAGCGCCAATTCCAACCCAATTTTGGGATTAATTGGAATGATCCAGAATTAGAGCAAAGCCAAGACAACCGGCCTTCTTTAGTGAAGTTTATGAATAGTTTCAAGGAGTGGAGCATAATGCCATCAGCTTTCTCCCAGAAATTAGATCTTCCACGACGCACTGAAGCAGCTATTATAGCCAAATGTTAACCAACACGTTATTAAATACTTTGAATAAATACGTTTTGTTCATAACCACAAATGTCCCATGACTTTTGGTAGGTAGTGTAAGTTTCTGTACTGCTCAGTTACAATAAATTGGTTCCGTTTACGTGACGTTTACTGAGTTATTTTATAGCCATCCTCTGTTCCGTCCGCACATGAAATGAGTATCACTTCCTCAATGAAAAGACAGTAACTGAGTGCACAAAGAATCACCTGGGTATCTTTCCTAAGCTTATCATCTGGAGAATTTCTTATATTGTGTTATTCCAAACACTCTTCAGATTACATTACGTCCACAATCGCCAAAGAACTACAAAAACTAGATGAAATGCTTCGCATAATGCGAAGAACCCTAGAGTGACGTCATATAGTGTATTATCTAACACACAACACTGACTCACAAGGACAAGCTTTTAATCTTCGTGGTAAGGTATTCGGCTTAGAATAACAGTCTCGCGCGAGTGAGAAATGGAATATTTGGATCAACTTCCAGGAAAGGCTAAAAAGATCTCCCCTAATTGCTCGTTCCAGTTTCGAGGTAAGCCAGCGCACCAAATTAGTCAACTAAGTCAGTTACTTGAGATTGATGTCGAGAATGAAATTGATGACCCACAAGCACCGATCAATCCGAATGGCTGAAAATTTTTTAATTCTGTTGGCGTGATGAGAATCAAAGATTTCGCATGGACGGGATGACTAACACGACACTATTCTGCTACTGGGGGGGGGGAGGTCCCTCACCTCGGATTTCCCTAATAATTAAAGTTCGACGAGACAGAGGAAGACCAAAGAAAAGATGGGCAGACCTCTTCGAGATCGGAACAGGTGGATCGCCTAATCCATGAAGGAAGATAAGATAATAAAAATGAAAGTTCGACATGTCATCGTTCACTTCACACTTTGACTCAGTGAAATGGTTTAGCAGTCTGTATTCCAATCGTGATGTTTCTTCACACTGATCGCACACAGGTCATTACTGTGTGCAAACCACATTGCAAGTAAGTGTTAATATTTCTAATGACAGCGCTTGCCCACCCACCGCACTATCCAGCGAGTTCAGCTTAATATAGTTTCTTAATTAAAGACCCAGTTCGCAGAATACACACGCACTTGCAACGAGTCTTCCTCGTAGTCGACGCCCTAATTAATTAGAGTTCCGTTAGGTGGCGGGATGGTCGTGCACACTTCCGTGTCACACAAGGGGTTGGAGAGGGGTGGAATAGGTAAGGATAGATCGTCTGGCATACATCTCAGTAAAACACAAATTACAGTATTTTTACTACAGAGAACGGGATTAAATATAATGTGAACGAGGGAATGACAGATTGAATTGATCACTGCACTGCAGAAACTTTTCTTTTTTTTTTTTTTTTTTCTTTTTTTCATTTAGGCTAACATAATCGACGAAAACAATTCTTTTAAAAATACTTTTCTTTCCTTTCAGCCGATCTAATTCGATGAAAACTATATTTCTTATTGTGATCATTCAGATGAAACTACTCTTTTCGAATAAACAGTTGGGATTTGCATGACTACACCACACCAGAGACAATAATAACGCCTTCTAAGGTTGTTGTAGAAGTTAGATTTCCAATACCTATAGTATTGGAAATATAGTAGGTTATAGTCTACAAGCTGTGAACAACTTGGATAGGTAGAAATGTTCGCCCTATGGTGGCGGTGTACAGGAAGGACATTTTTGAAATGTGCAAACATAGAGATTGAACCCACTCAATCACAATCGTCGGGCCCTTGTTAGCACGGCTGGAATACAGTTTATTCTGGTCGACAGTGAACAGGCCCTCCTCACACTGGGTAGAAGAGAGCTGAGTTCGAGTCCCGTCGATAATGTGAGGAATTTTTATGGGACTTTTTCACAACGTGGCTGAGTTAGTCGATCTCAAGCGAAGGTAGCAGGTTTTTTCCTCCGAGAAACTCGGGTTTTTCGTCCAGCAAACAGTAAATTGACCGTAGTACACATGAAACTTAGACAATATACACGGAGCAATATGGTCTTAGCCGCTAATGCTCCTAAAACCCTACAACAACAACAACAATCGTCGTTAGCATCTCCATAATACTGCGGGACTGAAGTCACTGTTCTGATTGAGTGAGGAACACTGCACACTACACATGGGCACACTACTTTGGGGCCGACCGGGCTAGCCGGGTGGGTAAAGTGCCTGCCTGGCAACCCAAAGGTCGCGGGTTCGAATCCCGCCTCGGGCTTGGATCAAAGTACTGCAAAAACCTTGGGAGGTGCAATATGGCCACAGAAGCCGATGCGCCAACGACTACGAAAAAAAAAAAAAAAAAAAACTACTTTGGGCATTGTAATCGCCAAAGAGTGAAGATTTCCTGGATCGAATCGTCGTAAGCAATGAATCGTGGTGCCACCACTAGCACCTTTCCATGAGAATGTACGAGCAACTCAACTCCCTCTTCTCCCAAAAAAAGTTTCACTCCACACCCATGACAGGGAAGGTGATCTTAAAAGCGTGGTAGTTTTTTTTTCATTGCCCTACAGTACTTCATCATGCTCATCACTATGGCAAAAGAATGGAGCAGCTATAGGATGCCACAAAGGCAAAGCATCCTAGTGGCTCAATTCAATAACTTTTTTTTTTTTTTATGACTGGTATCATTTAGCTGTATGACTGACTGGAGTTCGGATTGTTCAGCAAAGCGGTATCCACCTAGCTGTCTTGCGTCGATGTCGACAGCTGATACAGCAATGCTCCAAATTTACCAACTACTTACGTCGTCCCAAACTTTAAAAACAAAAAATACTCGGTTTAGCAGAAATCTAATTCCACCGTGGCATATCTTGTTCAAATAGAAAAATCGTAGAGCATCCAGCATTACTGAAGTAGAATTGCATTTAAATAAGAGCACCTTCTTTCAAGACACAAAAACCTATTACGCTGGTGGGAACAAACCAAAATCATTTATCTACAGGCTTGTAAAATTAGCCCAAAGCAGATTTTTCATGCTCAAAACTTCATTCTCAAATGAAGGTATTTTCTTGAAAGAGGAATTCTGTGAGGCACGTGTGTAGAAGTAGTGTGACTACTTCTACAATGTATATACAAAGTAGTCACTTTACTTTTATCATGAAAAATGCACTCTTTAACCCCCTAACTGGTAGGGAGGGTGTGAGGGTGCATTTTCTGAGTTTGTGGACGCAACTTTTACTCATCGGTCAAATGCAAATTCTCTGAAATATGAGTTCAGTTTATCAGGTTTTTTTTTTTTTTTTTTAGTTGTTGGCGCATCGGCTTCTCTGGCCATAATGCACCCACCAAGGTTTTTGCATTTTCTACTCTGATCCAAGCCCGAGGCGGGATTCGAACCTGCGACCTTTGTGTTATCAGGCAGGCACTTTACCCACCTGGCTAGCTCGGTCGGCAGTTTATCAGGGTATCCACATTACATTAGAATTACAAATGAATCTCTTTTTAATGACTCAAATCACAGATACAGTTAAATTCCTTATTCACTAGCCATTACTATGCTGAATTATGACATTTCGAAGTACTCCACTGTGTCGAATCACCCAAATGACTCGTTTTGCCCATCATTAAAGCGACCGGGTAGTTATTATAGCGTTATTCCACAACGATGATCCTCGAGGGTACCACAGTTGGCATATCATCCCCACACTGGGTGGAAAAGACCTGAATTCGAATCCCGTCAAAGACGCGAGGAATTTTTATGGTTTTTTTTTTCACAATGTGGCTGAGTTAGTCGGTCTCTGTAGAATGTGGCATGGTTTTTCATCCAGAAACTTGGATTTTTCGTCCAGCAAATTGGCCACAGAACACACGCAATTCACATATATATTATACACGAAGCAATATGACCTATGTTGCCAATGCGCCTAAAACCCTACAAAACCGAAACGATGTTAAACCTCATATAGCCTTTAAGAAGTGCTGCAACACCGATCCTACAGCCCTGACCTCAGGGAACCGAAGTTTCGTTTTGTGACTCTCTTCGGTATTTTGAAGAAAGAACACAAATGTTGCAATGGACTGAAGTGTCGCCACATGGATGCTTACTTTTAACCTGGTGCATTTCTCAGCTGGTTAAGATTGTGGCTTCCCGAAGTTTTATCTCTTCTTAGGTGCATTAATATTTTAATATTAAGATCTTAACTACACCCAAACGCGTACTGAAATGGAACCCATGGTTAGTGCAATTTGACTGATATTTCGCCGTTGCTGTACGCTAATTATCATGAAATGGATGTTCCTCAAAATAACCACGATAAGGTCAAATTTTTATTACTAGAACTGCCATATTGATATGATGTGTTTGTTCCTTCCCGTTTCCTTTGTCAGTGACGTCATAAGAGAGAATTCAGTGTACTTTTCTAAAGATCACAGAAACTGCAAACAAGACCTCTTAATTCTAAGTACACAACTTCGCTTATGAGAAACCTTAGGTACACAGCTCCAAATTGTCTCTCTCTCTCTCTCTCTCTCTCTCTCTCTCTCTCTCTCTCTCTCTCTCTCTCTCTCACACACACACACACACACACGAATTCTCTGAAATGTGAAGTTGGCTTGGAAAAACATCTACAATTATAGCAGAACACGCTGAACAGAAAATAGGATCAATGGATAAAGTTTTGGCGTAAAACTAGGAGGCACGGATCCTCCCATCCCTTCGGTTAGTAACAAAGGATATCCTTTATTCTTAGCCTTTAAAACTGCATCTCCTTTTGACTGTATTTTTAGCACCATATTAGACATTATCGCCAATTTTTTTACTATTTTTTATTTCTACTTTTACTTAATTTTAATTTGTATTTAAGTAGGATTAATCCAGAATAATTGTAAAATATAGAGCGTATGTAAAAGTTAAAAAATAATAATAAACAATACAATTTTCAAATTTATATAATTTAATTTTTAATGTCATATTGATTGTCTTATAAGGCAGGTAAATTTTGCCTTATAAGGCAATCAATGCGATAAACAATAAACTGTTTTGTTAAGGCAACAATACACCTTGTTGTTGGGGTAAACAATAAATTGTTGTTAAGGTAAACAATAATCCTAGTTGTTAAAGTAAATAATAAGGTTTCTCTATATTTCATTCTACAAAAAGACAAACCTAATCAGAAATGAGATCATCCACGTTCTTCCCACATCACCTGCCCATCCCTTTAATTTATTCAAACTATCCACTTCCACAACACCAGATAGAAGTTTGCTCCAACTGTCAACTATCCTCTGGCTGAAAGTAAATTTCCACACATCTATCCTGCAACCATCCTTCGTCAATTTGAATTTATGCCCCTTCGCGTGAGTTATCTGAGCAAGAGGAAGGAAGCTATCAAGATTTAGATTACCCAAACCATTCAGAGCCTCAAATCTCAATCAAGTCTATAGGAATAAGTTTATACTGTTAATTGCGCCCTTCTCGCTTAATAGGCAAGGAATCCGTCTCAAAAATGGGGGGGAGTGTAGGTTCAAGTTCCTCCAGGAGTAGGAGTTTTATTTTGTTAATAATTCTGCATCACCGTTGTGAATTCGGTATTAATCCATTTTATTTTCCGGTGAACCGAGAAGGGATTGGTACACTAGCATGTGTTAATGTTATACGCATACAGTGTAAAGTTCCCCTCATAGACCTTGAGGTATATTCCAAACTGTTTGCATAAAATATAAAAAAGAAAAGTGGAACCCAAAACGATCCTTGTAGAACTTCTGATATAAAAGTTATTTCTCTCACTATCCAATAGATATTATGCAATACTGTTGACAAGAAATTTAATCAACTAACAAATTCAATAATGGGTTTCGAATACCATAATGATAACACTTTAATTTTAGAAGTTTGCAAAGTTTTAGAAGTTTGTCGTGGCGTTTATCGCGAAAATTCGCGAAAAACGCCACGAAATTTCGAGATCGTATAACTCAATATCAGCAATCTAAAATCCAAAAATGCCTCTAGACTTTTTCACACGGAAAATAGTGTACTCCTTCTTCTTCTTCAAGAGGAATGTATCGTTTCCTCAGCCTACAAGTTATTTTATGGTAGGAATTTTTTACCGCCACAAAGTGCGGTTCAAAGTGTCTTGGTTGGTTAAACCTCGGGCTGTCATGCACTCCCGTACTCCATCCATCCATGTCATCCTAGGTCATCCCCTTCTCCTTCTTCATGGAAGAATCCATTTCAGGATAGCCTTTGGATATTTGGTTTCTTGCAGCCGTTTTATACCATGTTAAACGCTTTTCTTCGATAATAGCAATAATATTTTTTTCACTTCCATTTTCTCTCTTATGTCTTCATTCCGTTTTCTGTTTCTTCTATAAGTTCTCGCTGAGCGTCTCCAAATATCCATTTCTGTGGAGAGCAATTTGTTTTCCCCTCGCCTCTTCAAAAGTCCACGTTTCTGCTCCATACAATAAAAGACTTATGTAAAATAAATATGTTTCTTTGTTTTATTTAGAATATTTCTGCTCCATAGAAAGAATTTATCATGCCGATAGCCTTTCTGTCGTTTCCAATTCTCTTATTGATCTCTGCTTGGGATGATCCGTCGCTTTGTACGATTGATCCCAAACATTTGAATTTATCAAATTGTTTGATTTGAAAACCATCAATGTTTAGAATATGTCCTGATCCTTGAAGACAACATTTCAGTCTTGCTAAAATTGATTTTTAGACCCTATCATTTATGTTCCTCAAATAATTTACGACATGCATAGTCTGCATCTTCTAAGTCTTGTACTATCACCGACTGATCGTGTACAAAAATTAAACTGTGAATATAGATGTTCTTATTGACCGGCAATCCATTTTATTGCATTTTTTTTTTTTTTTTTTTTTTACCAGGATCTTTGAAAAGTGTTGGTGACATGCAACATCCTTGTAATAAGCTTTTTGAAGTGTGGAATTCAGGTGACAAAGTAGATCCTACTTTAATTCTGCATCTATTATTCCTGTAAATTGTCTTAATAATGTTAATGAATTGTCCACCAATTACCCGCCTCTTTCAGCGCTTCCCATAAGAGTTTTCTTGGAACACTATCATGTGCCTTTTCAAGGTCAATGAAAATTATAAAAATTTCTTTTCCTCTTGAGTGACATTTTTCAAGGATCTGTCGTACTGTTGAGATATGGTGTGTACATGACCTCCCAGCTGAAAAACACTTTATTCTTCTGACACCTCGATTCGAGCTTCTAAATGGTTCCTGGTCCATTTTTCAAGAATCTTTAAAAGTGGTTTCAAGATGCATATTCCTCTGTAATTTAAGCGGCTTTTCCTATAACTTGATGTAATATATTCTGATGTTATTTCTTTCGGTATTTCTTCTCCTCTCAGTATACCATTTAACAGTTTTTGTATCAAAACAGCCACTTTTAAACTTAAAAGTTTAAAATTTAAAGTCTATTAGAGGTCTATGCATAAAGTAAGGGTTGTGGCGAAAATTTCTCTATTAATACGTTTTCGGTGATGCTGTAGTCGTGCCCATCTTGGTTTTATGACTGCTCTCGCAATCTGCCTATAAGTAGTGCCGAATTTGATAAACATGGACACTCACTCTCAACATTTGGCTGATGTGTTGCCATAACAACGTCAAGAGACTCCGAGTAACCTTCAGAGTTATGAAGTTCTTGACATGATGATTTATCGTTTTCTAGATAATGTTGTTGGAATTATTGAAATTTCTGAGCGTAGTTATGAATATTCGTGTCAGAGGGTATTTAATAATCCTTATATTGTGGGAATGAATGATTAACTATTGAGAAGGGAGAAAAACAAACCTCTATTGTAATTTTTCTTCTTCTGGACCTTATTTGTATTTTTAATGCTTCAATCCTCTAGATTTTGGCAAATTAGTTTATATGGATAACAGAGTCCATACTGTTTCATCCTTGCAGCGCCTTCAAGCGATTTTCTTGGTAGCAAACTGAAACCTAGTAGAAAAGCAATCGAGTGACGTGTCTGGACAAATTGAGGTCGCGTGACATTCTGAGTAAGGAGACGACTCGTAGAATGGCCAATTCGTCGAATTATGTTTCGTGAGTCAGTTGATGATGACCGCAATGCCCTACTAAGGGTGTTTTGCGGAAGACTACTCAATCTACAGCCTTCATTATTTCACATTAATAAAATATATAAATTCATAAGCACTACCCACACTACATACAGAATTAAGTAACTCTCGATGGAAACAGAAAACAGAGATAATTTTTATATGCTTATGTTGATTGAATTATCTGAAAAAATGTGTTCGGATAATCAAACAATTTGAAAAAGAAGCTTTAAAATGACTCCTTAATTCCAAAAATTGTTTAGAAAGGTGAGGAAAACCCATCCAGATTGGGACCATTAGCACCTTACTTCAATAACCACAATCCGGGATGGAGGAACGAGAAGAGATGTTTAATAAAAAAAATTCAGTATTGCCTTCTTCAATTACTTTTTTCGCAAATGCATCGTAGAAACGTTGGATTTTTTCTGGGCTTCATTTATCAACAAACTATGACGTAAGACATGCTTCCCAGCTAATTTGGAATACTGTATATACCTGGAACTTTTTCAAATATTTGAAATTGTACCATGCGATGAAGTGACCTATAGCCAAAAGAAAAACCTAAAAGAATTACATAGTGATGATTAGCAGGCCCGGCTCCAGGGTGCGCAAGTGAGGCACTTGCCACAGGCGCCGCCTAAAATAGGCGGTCTCAGGCGTAGACAGCAAGGTTTTTCGTCCAGCAAAGCAAGCAAATCGCTAGAGAACATATTCCGGTGACGGTGACCCTACTAAATAGTCTTTTTTTTTATACTTGGGTTTCAAGAAGGCTTTTTAATATTGTTGCACACGAAAGACTGCTCTACAAACTGGGGCAATGTAGCATTAGTGGCAAGTTACTGCTATTGATAAAGGGATGGTTAAGTGGAAGAAGACAGAGAGTGGTTATCAATGGGCACTGCTCTTCGTGAACTAATGTTATTAGTTGAATTTTCAATATCTATTAATGATATAGATGAAAGTATTTCAAGCTTAATGTCTAAGTTTGCAGATGATACAAAGGTTAACACGGTGGTTAACGTCAGTAATCAGGGTGAGCTACTGCAACAGGATCTAGGAAGATTAAGTCAGTGGGCTGAGAAATGGCAGTTAAAATTCAACATTGACAAATGCAAGGCACTGCATATGAATAGTAGTAATCCCAGGGTGACATCAACTGTGTGGTACTACACAGTTGATACACTGAAGGTAGTGGAAAATGAAAAACCTGAGGGTAACTGTGCAGTCAGACGTGAAATTATCTGAGCAGTACAGACAAGCTGCCAGAACAGCTCATAGGATTTTGTCAATGATATATATAGAAACTTTGCTTGTAGGGATAAGTGGGTGATTATCCCTTTGTACAAGGCTATAGTGTGGCCTCACCTAGAGTATTGCATGCAGATCTGGAGGCCTCACTTTAGGAAAGACGTAGATCTGCTGGAACAGGTGCGGAGAAGGGCAATCAGATAGATTAAGGGAAGAAAAGGGTGCTTTTACCTATAAAGGTTCCAGTTCTGCAAATTGCGGCGTCTAGAGACTAGGCACCTGCTGGGAGATCTGATTGAGGTGGTAAAGACCTTGAGTGGACTGAGTTAGCTAAATGTTAATGGAATTCTTCCACTTGATGAGACTACATCCATGGGGAGGCATAAATTCAAGTTGAAGAAGGATGGTTGCTAGATAGATGTGCTGACGTTTGCCTTTAGCCAGCAGATGGCTGATTGTTGGAACAGACTTCCGTCTGTTGTTGTGGAAGTGGATGATTTTAATAAATTCATGCTAGAACTAGACAAATTCTTGGAGGGATATGGATGGGTGAAGTGTGCGGTTTTTTTGGCTGAATGCTATATAAGCTTGCTTTCTTGCATCGTTTGCCACTATTACAACACTGCCTTGTCCAGAGATTTTGCCTTTACTAGAACTATTTACAGAATATAAATGCGTGTCCGCATAATTTAGAAGACAACAGACAGATAAAGTTATCCTTCTTCCTACTGGAAAAAAGTCCTATAAATCATTAACAGGATACCATGTGCCTTCCTAGCTGCATGTTAAAAAAAAAAAAAACTATTTGAAAACACTACGTAAAAATTTCGTATGGAATTGTAACAAGTATTTTTCGTCTTAAACCACTTTTAGCTTCTCTCCCCCTAGCCTATAGGTGATTCCGAGATGTCTGTTCTACAGATACATAATCTGACGTGTAGGGGCATTAAACTTTAATGCTGCAATTAAACTTATGTTTCGATGTTTCTTTCGAACACATCTTTCTGTTTTCATATTTTACAGTAAGGTTAAGGCTTCTTTTTAGTTTAAGTATATCAGTTATGGTTTTGAGTTTAGTTTTACATTTCATGAATCTGAAATGCATACACAAATTACAGAGCACATGCTGCAGCAGCAGTACTATGTTCCTGCCTGTGAACTACTTGTAAAACGAGTTGTTGTTGTAGCAGGGTTTTAGGAGCAACACTAAGGCCATATTTGTTACGTGTATATTGACAGTAAATTGCGTGTTCTGAAGTCGATTTTCTGTTTGCTGGACGAAAAACACGAGTTTCCGGGAGAAAAAACCATGCTACATTCGTCTGAGACCGAATAACAGCCACGTTGTGAAAAGGCCCATAAAAATTCCTTCCGTCATCAACGGGACTTGGACTCGGATCTCCTCCACCCGGTGTGGGGGAAAGACGGCGATCTTACCAACTGTGCTACCCACGAGAACTACAAATTTCTCATAAAACGCTTAAAATGATGAGAGTAACCATGATTTTCTACACACATCTACTGTCCCTAAGTTTTGCATTGCGTCAAGGCAGAATTATAGGCATTTATGTATATTAATTTACTGTATGTTTTTTTTTACCATAAGAGGTACTTGAAAATTATTTTCCTCGAAAACACTAATCAGATAATGTTGTTGTACACTGAAAGGAGAGAATTCGTGGAAAACCTGGTTACTGGGCAACGCGACGCTGTCACCCCTCTGAGAAAAGCCATGGTACCCTCGCCTGAGACTGACTAACTCAGCCACGTTGTGAAAAAGCCCACAAAAAATCCTCACGTCATCGACGGGGCTCAAAACTCAGGTCTTTTCTACCCGGGGAGGTGGGCGATTTAACACGAGGGCCTAATCAGATAATGCATAATCCTTAACTGTGACGTTTGCACTTCACTATAAATAAATGTTCTGTTTATATTCCAGGCCGACCACGGGGTCAGAGGAGTTCGCAAGGTAGAGAGAATACAAGAAACAGCACCGCATTCAAGGGCTTGAACCCGAGTCATTCAAGGCACGTGTACTTATGCACTCGCGCGCCTGACCACTCGGGTACGGCATCATAAATATAAATAAATAAGATCTTTATTGCAAGGCTCACCGGTACACTCAGGTACCACGACTCTACAATACCCTTCACGGCATCATGCCAAGGGTTAAGGAAGAGTATTGGTTTTGCTTTAGTATATCAGCTAATAATACATTTGTTAATAATAAGCAAAAAAAAAAAAAAAAAAAAAATGTTATCTTTGTTTTGTTTTATGTATCGCTGTCATGCGCAGTAGTTAGTAGGCCTGCTGATTCACACTTGTGGCATGACAGCGATACATAAAACGAAACAAATATAATAGATTTTTTTTTTTTTTTTTTTTCCTTGCTTATTATTTCCCTCCGAATTTAGAACATCTGAAATATTCGGTGGAGTACACATTCCTGCTTCTATATGAAGAGTCACAAAAAAGTAAGTATTTATACCTTATTTGAAATAAGTTTAATCAAAGGTTAATGCATGTGTCGGTGCATACGAAAAGATCGCAATTTCAAAGCATTTGTAAGTCGCGATCTGCTCTGCTCTGCTTTGCTGTGACCTTCACCTGTCTCCTCTTATTGGCGTTCAGTAGCAGCCTGGGTTTGATTCCCATCGAAGACTAGAGGAATTTTTAAATTCCTCTTCATTCCAGGCAGCAGTTAGCTGATTTCAGGCGGAGGGTGTAGCTTCCCCCCCACGGAGAGTTAATACGGGTTTTTCAGTCCGCACATGTAAATCAGCCATAAAACACACTTCTACAGATATAAAACACTTCCATACAGATTGTATGGAAAAAATAAATTCATAGATTAAATGTAGTTTTAATGCACTATTGAAAAAAGAAATACTAATGGCGAGATTTCTATTTGTCCAATATTAATGAAATTTGGAATGGCTCTACAACTAATTTTAAAAGCTTAAATAGAAAATTTCGTGAAAATCGGTCCAATGGGAATCGCTCTTTTATATGCGGAAGGACGTGATAAAGAAAATAAGAGCATATGCATACATATATGCGAACCAGCTTAAAAAAAAAAAGAGTATACAGGATATAGCAGAATAAACAGTAAACAGCTTTAATTAATCTGAAAACGGTTAAGTTCATAGAATGCAAAATTACGGGGGTTTATTAAGTATTCTATAATGCTATAATCTTAGAAATTAATTGATATAGCTAGACAGCGTTTACTTTTTACTTCTATTAATCACAGAAAAAGAAAAAAAATAATAAATTTAAGAGAAAAAAAATCGAAGGGGCTGAAATGTAAATTTTCCTTCTCTGTGATTAATATAAGTGAAAAGTAAATATAGGCGGACCGGTTGAAAAGTTTCTAGCCTCCTACAGGAATGCTGGAAAGTTGTAAAACCCCCTTACATCAACACACTTTCTGGGACGATCCACTGGCTTTCGTAACTGGTTCAAATAAAATTCAGATTTTGACTCAAACTATTGACTACATCCATCACAGCGTTGTCACTGTCAAATTTCTGTCTTTTAAAGTCCTTTTTGAGGTTTGGAAATAGAAAATAGTCCGATGGAGCCAAATCCGGTGAGTAGGGAGGATGAGAAGGAGGCAATAATTCAGAACCACAGTCACGCAATGTTGCCTGATTCACAAACGCTGTGTGCTCCAATGCATTGTTTTCATGCCAATTTCCAGCCTCTTGAGCTTCAATTCCTCAAAAACGTCTCAGTAGGTTAGAATAATACTTGGCATTGATAGTACCACCTCGGATATTAACCATGATCATTCCTTCTGCACCTCAGAAGACGGATGCCATGACTTTCCCAGCCGACTTCTGCACTCGAAACTTTTTAAGAGGGGGAGAAAAAGGAAGCTACCACGATTTCGAATGTTCTTTTGTTTCAGGATCGAAGTGACACACACATGTTTCGCCCATAGTGACATACTGCCCCCAAAACTGAGCTTCATTAGCTTCACAATGCTGCACAATCTCTGACGAATAGAGGGACATGGTGAAGACAATAACACTTATGAATATACAGATGCATGTATATGAGAACACGCCTAACAATGGCGCCAGATGGATTTTATACATATAGGAAAGAAACGATTTTTATTAAAATATTATGCTGAGCTTGGGTCCCAAAGGAACCTGGACTAGGCCTATAGGGCGCAGCTTGAATATACAGTGAACGATCGATACTAAAACCAACTTAAGAATCACCACAACATCGGCAACTAATGCCATGAACAATCCGTATACTGTATCTATGAACTGCGAGTATTTTATGTTCGGTTTGCCTGTTGAAGAATGAAAGCTCTTGAGTTTCAGGGATAAAAAGTTAGGTTAGTTAGTCGATATGTGGCATCCCTCGCCACATATCGACTAACTAACCGACAATGGGGAAAAAAATCCATAAAAGTTCTCCCCATCCAACTTTTATAGTTCCGTGACAGTAAGCTTAGTGTTTGTAGTTTTTTTTTATATTATTATTATAAACTTTTTCTCCTCTATGGTATCCCTCCCGTGATGGTTCTAGTACCAAGTGCATGGGATGGTTGGTTGTGTCCGGATACTATTATTATTATTACTGTTGGTCGAGGAACTCTCCCTGAAGGGGATGGAGTTCCACCCCTGGCACCAAGCGTACAGCATGGTTGTTATGTCTGGTATCATTGTTGGCAGAGAAACTCTTTAACTGTCCTACATGTGTTCAGGATTGCGACATTTTGATGATCCTTGTAGGTGTTCTCTGGGAGACCCATTGCTGCTAGCCTCTTCTGTAGGGTCTTTGGCAGCATACTGGTGGTTGACACGATGATCGGGATGGTGGTTACTTGTTGCATATACCACATCTCTTTGTTCTCCTGTCTTAGGTGCGTGTACTTCCTGTTGTAGGTTTCCTTGAAGTTGCCAGTGTTAGACACGGTTATGTCGATCAAATAGTTAGACTTTTCCTTCTTATTGAGAAGGGTTATGTTTGGTCTGTTGTGCGAGATTGTCTTGTCCGTTATTATGGCGCGGTTCCATTACATTTTGTGGGTTGGAGTTCGTTCTTGCAATACGGTATACTTTCTTTGATCAATTGGTATTTCCTTGCTAGCTTCTGATGTATTATCCTGGCTACCTGGTCGTGTCTATGAGTGTACTCAGTCTGGGTGATCACCTTGCATCCCGCGGTGATGTGTTGGATCGTTTCTGAGGCCAGGTGGCATCGTCGACATGTGTCATCTGACAGTTTTGGCTCCTTGGAGAAGTATTTTCTATAGTTCCTGGTGTTGATCACCTGGTCTTGGATGGCGAGCATGAATCCTTTAGTCTTGAGAAAGAGCATCTCGCTCGTGAGCCATGTATTGGAAGCCATTTTATCTATATGGTCTTGATGGAGGTCATTTTAGTGTCTACCATGAAGTGTCTTCTTTGCCCAACTTTTTAGCTTTCTTTTTTTATTCCATCTGGGCGGGAGGAGACTCCTCGCTTAGGTTGAGTGGGGGTATGCTGCTTGTCTCTTTTCCTTATGGCCTGGTACAGTGATGCTGGTTTTTCAGGTTAGCTATCATTGTCTTCTGTTGCTCGATGAGGTTAGCTATCATTGTCTTCTGTTGCTCGATGAGGTCTATCAGACCACTTCTTCCTTCTTTCCGATTTACTGTCAGTCTCTTCATAGCTGACTTCGGGTGGTGGTAGCTCCTCTTGGTCTTCTTTCTTTCTCGTGGTATCCTCCAGCTCGGTGTTAGTTCAATATATGATCTCTTAGCACTGTAATTACATAGGTGAGAGTAGCGTGGTTGATGCTGTATAAGCTGCAAGCTTATACAGCATCAACCACAAAAAACAACCTTTCCATATCACCTATCCATTCCCTCTAATAGGCTATCTAGTTCCTTGAATTTATTCAAACTATCCATTTCTACACCTCATGGAAATTTGTTCCAACAACAAACTACTCGCTGGCTCAAGACAAATTTCCGCACATTTTTCAATTTGAATTTATACCCCCTTATGTATATGGTCCGAGCAAGAGGAAGGATGTCATTAGCATTCAGCTTACTGAATCCATTCAATATCTTGAACACATCAATCAACATTTCCTCGCAGGTGCCTAATCTCCAGGCGCTGCACTTTGCAGAATTGAACTCTGGTTCCTCTTGTTACTCTTCTCTGCACCTGTTCCAACAGATCCACATCCTTCTTAAAATGAGGCTTCAAGACTTGTATGCATTCGATGGCCTTGTACTTTTTTGTCTAAGGATAATTCCAATGGCAATTGAAGTACCTTCGTCAGTTAGAATATTTGTAGAACATGATACAAGCCACTCTTATATTTGGAGTTGAAATCAGACCAGTTTTCGGGGTTGAGGCCGCGGCATTCTAGATCCTGGGAAAGAGAACAAAAAAAGTTGTGGGGAGAAATGCTAAAACCGAAAATAAATTTTGACGAACTATATATAAGGAAATACTTTTTAAATATGCATATACCATTGGAAATAACAAAACTGAAGTAAATAAAGCACCAGGAAACCACACAAGTGAAAGATGCTATGAAATATATAAACGAGAATAAAATTCATATTTTTTACATGCAATTAACTGAATATACTGAACATAGTTGTCTATGGGCATGTTTTCCCCCCGTTCCTATTCGAACGCTTCATATGTATTCTAATGAAAATACTAAACGTTATATAGAGTGTGGAGTTTTTTTTTTTTTGTTTTCGTTTTTTTTTGGTTTTTTTGTCATTAAAAGCTATATAAATACTCGAACCTTAAACATCTCAAATATTTGGCAGTTTAACTCGCCCCAACTCCTTCCTGAAAATTTGAAGTTAATAAAGCAAATTGTTCTTTAATCAAATAGAAAACACAGTGTTTGTGATAAACATCATAAAGTTTTCGAATTTCCTGAATTTCTAGCAAATCAAATCCGATTTTATTTATTATTATTATCTCCCCCCCCCCCGCTGTTTATTCATTCACGAATTACTCAACGTGGATCATGTTACTTTGTTTATATTATACTCAAAAATAACGTATTGTTTATTATATAAACCTCAGTTAACGTTTGTTAAAAGTTCAGGGGAGTAGCAAAGGTGAGTTTTGGGGAATTAAATATGTAATAACCTTAAATTATTAACTTATTAATTCTGATTAGGAAAATATCACTTTCAGTCTAACAAGTCATGTAACATAACTACAGTATATAGTTTTAAATCTATTTTATTTCAAGCATTCCACTTAACTTATTTACATTTTTACGGTACGATAATAAAAGATTTTCTTTTTTATTTTGTTTTAATTGAAAGTTCTTACCTGAATTCTTATTATTCAAAATTCTGATAGGCAGAGATTTTCTGTACTTCGAAATATTTTACTTCTCTTGGAAGTCACACCAAAAGAAACATTGCCTGTATTTAGAATCCACCATTTTATTCCACACACGTGTATCGTAACATCCTTCATAAATTAAACATAGATGTTTTTTCTCTATTTTTCTTTTATAAACTTTGCTGTAATTTTCTATATTTTATCCAGTTTAATTTTTTTTTTTTTTACCTACAAGCTATTTCCTTCTATATGCTTTCCTTTTCTTTCTATATTCCGTTTGAATCTCTCAATGAATATCGACTATTCATAGTTATTAATTTGACAAAATTATGAAAACTTTTTTTTATTTACAAATATTTTATGTATTTTTTATAAATAGTAATTTCTTAAAAACTATCGCTGAACTTCAATGTTTAATCAAGTAATGAATAAATATAAAAAAATATATTAAGAATAATAAACTATATATACATAAAAATTCAAATAATAATAATGTATAATAATTATGTTGCTGTTGTTGTTATTATTGAAGGGTTTGGAACAATGGCTACATAGGCCATATTGTGCCTTTCAAATTAATATAATAGTTTCAAGTTTTTAGAGGCGAGAGAGCATCCATATCTTCTTTAAAAAGGAGAATAATTCATCTAGGTTTGCTTCATTTCCCAAGCTATGCTTCATTGTTGTAGGTGCCTGTAAATGTCTGTGAGATCAAAGGGAACGTTGAGTGGGAGAAGACAGAGAGTGGTAATCAACAGACACTGCTCTTCGTGAATTCATGTTATTAGTAGAGTCCCCGAGATTTCGGTATTGGGCCCATTGCTGTTTTCTATGTTTATCAATGATATTGATGAAGGTATATCAGGCTTAATGTCGACGTTTTCAGACTATACGAAGGTTGGCAGGGTTGTTAACGACAGTAATGATGGTACGCTACTGCAACAGGATATAGAAAAGTTGGTCAGATCAGCTGAAAGGTGGCAACTTAAGTTTAACATTGAAAAATACAAAATACTGCATATGGGTAGCAGTAACCCCAGGGTAACGTACCAACTGTGCAGTACTACGCTGAAGGTAGTGGAGAATGAAAAAGACCTGGGAGTAATTGTGCGATCAGATAAGAAATTTTCAGAGCAGTGCAGACAGGCTGCCAGAGCAGGTCATGCTGTCTTGTCAATGATATACAGGAATTTTACTAGCAGTGATAAAGAGGTGATTATTAGCATTAGTAGAGGCATTTGATGCAAGAAAGCAAGCTTATGCAGCATCAGCCAAAAAAAAAAAAAAAAAAACCCACTTCCACTTCACCCCTCTGTTCGTTCAAAATACCTGTCCAGTTGAGCCTTAAACTTATTTAGGCTATCAACCTCCACTACAAGGGATGGAAGTCTATTCCACCAACCAACCACCCGCTGGCTAAAGGCAAATTTCCGCACGTCTATCCTACATCTGTCTTTCCTCAATTTGAATTTATGCCCTCTCAGGTGATTATTCTGAGCTAGAGGAAGAATCCCATCAGCATTGAGCATGCTCAAACCATTCAAGGCTTTATACACCTCTATCAGATCGCCTCGCTGGTGCCTAGTCTCCAGACACTGTAATTTGCAAAACTTAAGCCTTTCTTCGTAAGAGCACCCCTTTGTTCCATTCACTAATCTTGTTGCCCTCCTCTGTACTCGTTCCAACAGCTCTACATCCTTCTTGAAATGAGGCCTCCAGACCCGTATACAGTACTCTAGGTGTGGTCTGACCATTGCCTTATACAAGGGAATCATCACCTCCTTATCCCTGCTGGAAAAATTCTGTATATCATTGACAATACTCCATGAGCTACTCTTGCAGCCCGTCTGCACTGCTCAGAGAACTTCATATCTGCCTGCACAATCACCCCCAAGTCCCTTTCATTCTCTACCACTGTCAGTGTAGTACCACAGAGTTGATACGTTGCTCTGGGGTTGCTGTTTCCCATGTGTAGTACTTTACATTTGTCAATGTTAAACTTCATTTGCCACCTCTCAGACCATCTGCTCAACCTTTCCAGATCCTGTTGCAGCAGCATAGTGTCAGTAGTGTCCTTGACAACCCTGCCAACCTTTGTATCGTCTGCAAACTTGGACATTAAGCTCGATATACCATCATCAATATCATTTATAAATACAGAAAACAATAATGGACCCAACACTGAGCCCTGAGGGACTCCACTAATAACATTAGTCCACGAAGAGCAGTGTCCATTGATTACCACTCTGTCTTCTCCCCCTCAACCACCCCTTTATCCATAGCAGCAATTTGCCTCCAATGTCACACTGCTCCAATTTGTGTAGCAGTCTTCCATGTGCAACAGTATCAAAAGCCTTTCTAAGATCCAAGTATATAATATCAAAGCTATTCCCTGCATCCAGTTCTTTTGTGACTGCATCATAATATCCAATCAAATTGGTCAGGCAAAACTTCCCCTTAACAAAACCATGCTGTGTCCGAGCTATAACTGAAGTCTTGTATAAATGATCCTGCAGTGCTTCTTTAACCAGTGCCTCCATTAATTTTCCTGGAACAGAAGTTAAGCTCACAGGTCTATAATTACTTGTGTCAGTCTTTGATCCTCCTTTGTGAATTGGGGTCACATTTGCACATTTCCAGTCTATGGGTACCTCCCCTGAGTCCAAGGAAGCTCTCATAATTATGGCTAAGGGTTTGCTTACTTCCTTTGCTGCC
The DNA here is from genome assembly GCF_048544385.1 of Mastigoproctus giganteus. Taxonomy (NCBI): domain Eukaryota; kingdom Metazoa; phylum Arthropoda; class Arachnida; order Uropygi; family Thelyphonidae; genus Mastigoproctus; species Mastigoproctus giganteus. Next base: position 232,398,103 of record NC_143580.1, on the reverse strand, counting down.
TCCTTTAATATAACTGGATAGATCCCATCCACCCCAGGTGCCTTTCTTGTGTTTATCTTCTTGTATTATCCCTTTCTTGTATTATCCCTTTATATAAGGCAATGGTCGGGCAGCACCTTCACTACTGCATACAGGTCTGGAGGCTTCATTTTAGGAAGGATATAGAGCTGCTGGAACGAGTACAGAGAAGGACAAGATTAGTGAGGAGAACAAAGGGTTGCTCCTACCAAGAAAGTTTTAAGTTCTGCAAATTGCAGTGTCTGGAGACTAGGCACCCGCAATGTGATCTGATTGAGGTGTATAAGGCCTGGAATGGTTTGAGCAAGCCCAATTCTGATGGGATTCTTCCTCTTGCTCAGATTACGCATCTGAGTTGGCATAAATTCAAATTGAGGAAAGAACAGATGTTGAAGAGATGTGCGGAAATTTATCTCCAATGCTCACATTAATATGCATAACAATACAGAAACCAGAGAATAGGCTTTCTTTGTGAATATGAAAGGAACTTTCCTAACGTCATTGTAAGTCGACTTTCGGACAGTTCTACAGATCCTGATAACTCCATGGGGTCTGAACTCATTTGTGTTGCAGTGGAACGAATTTAATGTTACTGATTCCTTTGCATATGGTGGGAGCAGCAAAATTTTCTTGTTTGCATTGGGCGCTTATAAGTCCTGACACGCCCATTTGTCCTCGCGGAACAGCACAGTGGTTGTAATCACTGTCCTTCCCGGGTAGAAGAGGCCAGGTTGGAATTCTCTCAATGGCGCGAGGAACTTTGATGCCCTCAGTCTGTCTGCGGGTTTTGATGTTAGTCTGTCTCAGGCAAGGGTAGCGAGATTTTATCTCCCGATAACTCGGGTTTTGCTTCAAGAAAAATGGACAAACCGACCAGAGAACACGTGTAATGTGTGGATATTATGCACATGGGTAGATGAGGCTGTTCTCGCTTAAACCCTAAATGACAATTTTTTTAATCGCTCCTGTTAATACTTAAGGACATTTCTACACATACGTACTTTTATTATTGCAATACAATATTTGATTGTTATATGTTGCATGAATTCGTTTTGATAACCAGTCTTGCGATCTTGCATCCAATTTTCAATTCAAATATTTATGGGAATAAATGCTTATTGAAAATTGACCTTCTGCTCTGGAGTGAACTCAGTAAAGACAAGGTGAAAAATTATTGAAATGCAAAATAGGGTGTAACTGAGAAACAAAGTAAATTTGAGAATATGTTTATTATAAATATATGCCCAAATCGTTCACCATCTTTCATGTCAATTAATGCTAAAAGTACGACCCACATATTATGAAACACTACCCTGTATATATATATATTTTTTATTTTTTTTATTTATTTATTTTTTTTGTAGTTGTTGTTTGTTTCTTTTACACCGAACAACTGAGGCTATGAGACGTCAATGTATTGTGTTGGTGAATTTTTGTACCCACAGTCAACTTGCCTGTTTTACTGAATAAAAAATCTAAACGGTAGAGGGAATCCCCTGAGCCAAAATAACTCAGCTAGAGTAAACAAACAACATCACTGACAACATTTACAAACATAAAACATTTAGGAGTGGTACAATGGACCCAGTTATGGAGTTGCCTACTTTGAGATCCTACCATTACTAACCGTTATCTCCAACAAAAAGCCAATTCCATGACCTGAAAAATGAAATTAAATTTGGTTTAATAAAAATGTTTTAATTCAAAAACTTAGGCCTTATGCACAATATGGCCTAAAACCCTACAACAACAGTCTACAATCTGAAGTAAATGGATATGATATTTCCATTACCTTATTTTCATAGACTTTTATCACTTCAGTTTGTAGAAAGGTTCCTTTTCATTAGCATTAGTAGAGGCATATGAAAGCAAGAAAGCAAGCTTATGCAGCATCAGCCAAAACAATATCTGCCTTTGTTGTTCTGAGCAATACCTCAAATTCATCAAATTTATTTTCCAAGCTCCTAGCATTAGTGTTCATGCAAGTATACATGCACCTGTTTCTATTCTTAGCTACCCTAACACAACCCATGTGTTTACTTGTACCGCAATAACTCCCAGCAATCTCTGAAATACCCTGCATCTTGTTTTCCAGGCTGCTACTCATTCCAATAGAAGCAGTGCAAGAATCACTTTCACCTCTGCCAGTGGCTACTGTTAATCTATTAGTCCTTGTATCTCCTCAATCTAGCAGTTTTCCGACCCACCTAACATTGCCTCAATAACATCAGCAAATATTACTTGTTACGTAATTCCGCCGGTCTCCTACTCTTAATATCATTAGTGCCAACGTGTACAACAATATCACCTTTTGTGCCCTTAAAATAATATAATATCCGCTCTACAACGTCATCAACCTTTGCCCCTGGCAGACATACCCTGGTCCTGTTCCATCTATCCTTTTTACATACCATGGTCCCCGTTTCCCTGACAATAGAGTCACCAACAACTACTAGTTCCTGTGGGACCAGCGCATTCTGCCTTGGGGGTTGCGGCTGTGTTGTGTGATGATCAAGTGCAAGCTCTGGCGTTGATGTGGGCAGCTGAGAGCTTGATGGGCCCCTCAATTTAGATCCTTCGAGGGCATCCACCCTGTCCTTCAAGCTCTCATATAGGCCCATAACAACGCTGAGTTGTTGCATGATTTCCTTACACTCCTTACATCGCGCGCACACAAAGACATCCCCCATGGCAATATCATGTCCCGTTCCCGATTGTTCCACAAACATCAAGCAAGCAGTGCATTTTAAAAGGCTGTGATTCAGAGGCAACTGCCACCCCTCAGTTCTCCCCTGAGTCACAGCACTCCCATTAGCTTGAACCTTTTGCTTTGCTGCTCTGGTCTGAGTCATGATTTCGATTTAATTTCAATTTCAGTACAAAATTATAACCCTAATCTTATATCCCAACACAGTTATAACACTATATATCTATATATATTTTTCAGTATCGAGTATTATCTACGAGTTCCGTTTATAAAACTTCCGTATCAAGTAATGTATTAGGCGCCTCCGTAGGCAGGTGGGCAGGAGCAGTAATGCATAGCACATGCTTCTTGATTAGACCGGGGTTCGAGCCTGTGACCACCAAATACGGAGGATGCGGAAGGTCAGGGAATGACCACCGCATATCCTCAGCCCGAATAAAGGGTGAGGGTTGGCTTCAGGAAGGGCATCCGGCCGTAAAAATTGCATGCCAAAACAATAAAAACGCTGACCCCATATAATAATGGGAAAAGGCGAGGACAAAAAAAAAAAAAAAAAAATCAAGTTATGCATTAATTAATTATGTTACGTTTGTAAAATCTAAGTCGTTATATGTATTTAGTTAAAAAGTACAATTTAATTGACAATGAAGTTTAACAAGATTAATAGATTTTACTGATTAATTGACAATATTATATAATATAATATACTATACTATACTAAGCTACGCTAAGCTCCTAACCAATTTCTTTCGGATCAAAGGTGACGTTTTTGCTTTTCTGCACTCGCTCCTCTGGATTAGAACAGTGTACCTCACTCATCGCAACCTCTCCTATACCCGATCCATTAATGCAGGTGTGCCGCAAGGTGGCGTTTTATCGACGTTACTTTTTACCGCCCTCCTTATTCCGTTTGTGTGTAACAGAGATGATGTTATTACCTACGCCGACGATATAAATTTCCTAACGGAAATATCACCATCAGCCGACAGAGGAGTGATCACGTCGGAAATCTGTAATAAGGTCACAGCTCTCTCTCTAGCCATTTCAACCATTTCGGTCTTAAACTGAACCCCCAAAAATCCGTTATTATGGTTTTCTCTCTGAAGAAGTGTCCCACATTCATACAACCCTCACTGGAGGGTTCAATTATTCCAAGTGTAACTAAACACAAAGATCTCGGTGTAACTTTCGACCCAAACCTTAGATTCAACTGTCACATCGAATGTGTTCTACGCAAGATCAGCCGAATGCGCTGGATTGCCCATCAACATCTTCTTCATAACACAGATGCAAAAACTACAATCAGATATCTGAAAACCGTTGTGTATCCTAGCAAAAATCGACTCTCCCCCTACAACAGAGGACCACCAGCATGGCCGAACAACTTCAAATCCCGCGGCTGCCTACAGGCTGAAGATCAGTGACAGATTCCTACCTGGCCAACTACTTCCTACAATACAAGCTCTGCTAATGATCGGAACTGACCTCCAGAAATTCGCTTCGGATCGCAATTACAGGAGCTCGTTGGACGAACTTGTTCCCCTTTTGTTTGGCCCCTGATGTCGAAATCTAAGTTAAACTTTAAACTAAGTATCGTAACTAGGAATATAAAGCTACTCTAGAAAATAAGTTAATATGCCAATTTAATCTAACAAAACAGAAAAAAATATCTCTATTTCCAGGAGCAGTAAAAACTTCGCCTGAACAAGGCTACTCTCGTTCCCAAATAGCATACTCCGGTACAGCCAACAGATCAGTGGAGTTTACAATAAATCAGTCAACACAAATTTTAATCGTGTTTAATAGTCATAGGCTTGAATCCCGGTCCACTCAAAGAACGTGTACTACTGCATTCGCGCTCCTGACCACTCGGCTACGTCAAGCCTTTTTTAAAAGAAGGGGTTGTTTTAACAAAGTCTTTACAAATTCTCCAAAATTTCGAAAAAAACATTTTTATCAATCGTCTCTCCTCTCACCCAAATAAAATTCATGTTTGTGTCTATTATCTAGTTACTCTAGTACGCTTCAGAAAGATAACGAGTAGTTGATTGATTTATAACAGACTTACCTTACGCTGGAACTCAAGTGACAATTAACAATCAGTTTTGTCCCCTTGTCTCTATGGTAAATTAAACCACAGCGTGGAAGATTAAACAGTCCTTATCATTTGGAGATAAGGCTGCAACATCGCGTCCCCTCCTGATACACAGAGCATCGCAAAGTATCACTGGCTGATAACATAATATAATTTTGGATTAAAAAATAGGAATAAGAAATAAAAATGAAAAGCGAAAATAAAAAAGAAACAAAAATTAAAATGCTTTAAATTTATTAAAAACAACTTTAATTGCTAGTTTCAGGTAGTATGCGAAAAATGATGACTTCATAGAATACTTTTCATGAAATTTTAATATAAAATGCCAGTAAAAATAATTAGAAGACTTCGCGGCACTAAAATTACGATATTATTAGTTTTTATTTCTTATTTTTATTTGCTGGCCCCCTTCGAGAGCGGAATCTTGCTGGCCTCTTGAAGCAGGATGTGAATGCCATCAGTCACATGAACCTATGAGTGCACGATCTTTTGTGCTGTCTATTTGGTAGGACGTTGCGTTCATAGTGGACATAGTGTGTCACTATAATACGGCAAGAGTGATTGCCCACAAAACCGTGTAAAGCAAAAAATTCTGCTAAGGACAGATAGGTGTGTGAGGTTCCATGAGTAATGCGCTGTTTGCGTTTCTCATCCGGCCACTTAGTTACTGGAAGGCTCTCTCCCTCATGGATTGAGCCTTCCAGCTTCTGTCTACAAACAGAACGAGGAGCCAGGCCAGAACAGCAGAGGTTCATACATCTTTCCTCCAGCAAAGCTAGGAGGGAGAGGTCTCAGGAAATTGAGTAAGAGTAAGTTGGAGGATATAAAGAGAGGACCTTAGAGGATGAATTCCTTTAAGTGAGAAGAACAGGTCACTACTAATGACGGGGGAGGGGTCGTTATTGATGAAGGGTTTTAGGAACATCAGCGATTAAGGCTATATTTCTCCGTGCTTGTGTTCTGAGGTCGATTTTCTGTTTGTTGGACGAAAAGCCCGAGTTTCTGAGAGAAAAAATCTTGCTCCCTCTCCTGAGACCGACTAACTCGGGCATTTTATGAAAAAGGCCCATAAAAATTCCTTACGTTATCGAACTCAGGTTTTTTTCACCCGGTGTGGGGAGGACAACGATCCCACTAACTTTGCTACCCACGAGGGCGATCTATTGGGAATCCTGTAGGAGGGAGGGGTTGGGGGAGAACATAGAAGTAAAGTGGAAAGATTGCATAGTTTTTATAAACAGTTTTTGTATATAGTTTCTTTTGTACTATATACATATACTATATACCAGGGGTGGCCAACGAGTCGATCGCGAACTTAATTTCGGTCGACCACGACGAATTTTAAATGTACAGTCATCTGTCGATTTCTGCACCTTGTGCAATGAAATTTTTGAGATGGTAGATCGCGGCACATTTTGAAGGAAAAAAGTAGATTGCATCACAAATTAAGTTGGCCACTCCTGCTATATACAAAATGTATATTGTATATTTTCTGTATATAGTTTTAAGAAACATGTATAGTAGTATATCGTTTTATTGTAAAGTGGCACCGGACCCCGGCGTGGTATACGCTGTGGCGTAATACAAACTCCGTAAAGGCCAGAGATAATGTGAGTTTTAGTGTAGTCTGCGTAGAATAATGTTGGGGTGGGATCCTCCATTGCCGGTCCATCACCACGAGGAGGTAGGCCCAGTGGCGGATTCCCGCAAAGGCGCACGAGGCGCGCGTCTGGGGTCTCTTAAATCGAGGGGGCCTCAAATTTCAGGTCTCAAAAAAAAATTGTTTCATTTTAAATTTTTACACTCATCTTTATTACCGTTACTGAATAAAACTATAATTTAAGAGGAGAAGTTAGTAAACTCTTATGCGAATATCCCTACATATTATATGAAATATCTATGCGAACTAAGTGGATCTGAAGTAGAATACATATTAACATTAATGCTTGAATTAAACACTTTCAGTTTTTTTCCTAATGGAGGTAATTCCACGAGTGAAGAACCCTGTGACGATATTGCTCAAGAAACGATATTAGATTTGTTCGCAGAGGCAGTTTAAAACTATTCGCAACTAATTGGGAACCAATAAGCAAACTCAGTAGTCTTTTAAAGCCTCTGAAATCACTACTGCGCTGGCTCACATGTAACGGAGCATCGTCTTTTTTAATAGCTTTCGGAACTAACATATCACTCACGAATCTGTTACAAATTACTAGAGTTTGGTGTGGTTGGTGTTTTAGTGTAGGAGTATTTTTGTTTTGTTATCAAGTAAGTATCTGTAATATCTTATGTATTGTTTATGTATTTATCAAAACTCAATTGTTTGACGAGGCGTGACATTTATAGCAAGTGATAATTGGGAATTAATTTTTTAATTCCCAATTAATAAAATATGTACGAAAGAATTGCGCAACCAAAATGATTAAAACCGCAACACCAAATCTAGAGCGCGTGCTATAGTAAAAACGTGCGCGTAGAATGCACACTGTAGTGGTACCAAAAATATTTAGAGGGAGTGGACCTCAAAATCGAATTGCGCCTGGGGCCTCTCAAGTGCTAAATCCGCCACTGGGTAGGCCAGGTTTAGGTAAAGTCTCTGGCTAGAGCGAACCCTGGTCGTCGCCTGAGCTTGCCAGTGAGGGTCTATAAAAAAATACATCATAGTTGTGACTCGCCTCCTCGTGGTAAAGTGTAAAGTGTGTTTAGGGTCAAACGGCACCAGGGGTTTCCCCCATCTCCGCGTTGCTTTCATTGTGAGTGAACCAGTTCGCTGGGAAATGCCAGAGATTTAAAAGTGTATGGATATTGTATATGTGTAATGTCACCTCGTGGTATGAACGGGTAGTGGAAATGTTGTTGGGTTTTACGTACAGCAGCGACTTAGGCCATGTTGCGCCACATATATTTATATATTGCGCCATATATATCTAACTCAGCCAAATTGTGAAAATAAAAAATATAAATAAAAAATTTTTGACGAGATTAGAACCCCAGTCTTTTCTTCCCTGTTTCGGAAGGACGATGCTTATAAGCATTATGCTACGCGAGGGGCCAGGGGGAGGGCGCCGGGAAGGAGCCTTCTTAGCGACAGATGCTCCCTGAAACAGAATGAATACTGTATCGTGATTCTGTAATATAATGTGTTAGAGCTGAACTAACGTTCAGGAGCCGCGGTACGTACGATACAATAAACGTGCGCATGTTCATGTCCACTTGCCCTTGGAAGAGGAGTAAGTGCAATACTAAAAGACATCTACAATATGAGATATAATTAAAACGATGCCAATTCATTTTTATTTTATTTTATTTTTATTTTATTAATAGCAAGATACACAACAGGTAACCATTAACAGTGTATCTGAGATCAGATCAATAAACATAATAACAATAATATGAAATCCAACAGGACGATAAACATTGATATAGATTCAAACAATAAAAGCATATGTACAAAAGAGGATTGTATTAAGTTAAGTTACCGGTAAAACAAGTAATAATTAATCCGTTAGAGAATAGAAAAATAATATAACAAATAATAAGCTACAATAATTAGATGTGAGCTAGTCACTTTGCAGTTTAAGAGAAGAGGCAAACTTGTGGATGGAGTTCATCAGTGATTAGGAGTTGTCAAAGAAGTCAATGAGAGAGTCATTTGCTGATTTGCTGATTCTGTTCAGTGGACTGAACTTCATAAAGTCCGTGTTGGCAGAGTCAAGGCGATACGGTGTAAGGTTCCTGACTTGTCTACAGGGAGCATTGAAGTTTATTTTACTCAGGATATCAGATGCTTCATAAATTCCAGTGATTACTTTGGCTAGGAGGGCGATGTCAGCAGTAACTCTTCTAGTGCACAGAGGCCTCAGATGAAAATAATCACACAGCGATTCATAATACACTGAGTGATGGAATAGAGGATTGCGGTACGTAAGGTAACGGACAAAATTTTTTTGGACTGCTTCAATTTTGTTAGTTAAAGTCTTTGTGTGAGGATTCCAGATGGGTGAACTGAATTCAAAGATTGGCAGAACAATAGTTTTATAAAGGATAACCGCATATCTGTAGTTTTTGAACTTGTATGTGTTCCGTTTGATGAATCCCAGTGTTTTGAATGCTTTGCTGGTGATTTTAAGGACATGGGCATCGAATTTAGCACTGCTGGAAAAGAGAATCCCCCAAGTCGTTAACTTGGTCACACCTTTCGATGATCACAGAGTTAACAGTGTACTCCGTATTCATTAATTGTGGAGATCTGCAAGATGAGAAAGAGATTACTTTGCACTTCGAGGGGTTAGCAGACAAGCCATTCAGAGATAGCCACAGAGAGAATTTATTGAGAGCACATTGAAGCTGTTGAGCATCGGTAATCTCCTTCACTGCTGAGTAGATCTTAAGATCATCTGCATAGAGAGCAACTTGAACATTGGAGGTGTAGATGAAAGAAGGAAGATCATTTACGAAAACAATGAAGAGAAGAGGACCTAAGGAAGAGCCTTGTGGTACTCCGTTTAGTGGTATAAAACAGTCTGAGTTCACTTGATCGATGATAACTCTCAAGGAACGATGCGTAATATAGCTGCGTAGCCATGAGAGCAAAGGGTCACGGATACCATATAGCTTAAGTTTTTCCAGAAGTTGTTCTTGCGGGACTTTATCAAATGCCTTAGATATGTCTGTGTAGACTGCATCAACTTGTAGGTGGTTATCAAGAGCTTCCGAGGTGTATTGCCAGAAAGGAAGTAAATTTGTGATTACTGACTTGCCACTGCAGAAACCATCTACTTTGGTAATTTACTGTGTATAAAAATGATGCGATTGCACTAACCCGTATATGAGTAATGCAAGGCGAGAAATTTTCATTGAGGGTTGACAAAATTAAAGTAGGAAAATTAGTAATTATTTACAGTCAAAGTTATAACTTCTGCCTTCACCACGAGTTTTCCAAACCGTCCACGTGATCATCAGTAACAATATATGTTAACTTTTCCGACCTCCATCTCTTCTGGTTTCCCCACGGTGGTGTACCTGGCTGTATGATAATTTCATCATTGCAATTACTCATATTTTTGCATTTTTAAATGGCTCTACTTGAATTTCAACCGTACAAGTGTCAGCGTTTCGCTGGCAGCATACTGGTCATAATCGGCATCATCCTCACACTGTTATAAAATCCCCGCGTTTAAACCCATCAGCGACGCGAACGTAATTTTTTTCTTTTTTTTTTTTTTTTTATCTTTCACTCTGCACATGAGTTAGTCGTTCTCAGCAAGGACAGCAAGGTGTTCCGCATTTTTCTCGAAACTTGTATTTTTCGGGCAGCAGAACAGCCAAACCGACCAGAGGATAGATACAATTTATAAATATTATGCGGTGGATAACGGTTTTCTCGGGTATACGTAATACATTTTTTAGTACAGTCACGCGTTATAAAAATCCCTGTAAGGGTCCAGTTGGTGAGTCGATTACAGATACTCGTTAAATTGTATCTTTAATTGATAAAAATTTACTTAAAAAAATACAAATCGCGTATATACAGTACTCAAATGCAAACCCAACAGCTGTTCGTGTAGTTTCGCAATGTAATTTCTAGCCGGTAGGTGGCATTGTTAATGTTGGCGATTATTAGCAGACGTAAGAATATGTAATTCACCTGCTGGGGATGTTGTGTGTACCGTTATGGTTGAGAAGGGATTGATAGAATAATACGGGTCGTTTAAAATGAGTTTACCTGTTGTATTTAATGGCTTAAAGTTTATATGTTGTATTTACAGATGAAAAAAAAAGAAGAAAACATGAATTCACGTTCAAACTTTATTCCTTTTCCTCTTGCCTTCCGACGATGGTTTTTAGCAAAGGACTCGAAAACTTCCGGTACATATCACCTCATCAAAGAAACGGTAAAAATTATTTCGTTATGTGACGTTCTCAGACAAATTATGTCACTAAAAAAAAGAAAAAAAAATTCATATTTCACCTATCCAATCCATCCACTCCAATAGTTGGTCTAGTTCCTTGAATTTATTCAAATCCATCCACGGTAAATCTCCACATCTTGGGTACTAGTCCATATTTTGACAAACGGACAGGAACAACGTAGTGATTGGCAGACGCCACTCACTACCTACCCCGTTACTGCCCTCCTAGGTTGATATGCCTAGGATTTTTATCGCGAGCTCGTTTTCCGATTTTAAAACAGTGGGATGGGGGATAAACACCCTACCTAAACTAAGCACTCCGTCTGTTTGATGACACAAAACAATCAGAAAAAAAACGCCATCACAATAATCACCCAATCACAGAACTTGACCGTACAATCATTGCATTCTACGCCCACTACGCGGAGATAAGTGGTACCCAAATAATGGATTTAACCCCATCCACTTTCACAACAGGTGGAAGCATGTTTTGAAATTGGTTTCCTCTAACTTTTGATTTAAATTTAGTATGACTCTTATAATTGCTTAAAAAACTACAGTCGATTTCTGCCTGTATTATGTTGTATGATAGCAACATTTGAATTCTCGAGCCATTGTTGTAGTATTGATATAGCATATGTTGGAGGTTTCTATGTAGTTTGTAGCAGCGTAATCAGTATCAGAAGAGGATTATAAACTGCAATTTATAGCACCACATACGTGTTTTAATAACTTTACTTTATCACGTAGCCTGTAATGTATGATATTAATATTCGTAGAGCTGCTCATGCAAAATACACATTCAGTTTGTCAGCTACCCAAGCTGATCAACAGTCAAACCATCGATATCAAGTGGACCAATCTGATTCATCCCTTTCATTTTAGAGTTTACATAAGTAAAGAAGCCTTTCTTGTGTTTGTTTTGCATCCTTTGCCAAAGATTTCATGTAATTTCCTTTTGCCTGCCTAACCTCTTTTGTGACTTGATTACATACTAGTTCATATACACCATAGACTTTTGTGTTGCATTTTTCTTCTCTGCCATGAGTCTCATTAGTTCTTCTGACATCCATTTAAGCCTAAACCTTTAAAAATATTTCTTATGTCTGCTAATAATCGCCAATGCTAACCAATCCTCGTATTTACTTGTTCCATGATGACTCCCAGCAGTTCTAGAAATCCCCCAAACCTTGTTTCCCAAGCTGATGCTCATTCCAATAGAAGCAGTGCAAGAATCACTTTCACCTCTGCCTGTGGCCATTGTTGTTCTATTAGATTTAGTATCCCCCCAAAGCTAGCAGTTTTCTGACACTACCTCAATAGCATCAGCAAATATTCTTGCACCCTTTCTATTTAAGTGTATCCCGTCTCGATAGAAGCAGTCTCTCCTGTTAACAAGCACTTAGAAAAATTCTACCCCATGAGCCTTGCACAGTCTTTCCATGGCTGAATTGATTGACAAGGCTCTCATCCTCCCACCCAGTGGTTCTCAACCTTTTTTCACTCGTGTTCCACTTCTGAGTTTCATTCACCTCTTTGGCCCCACCCCTCATATTGTTTAATTGTAATAAATGTAATGTTTATAATAAATATGTACTTTATTAACTGCACTTTTTATTTATAACATGTATTATTTGTTTATAATATAAGGAATATTAATAATAAAAATGGGGTTTATTAACTACAATCTTTATTTATAATAGAATTTTTACCCATATAATATTTTGTTTATTTACAATATATAATTATGTTTCTAACAAAAAATATTACAATAATATTACTGTCGCTTAGTTTAGTGAGATCCTTGCGGCTGATGAGAACAAGCAAGTTTTTGTATATTTGGTTGCAGCATTGTTAGAGATAATCGAAGATCACCTCTCTTCACAATATCAAGATGGTTTCGAGCTTTTGATAGCAGATGAAGAACTCGACTAAATCCAGATTCAACAAGATATGAAGTGGTAAATCCGATAAAAAAAACAATTTTTCCCTCTCCTAAAGCTGTGGAAAGTTATTTGCAATTTAACTGCTTATCCAGAAATGTTATTTGTTGTTTTTGAATCTAGCTTGGGCTGTTATATCACTTTGCAGTTCAATGAGACTTTCTTGTAATACGATGTCAACATCAACCGCATTTACCTGAAATGGATCCACAACCCAGTCCAGGATAGTCATCTCTAGCAGGTCGATGAACCGAAATTGCATATCATTATACAAATTCTTCAAATGCTCAATATATACAAAAAAAATCATGATCTTGCAATTCTATGTCAAGAGTGGCCAATGAACGAAATTGCATTAACTCACAACATCCAATATTATTCCAGAATAGTTTGAGTTTTTCACAAAAAGCAGTAATGGCCTCTTTGCAAGACATAAGATTGCAGTTTTTTCCTTGCAACTGTTTGTTCAACCAACTCAACTTTTCGAATATATCTGATAGATAAAATATGTCACACTTAGCAGCAATGATCTGCTCTCCAAGCTGCTTATCACTTAGAAATGATACAATACTGCCCCAAAGTCCAACAAAATGATGACGACAATTACCTTTTGATAGCTATCGGACTTCTGTATGGATTAATAGGCGTTCAAATTCTTCCTCATTTTCTTTGCAAAGTTGTCGAAACAGACAATTTTGAAGTGTATTTGATTTGATGTGGTTTGCAGCTTTTATTACAATAACAAGGGCATTGTGAAAATGGCTTCCTAATTTTTTTGCAACCAAATGTTGACAGTGGACCACTCAGTGTATGCAAAAAAACTTCAGGCACAGCATTTTTTAAATGAGCAATGACTCCTCTGTATCTACCTACCATCGAAGCAGCACCATCAGTTGTACAAGCTATTATATTTTGTCGTGGAATATTGTTTTCCTTGAAATAATTCTTAATTTCTTCAAATATTGTCTCACCTTTGATGTCTGTCTTGAGCTTTTGGGCAAAAAGCATTTCCTCATTAAGCTGATCATCATTCAAAAACCTAACATATGTCATCAGAGGGGCTTCATTATTTAAGACCCAGATTTAAGGTTGTGGTTTAAGTACGATAGGTTCTATCCCTTCTAATTAAGGTACACAAAAGCAAGGATATTGAGTTATCGTGTTATTATATGTACTGATCATTTCATATTTTTATTTATTTTTTATATTAATAATAATTTTATTTTAGAAGTGAACTTTTTGTGGCCCTCTTAACAGTTTCCATGGCCCCCCAATTTTATGATTTTTTTCCTATGGCCCCTCAAAAATATGGCATGGCCTCCTGGGGGGGCCATGTGGCCCCCGTTGAGAACCACTGCTCCCACCTATTGTGTGTGGACAAATTGCAGACACTTTCAAATTTAACCCTAAATCGCGACCCACTTCCACAACAACAGGTAAAAGTTTTTTTCCAACAATCACCTACCCACTGTTCAAAGGCAAATTTCTCCACACCTATTCTGCAACAATCCTCAGTTTGAATTTATGCCCAATCATATGTGTAGTCTGAGCAAGAAGAAGAATGCCATTGACGTTGAGCTTACTCAATCCATTCAAAGCCTTAAACACCTCAATTAGATCTCTTTGCAGGCATGTGGTCTCCAGATGCTGCAGTTTGCACAGTGGAAACCTTTCCTGGCAGGGCTGTACTTATGAGCAGGCATATGAGGTGAGCCTCGGGGCTCACCATAGAGGGGGGGGGTCTCGCATAGCCTCTCTAATCTCATATTTTTAAAGTGATTATTTCTTTTTTTTAATGCCCTGATCTAAACTAGGGCATTAAGCTGATCATCATTCAGAAACCTAAGCCTATGCAGATGATCTCACTTTGATCCTCGCCGCCAACTCCAGGGCTCGGGTTGAGAACCTCGCTAACAGAGCAATGGAAGTCTGTTCCACCAACCAACTACCCGCTGGCTAAAGGCAAACTTCCACACATCTATCCTACATCTGTCTTATTATACTCATCAGATTCATTAGGCCTATAACACACTCCTACTCTCAATTTTGATCTCCCAATGCTTATGTCACACCAAACTGACTCAACACTGCACTGTCCAGCGATGTCGACTGGCTTCACTTCCTTGGATTTTATGTATTTCTTAACTAATAGCATAACCCCTCCTCCCTTCTTATGCTGTCTATCCTTCCTGTACACGTTGTACTCCCCAAATTCCAGTTCTGCATTCCTTATATCTGTGTGACATCATGTCTCTGATATCCCAACAATATCTGCCTTTGATGTTTTGAGCAATACCTGAAATTCATCAAATTTATTTACCAAACTCCTATCATTGATGTACATGCAAGTATACATGCACCTGTTTCTATTCTTAGCTACCCTAACACAACCCATGTGTTTACTTGTACCGCAATGACTCCCAGTAGTCTCTGAAATACCCTGCATCTTGTTTTCCAGGCTGCTGTTCATTCCAATAGAAGCAGTGCAAGAATTACTTTCACCTCTGCCAATTTAGCATTAGCATTAGTAGAGGCATTTGATGCAAGAAAGCAAGCTTATGCAGCATCAGCCAAAAAAAAAAAAAAAAAAAAAACCCACTTCCACTTCACCCCTCTGTTCGTTCAAAATACCTGTCCAGCTGAGCCTTAAACTTATTTAGGCTATCAACCTCCACCACAAGGGATGGCAGTCTGTTCCACCAACCAACCACCCGCTGGCTAAAGGCAAATTTCCGCACGTCTATCCTACATCTGTCTTTCCTCAATTTGAATTTATGCCCTCTCAGGTGATTTTTCTGAGCTAGAGGAAGAATCCCATCAGCATTGAGCATGCTTAAACCATTCAAGGCTTTATACACCTCTATCAGATCACCTCTCTGGTGCCTAGTCTCCAGACACTGTAATTTGCAAAACTTAAGCCTTTCTTCGTAAGAGCACCCCTTTGTTCCATTCACTAATCTTGTTGCCCTTCTCTGTACTCGTTCCAGCAGCTCTACATCCTTCTTGAAATGAGGCCTCCAGACCTGTATACAGTACTCTAGGTGTGGCCTGACCATTGCCTTGTACAATGGAATAATCACCTCCTTATCCCTGCTGGAAAAATTCCTGTATATCATTGACAATACTCCATGAGCTACTCTTGCAGCCCGTCTGCACTGCTCAGAGAACTTCATATCTGCCTGCACAATCACCCCCAAGTCCCTTTCATTCTCTACCACTGTCAGTGTAGTACCACAGAGTTGATACGTTGCTCTGGGGTTGCTGTTTCCCATGTGTAGTACTTTACATTTGTCAATGTTAAACTTCATTTGCCACCTCTCAGCCCATCTGCTCAACCTTTCCAGATCCTGTTGCAGCAGTGTAGTGTCAGTAGTGTCCTTGACAACCCTGCCAACCTTTGTATCATCTGCAAACTTGGACATTAAGCTTGATATACCATCATCAATATCATTTATAAATACAGAAAACAATAATGGACCCAACACTGAGCCCTGAGGGACTCCACTAATAACATTAGTCCACGATGAGCAGTGTCCATTGATTACCACTCTCTGTCTTCTCCCACTCAACCACCCCTTTATCCATAGCAGCAATTTGCCTCCAATGTCACACTGCTCCAATTTGTGTAGCAGTCTTCCATGTGCAACAGTATCAAATTTAGCAGTTAATCAGCGAAAATATGAATCTGGAGATTCTAAATGAAAGAGGCAATGAGAAAAAGAAGATCAAATTCAAAAACAGAACAGATTGGTAAAAATAATTGTTTTTTTTTCTGATTATATTTAGATATGCAAGTTTTTTTTTTTTGTTTTTCTTTGGACTTCGATATCTTTAAAAGAGCTCCCCACAAGAGCTTAGCATCTCAGGCCCTGAGAAGTGCAAGTAAGGTCTTGTTTCCTGGTAGTGTTTTTTTTTTTTTTTTTTCAACCCCTTGTTCCTCCTTACCAATCTCATTGCTCTTCTCTGCACCTGTTTCAACAGTTCTACATCATTTCTAAAATGAGACTTCCAGACCTATATACAGTACTCAAGACGTGGCCTAATCATTGCCTTATATTACAGGATAATCACTTCCTTATCCCTACTGCCAAAATCCATGTATATTATTGACAAAACCCTGTGAGTTGTCTTAGCAGCTTATCTGCACTGCTCAGAGAACTTCATATTTGACTGCATAATTGCTCCGAGATCTTTTTCATTTTCCACTTTCCCGAGTGTGCCACAACACAGTATATTATTCTGGGATTACTGCATACCCATATGCAGTACTTTGCATTTGTCAATGTTAAACTTCATTTGCCATTTCTCAGCCCATCTGCCTAATTTTTCTAGCTTTTGTTGCAGTAGCATACTCTAATTATTGTCATTAACCACCCTGCTAACCTTTGTATCAATACCATTAATAAATATAGAAAATAATAATGGGCCCAGCCCTGAACCCCAAGAGACCACTAATAACACTGATACAAGAAATGCAGTACCCATTTATAACCACTTTTTTTTTTTTGGCTGATAACATCAAATATATTTGTAGATGTACAAGTACATATAATAATTTGAGAAAAAAATTCTATTCTACATTATATTTTTGCTGTCTTTGCTGCCCGAGGAGGCTGTTGCTCCTCCATTGACAGGACTTGGGTTTACTGTTTGCAAGGAAGCCTGAGGCTTTTGCTGCACAAGCCAAAAAAAATTTGAGTTACCCTAAGAGAGAGAGAGAGAGAGGAATGATAATATCCGACCCAGGATCCTGGGTGTGCCGGGTGCATACTCGCCAGATTCGCAGGCCTATGCGGATGATCTCACTTTGATCCTCACTGCCAACTCCAGGGCTCAGGTGGAGAACCTCACTAACAGAGCTCTAGGAACCCTCCTAGAGCTCTGTTTGGGCTGAGAAGCATAAATTGGCCATCTCTGTGACCAAAACCCAGCCCATTTAACTCCAACAAGACCACCACAAATAAAAATTTATGACAGGATGATCAGACTGAAAACTGAGTTAAAATACTCCTGGATATAAATCTATCATTTGTCCCTCATCTCAACAATATCCATGAGAAAATAAAAAAGTTCTTGCCTGGACTGGGAACTGAGGAGGTGCAACCTTGTGCTCTTCTACAAGGCAGTCTTTATTCCGGTCATCACATATGCCTCAGGCACCTGGTACCGTAAATCCTCAATAGCAGTGAACCGGAGAAGACTGGACATAATCCAAAGACTGAACCTTTTGACCATAACACATTCCTGTAACATGGTGTCAACTCATGCACTTCAGGTGATTGTGGGGACTCTACCCCTAGACCTAGAGGTTGTCCGTGTGGGTATGCTCTACCATCTGAACCGTGGAACCAGCACTACATTCACGAACTTTACTACAGATCCTACCAATAACATACATGGAGAAAAGGAGACTACAAACTCATCTGATGACCATCTGGCAACAACACTGGACAGACTTCACAAAGGGAGAAATTACATGAAAGTTCTTGCCAAGTGTAAAAACTGCATATCCACAATATCCGTCCTGGTTCTACCCAGGCTTATATACGATCTACCTCCTCACAGGGCATGGAGCAATCTACTGGGAATTATTTATAACCCAAGTTGTGCCTGCAGCTCCCTGGAGTCCTGGCACCATCTTATGTACAACTGTGAGTTGTACAAAGATCTTCATGGTCTACTTGTCATCCAACTTCGTTTTATACCTACAGATCAGGAGCATCACCTACTGGAGGATGAAATCGCCTACAGAGCCTTTTCTGACTTTGCCCAAAAGATGTTTGCCAGATGCCAAACACTTCTGCCACCTGCCAACCTTAACCTACTGGGTCCATCTTAGATATAACCTCAATCCCTGGTCAGCCTGCATCAAGGAAATCACACACCATAGAAGAACCAGGCTGTAACAACAGTGTGCAAACCAACCAATCACTACATCATCATCACCACAAAGAACAGAACATCAGTCCCAAGAGTGATGTCCTGTTCTTTGTGGTGATGAAGAACAGAACATCAGTCCCAAGAGTGACCACCAAAACCAGACCAGACTCACTGAACGGACTCTCCACATTTTAAGTGACAACTGTACAAGACATGCATCCCAAGTGTGACCACAGACTTAGACCTAGGACAGTCGACCGGGCTAGCCGGGTGGGTAAAGTGCCTACCTAGCAACCCAAAGGTCGCGGGTTCGATTCCCGCCTCGGGCTTGGATCAAAGTACTGCAAAAACCTTGGGAGGTGCATTATGGCCACAGATGCCTATGCGCCAACAACTACCAAAAAAAATAAAATAAAATAACTAGGACAAACCGGAAGATGGGACACCGTTCCCATGAGTGACATTTCTTAGACCAGACTGGACGGATATTGTGGAACTCCTAAGAAGAAGCATCACAACTTTGTTGTTCAAGGCCATCTTGACTCTCAGAACCATGCTCCCTTGCATGGTCCTTTCTTTCCCTTTCCTCCTAGCGAGGAGAGCTGACGGTCTCTTTGTCTCCTCCCCCCACTGATCCCTCCTTCTCTCTGGTGGGGCATGGGCATATTTCTGTCTGTTTCCCTCCAGCCTTCAGTCTCCTCCCCTGCTCTCTTAAAAATTTTCATGACTAGCATTCAAACAAACCCCTAGTAATCGCACCCCACACTCAAAAATTTAATTAACACAATTTTTAATTACCTCAGCTAACCCTATTTCTTCTCTCTCCCTTTTTTTTTTAGGTCCTAGCCACTGAAATCTCAGGAAATTAGGTGGTAGGACCTGCCAGAGTAAATAACTATAATATGTACCTGGTCTGCCTGTCTGCCTCTACGGGGCAGAGTGTGGACAATATTGGGTCCCATTTGGGGCCCAGCGGCTAAATGACCAGAGGAACGATGGTACATGATACTACACATTCATGCACCTTTAAACCTCTGGCATTGACAGTGTTCTGTTTCACACCCATAATGTATACTACATGGAGATGGGGGAAACCCCTAGTGCCATTTGACACTAAACACACTCTACTCTACACTCACCAGATGCAATCCCCTGAGGTTATTATGACTATATTATCCATGAGTTGACGTAAGATGACTAATATCACCTTTAATCAAATAACATTGCTAAGAAGTCAAAAATCTCTTATTCATTAAAAACTCAAAGAAGTGATATTGAGTTTTTAATTTGCAAGTAGAACACACAAAATTGCCTTTTGAGTTTTTAATGAATAATGGAATTGCATTTTAATGTTATTTGATTTAAAAAATGATATGGTATCTTTAGTAACTTTGTGGATAACAATCATTTCTGAAGTTGAGTGTGAACCAGTTCTCTCACTAGAGGATATAATGTCAACACAGTAAAGGCAGAAAAATATAATTCAGAGTAGCAATCTTTTCTAAAACAAAGACTATTTATTTCTTTTCTAAACAAAGACTATTTATTCATCTATGTTGAAATAGTATGTTTGTTTGAAATAATATGTTTCATATTTATTGTTTTATTTTTATTTATTTATTTTATTATTATTATTTTTTTGCAAATTATTTTGCTTTTTTTAAATTTTATTGCAGACTGTTGTGGAAGGTACTGGGAAACTTGATGTTGGTGAATATGAACTACAACTATTTGACTCCCGCTATATGTTAAAAGGAGAAGAAGAAGAAAAGTGGAGTGGCTGGCTAAAGCCCTCCTGCATTCCAATAACCATTATTCTGATTCTAATAGTATTGGTTGTCCTCTTACCACTTCTTGACCAGAAAGAAGATCCTGTGGACAATGATGGTCTAGTTAACAATGAATATAATTCAATATGGAACAACTGTTCAAGTCCATGTATGTAAGTAGCATGAAGTTAGTATGCATTTCTTGTTATGTACTTTATTATCTGAAGCAAAGGCATGGCATTAATTGTCATTAGTTTTCTTCTATACAGACAGAAGGAACAAAAGTGCCTATGCAGATATAGGTTTGCGATCTCTTGTCTCGAGGGTGAAAACACCTGTCCCCCCCTCTTTTACGTAGCAGTATTATATACTGGATCACGTGCCACAATTGTGGCAGCTGCTATGTGGGGTAAAGCTCCAGGACCACCTCACTGAATGCGATAGAGCCATTCACCTAGGTGACTCCACACACTCTGCAGTCGCAGAGCATTTTTGCCAGATGCAACACAACCTCAATCCCAGTCATGACAGCGAGGTGGTTGACCAATCCCATCACTATTATCACCATCTGTGGTTAGAGTCACTATACATATCCAGTTGTCGCAATAGATGTATTCAACTACACCCAGTTTTGGAGTCTGTAGTGTTACAACATGACAAACCCTGGCAGTCACGCATCCTGTACCAACAACAATCACCTAATTCTACGTAGTAAGTGATTCAGCATTCATGCATCTACGTACGTGCTCTTTCACCCATTACATGTATAATATGCATGCACTGCTCATTCCATTCCTAATGTTTTTATGTTATATTTATATATTCTTGTATGTGTGTACTTCTATAGCTGATGAAGAGATTCGTTATCTCAAGCTACTGTCATTAAATATACTTAGCTACTGCTTTTATATCTTAATCAAAACATATTATTGGAGAGGGACCTAAAAAAATAAAAAAATATATATAGATTTATGATATATTGTAAAATTAAATCTATAAGGGAGGACATTTAGACAGCCGGCATGTAAGTTAAGGTTGACACAACAGAGGGCTCCAAAAATAATTATGTACATAAATGAACAATGAAACTAAACCTAAAACAAAATCAGAAATCCAGCAATTATTAATAATAATTGCTGGATTTCTCTTATTCTAATATATAGAATAGAATCCTTCAGCTATTATTATTTTTTTTTTCCATTTGTATGGAAAAAATAAATTCATAGATTAGATGTGGTTTTAATCTATGATTTTAATCTGGCTTTTAATGTGGTACCATTAACTTCAGACAGTCTTGTGTATTGTTATATAAAACTCATGAACATGGTGTTACATGTATAGAGGGGGGGGGTGAAATAAAGAAGAGACTTAAACAGAAAAAAAATGTATGTACAAGATGAGCAGTACATATTATATGGTTGTAATGAAACCAAATGGCTAAGTTTATAGAACAGAGACTTGAGTTTTATTGTGTTCTATAAAGTTATAATCTTAGTAATTAATTGATAAGAAGATAATAATATTTTAATTTTCACTTCTATTACTCACAGAAAAGGAAGAAGTCAATTATACTAAAAAAGTTGAACACACCTGAAATGTGATACATTGCATATATTTCCTAACTTGTTTGAAATCATCATATAGATGAATATTTTTTTAAGGTTATCATATGATAATCTTAAAAAATATGATCACTTTTTTTGCAGAATTAATCTGTTAGAGAGCATTCCTGAAAATTTAACCTATCGTGAAGGTTCTCCAAGGCATCAATCTACATTTGAAGGATGGCAAACGTTGATACAATCTGCAAGAAAGACAATTGATATTGCATCATTTTATTGGACATTAAAAGGAGAGGATATTTTTCCTGATCCCTCAGATTGGCAGGTGGGTATATACGAAATATTTTACTTAATAAAATTATTAAAAAAAAAAAAACTGGTTATATAGATTATTTCTTGGGAAGTACATATTTTGTATTGGTGTATTTCGTCTTATTTTTAATGAGTATTGCACATTATTAGAATGATTTGTGCAGTTTATTATGCTAACTAATGATATATATCCACAATTTTGTATTTTAATAAATTTATGAATAATCATATGTTTTAATTATTTCTTTCACTTTGGTATAATTTTGCTTATTTCTGTTATCCAGCAAGTGTAGGTAACAAAAAAAAAAAAAAAAAAAAATGCACAACTGAATAATTTTCAGTTGCTTTTTAAATTTCAAGTCCAAAATTTGTGGGGGAGTGTCATGGGGAAGTTCTCAAATCGTTTTAACAGCCCTTGTTATCATTTTAAAATAATGAACAAATCCATTGATTTCTATAGATGAGTATCCTGACAGGGAGGAAAAGCTGTGTTGTGAAGTTGATTACTATGAAATCAGTGATATGAAAATTACAGAAAATTGCAATTTCTGTTGATCCCTTATGGCAATTGGGAGGCCCTTAATTTGCTTTCAACCTGAAAGATTTTTGAGCTTGAAGACAGTAAGGTTTCTGGGGCTATATATACCATTACTTTCTGGGTGATGGTAAGAATGTGCTATGCTGTTAAGATTAATATAATGATGGCTTCATTGTATTCAGGGATGGATCACTTAGATCGGAAAAGTGCCAATGTACAATCCATGAAGGTGGTCCTAAGAAGAAAGTAGATAACTACAGACAAGTCAGTCTGACTTTATTGGCCAAGAAAGTATTAAAGACATTGATTAAGAATGCAATGCGAGATCAGCTAGATAGAAATGGTATTCTGAAGTGAAAATCATGTTTAGCTAACCTGAAAAGTTAAGACATTGTCAGTTATGAGTTGGATTCAGAAAATAACTTTGTCATTGTTTATTTGGACTTAAGTAGAGCATTTTGATTCTGTGCCACACAAAATTGCTGCACAAGATGGAACATTAGAATTGTGGACAAAAACCTTAGATGGATTACAGGATCTCTGCATAACAGGAGGCATAGAGGGTTATAATTAATGGTTATTCTTCAGAATGAGGTAGGGTTAGAAGTGGTATCCCTCCAGGATTGGTGCTTTAGCATTAGCATTAGTAGAGGCATTTGATGCAAGAAAGCAAGCTTATGCAGCATCAGCCAAAAAAAAAAATAATAAATAAATAAAAAAATAATAATAATAAATAAATAAAAAAAAAAATAATAAATAAAAAAAATAATAAATAAATAAATAATTAAAAAATAACCACTTCCAGCTGAGCCTTAAACTTATTTAGGCTATCAACTTCCACGACAAGGGATGGAAGTTTATTCCACCAACCAACCACCTGCTGGCTAAAGGCAAATTTCCTCACGTCTATCCTACATCTGTCTTTTCTCAGTTTGAATTTATGCCCTCTCAGGTGATTATTCTGAGCAAGAGGAAGAATCCCATCAGCATTGAGCATGCTCAAACCATTCAAGGCTTTATACACCTCAGATCACCTCGCCGGTGCCTAGTCTCCAGACACTGTAATTTGCAAAACTCAAGCCTTTCTTCGTAAGAGCACTCCTTTGTTCCATTCACTAATCTTGTTGCCCTTCTCTGTACTCGTTCCGGCATCTCTACATCCTTCTTGAAATGAGGCCTCCAGACCTGTATACAGTACTCTAGGTGTGGTCTGACCATTGCCTTATACAATGGAATAATCACCTCCTTATCCCTGCTAGAAAAATTCCTATATATCATCGACAATACACCATGAGCTACTCTTGCAGCCCGTCTACACTGCTCAGAAAACTTCATATCTGCCTGCACAACCACCCCCAGGTCCCTTTCATTCTCTACCACTGTCAGTGTAGTACCACTGAGTTGATATGTTGCTCTGGGGTTGCTATTTCCCATATGTAGTACTTTACATTTGTCAATGTTAAACTTCATTTGCCACCTCTCAGCCCATCTGCTCAACCTTTCCAGATCCTGTTGCAGTAGCATAGTGTCAGTAGTGTCCTTGACAACCCTGCCAACCTTCGTATCGTCGGCAAACTTGGACATTAAGCTTGATATACCATCATCGATATCATTTATAAATACAGAAAACAATAATGGACCCAATACTGAACCCTGAGGGACTCCACTAATAACATTAGTCCACGATGAGCAGTGTCCATTGATTACCACTCTCTGTCTTCTCCCCCTCAACCACCCCTTTATCCACAGCAGCAATTTGCCTCCAATGTCACACTGCTCCAATTTGTGCAGCAGTCTTCCATGTGCAACAGTATCAAAAGCCTTTCTAAGATCCAAGTATATAATATCAAAGTTATTCCCTGCATCCAGTTCTTTTGTGACTACATCATAGTATCCAATCAAATTGGTCAGGCAAGACTTCCCCTTAACAAAACCATGCTGTGTCTGAGCTATGACTTAGATTATTCCTATTTGTGATTAATTCAAATGACATTGATGAAGGAATACAATGGGTTTTGTTAAATTTGTTGATGGTGTGATGAAGATCAGGAGAGTGGTTCACAGTTACTATCAAATGTTGCTGCACTAGGATAACTTGGATAGTATTCAAGGATGGTCAGAGGTATAAAATGCCAGGAGTATAGTTAATAAATGTGATGAATTTGAAATATTGGTTAACTCAATGAATGCTGACATAATAGAGATATTGGAAACATGGTGCCATTCTGATATTGGGTGCAGAATTCAGAAATATTTTAAATCCGAATATTTAGATTATTAAGGTGGAGTTTTCATTTTGTTAAATGAATAAAATTGTCTTGGATATCATTTGAGTGGAAACATCTGAAAATTGCTGAAAACATCTGAAATTCCTAAACATCTGAAATTGGCATCCAGGGCTAATTCAGAAAATAGCCCTGGATGCCAATGCCATGTACTATTTGATACCTTTTAAAAGATATGATACAAAGTGAAAACCACATATGGATGAACAAAGATTTAATGCAATTGGTATCAGAAAAGAAAACTGCTTGAAATATTGGCAGATTATCAAGAGACAATTCAGTATGGAATATATAAAATAATTTGTAATCAGGTTACTGAGGGACTGATCCAAGCTAAGGCAGATTGTGAAAATTATTTGGGCAAGGATGTCCAAGAGGGATAGTAAAAAGCTCTTTGAATATGTGAATACTAAAAGAAAGGAATGAACCATATTATTCCATTGCAGGGAATTTGTGGAAACAGTATGGATTATGCAGTTGAGAAGACAGTGATTATGAATGAACCAGTGTTATGATTGTGATCTTCAGAACTCCATGCAAACCCTTTGTTTTTAATTTTAATTAATGATATTGATGATGATATAACTAATTTTGTGTCAGTATTTGTTGATGATATTAAGGTGGAAGGGGTTATTTTATAGTGAGAGCCATGGAATGTTCTGCAACAAGACAGATAAATTATACAGCTTGTCTGAAATTTTCATTTAAGCTTTAATGCTAGTAAATGCAAGGTTCTGCATCTGGGCCACAGTTATCTGCTCATCATTGTTGAAGATCAGAAAGACTTTAGGGTTATAATCAAGTCCAATATGAATTTCTCTCAACGGTATAGAAAGGCTGCAAGTGCAGTTCGTGGAGATATTGTTGGTGTTGTAACACCAACAATATCTCAGCAAACTTTATCTCTATATCTCTATTGGCAAAATGAAGATATTGTTGGTGTTATAACACTGACAATATCTCCATTTTGCCAATAGTGATAAAAGGATGATTATGATGCTGTAAATAAATTTTTGTTTATTCTCTAGACATCTAAGGCTAGAAGAGTACAAAATCTGTATACTGTATAAAAGGTCTGGAGGTCTAATTTCAGGAAAAATATTGATTTGCATAAACGGGAACAAAAGCAAAAGAAGGCAACAGGATGAGTTATGGATGCAAAGATATACAAGAAGAGGCTTTGTTTTTATAAGTTGCAAAACTAGGAAACTAGACATTTTTGTGGGGTCTGGTTGAAGTGTTTAAGACAAAAGAATAGAGTACTAAAAGAATGAGTCGATCTATATCTCCTCTGGGCATCTAGAAGGATGCACAGAGGAGATATAGATCCAGATTAATGTAAGGTAATTTTTTTTTTTTTTATGAAAACCCCAAACACAAGAGGTATTAGAACCTATAGTACTTAGTACCATGCTTGGGCTGGAGGTTGAGAAGACGAAAGAAGATATTTGTTGACATTAGACTTGAACTTCTGTAGACAATTTTCAGGAAATATGTATGAAGGAAGATTGTTCCAAAAAATGGCAGTTGAATGAATAAACGAGGAAGATGAAAAGTTGGTTCTGTGAATTTGAAGTCGGACAGTAAATGGATCTTCGCTGGCGGCAGCGCGTGTTCTGACTGTTTTGAAAGAGAGAGCGGGAATTATAGAAGCCAATTCAGAAGAACAGTGCCCATGGAATTATCTTTAGAAAAGGCATGCAGCAGAAACAGTACGTCTATGAGACGGCGAGTGAAGAGACTCTGTTAGAGATGAATCATTAATTAACCTAACTACCCTCTTCTGAATGGAATCTAGAAGTCTGAAAGAGGTTTTGGGGGAACCACCCCAGATGTGGGAACAATATTCCATGGTGGGAAGGATTTGTGATTTGTACAGAGTAAATAGCTGTTTGGAAGAAAAGTAACGCCGAGAGTGAAAGAGAAAACCAAGTTTTTTAGATTCAGAGGAAGCAACATTTGTAATGTGCTTGTGCCAAGAGAGATTAGAAGTCAAGGTAATCCCCAAAAGGGATATATTTTCTTGCCTAGAAATCGGAGCGTCGTCACCAAAGTTAAGCATAGGAGTAGAAGAATCCTTTTTGCAAGATATAAGACAAGACTGAGTTTTAAAGGGATTGAAATCAACTAAGTTCTTTGCCCCACTGAAGAATTACCTGGAGATCGGCATTTAAGGAATTGGTAGCGGATATTCGAGAAGTTGAAGCTGATTGAGCAGGGCAAGATTTCTCAAACTGGAAAGTGGAATGCCATGTGCTATCATTTGTAAAACTATGGATAGGATTTCCAGTCAGTTGAAGAAGGTCATTAATATACAAGAAGCGGGGGAAAGAACTGAACCTTGGGGGACACCAGCATTAGTGGAGAAGTTAGAAGAGAGAGAAAACCGTTTACTATCACCCTCAGTGACATTCAGAGAGAAAACTGGATAACCAATTAAAAAAACAGTTGGCAAACCATAAGATGGAAGCTTGTTTAGAAGACTTTTGTGCCAAACATGATCAAAAACCTTTGAGATGTCAAGAGCAACTCCTTGTGTTTCATTGAACTTTTCCATTGAATTTGTCTATAAATGTGTAACATAAACCAGAATATCACCAGTGGATCGACACTGACGGAATCCATACTGGCAATCGTTGATCAGACACAAGGTTTCTAGGTAGTTTAAGAGTTGGCGGTTAATTGATTTCTCCAGTAATTTAGATAAGAGTAGAAGTAATTGCAATAGGATGATAATTGGATGGGAGGAATTTGTCACCCTTTTTAGGAACTGGCTGGATACGAGCAAATTTCCAAGCAGAAGGAAAAACACCTTTGGAATAAGAAAGTGAAAAAAGGTGGCAAAGAACAGTAAGTTCAGAAGCACAGGTTTTGAGAACAAGTTAAAAAATACCATCAGGACCTGGAGCTTTCTTTGCGTCAAGATTCGTCAAAATCCTTCTGACATCCTTTTGATGGAAGACCACAGGAGGCATTGAATGAAGCATGTTGGGAATGGTGGGAGGTGTTTTACCAAGATCATTAATACATGAGTCGGAAGAAAAATGGGATAATAGCAGGTCAGCTTTATCCTTGGCTGAAGTGACAATAGAACCATCTGGTTTTGACAGAGGTGGGAGCAGAGATGGGCAAAAGTTTCAGCCAATAGCTTTGGCAAGAGACCAGAATGCTCGACTACCATTAGGGCAAGAAGCAAGTTTTCCACTCTTTGCCTGTTGAAAATCTAGTTTGGACTGATTAATAACTGCTTTAAAATTGTTGCGAGCTTTGGTGTAAGCAGAAAATGAAACTGAAGAATTTGAAACAAGCCAATAACGATATGCAACATTCTTTTATTATTATTATTATTATTATTAATAGCTACATGGTGCAAGGAAGCTTGAAGCTTGTGTGCACCAGCCAAAAAAAAAAAAAAAAAAAAAAAAAAAAATTCCCAAGTTACCCTGAGAGAGAGAGAGAGACTGTCGAAGCGAGTCACCAAGAAAAAGAAGAATGATGATATCCAGCTCAGGACCCTGGGTGTGCCAAGCCCATACTCACTAGATGTGAGCCCCTGGGGGTGTTTTCTTGAACAACCTCAGCACATTTATTGGAAAACCAAGGTTTAGATAAAGGATGAGATTTTAAAGTGGAGTGTGGGATAAAGGATTCCATTCCTACAAGAATAATTTCACTGACACGATCAGGGCAAACATTGACATCAGAAGTTTTGAAACAGTAGTCCGACCAAAGAAAAGAAGAAAATAAATCTGGCAGGTCATCCCGTTTTGCATTCTTGTAATGCCAAACAACACGAGGTTGGGAATAGCCATGAGATAAAGGCCCCATTGGAGAAGAGACAATAACCAAGTTGTGATCTGAAGTGCCTAAAGGACCTCTCACTTCGACCGTGTACTTAGAAGAGTTGTTTGTGAGAAAAAGATCAAGCGTGTTGGCTGTATTCTTGTAGGTAAATGAACAACCTGTGCAAGGTCATTAGTAATTGCAAAAGCCTCAGCATCTCGACTAGCTGAGTCGGTGTGACTAGACAACGGAAGCCAGCTGGAGTTGTGAACATTAAAATCAACAAGGAAATTACCTCACTGTTAGGACAGTTGGACTGGAGAAAGTCAAGTTTCAAAGAGAGGAAGTCAAAGAGCTCCATGTGATTAGTGGAGTTGGGAGAACAGTAGAAACAACAGATGAATTTGACAGAATGAGGTAGAGAGATTTTAAGTCAGAAAAAAAACCGAAAAGAGGAGATCCCAAATTACCAAGTTGCTGACAGGGAATATCGGAACGAACATGTGCACAAGTACCACCTTTGATGCGAAGGGAATCATATAGTGAATAATTTGGGCAATTGAGATGGGCAGTAGTTGAATCAACCGATAACTAAGATTCTCTCAGAAAATGTACATGGGGTTTGGCAGACTGCAAGTAGTAGTGGCATGTGATGCAAGAAAGCAAATGTATGAGCTTATGCAGCATCAGCCAAAAAAAAAAAAAAATCACACCATTCCCTCCAAATGCCTGTCCAGTTCCTCCTTAAATTTATTCAACCTATCAACTTCCACAACGACAGAAGGAAGTTTGTTCCAGCAAATAACCACCCACTGGCTATAGGCAAATTTCCGCACATCTAATCTACATCTGTCTTTTCTTAATTTGAATTTATGCCCCCTTAGGTTCGTAATCTGAACAAGTGGAAGGATCCCATCAGAATTCAGCGTGCTGAACCCATTCAAGGCCTTATACACCTCAATCAGATCACCGCGCAGGTGCCTAGTCTCCAGCCACTGCAATTTGCAGAAATTAAGCTTCTCTTGATAAGAGTATCCCTTCATTCCCCTCACCAATCTTGTTGCCCTTCTCTGTACACGCTCAAGTAAATCTACATCCTTCCTAAAATGAGGCCTCCAGACCTGTACGCAGTACTCAAGGCATGGCCTGACCATTGCCTTATACAGAGGGATAATCACCTCCTTTTCCCTGCTAGCAAAATTCCTATATATCATTGACAAAACCCCATGACCTGCCCTGGCAGCCTGTCTCCATTGCTCAGAAAACTTCATATCTGCCTGCACAATTACTCCCAGGTCTTTTTCATTTTCTACCATCTTAAGTGTAGTACCACACAGTTGGTAGCTTTCTCTGGGGTTACTTCTACCCATATGCAGTACTTTGCATTTGTCAAGGTTAAACTTCAGTTGCCACTTCTTAGCCCATCTGCCCAAATTATCTAGATCCTGTTGCAGTAGCACACTGCCATTACTGTCATTAACAACCCTGCCAACCTTTGTATCATCTGCAAACTTCGACACTAAGCCTGATATACCTTCATCAATATCATTGATAAATATACAAAACAACAGTGGACCCAACACCGAACCCTGTGGGACTCCACTAATAACATTAGTCCAAGAAGAGCAGCACCCATTGATTACCACCCTCTGTCTTCTCCCACTTAACCATCCTTTTATCCATTGTAGCAACTTACCCTTAATACCATTATGCTCCAATTTGTACAATAGTCTTCCATGCGCAACAGTGTCAAAAGCTTTCCTGAAATCCAAATATATGATATCAAAATTATTTTTTGCATCCAGTTCCTTTGTAACCACATCATAATATCCTATCAAATTTGTCAGACAAGACTTTCCCTTAACAAACCCATGCTGTGTCTGAATTATTGCTGCAGTCTTGTCTAGATGATCCTGCAATGCATCTTTAACCAGTGACTCCATTATTTTACCCGGAACAGAAGTTAAACTAACTGGTCTGTAATTACTCGTGTCACCCTTCAATCCCTCTTTGTGAATTGGGGATACATTTGCACATCTCCAGTCCGTGGGAACCTCCCCTGAGTCCAAGGATGCTCTCATAATTATGGCTAAGGGTTTGCTTAGTTGCTTTGCCACCTCCTTTAATATAACTGGATAGATCCCATCCACCCCAGGTGCTTTACTTACATTTAACTTCAACAGTTTCTCTTCCACTTTGCTCTCAGTTATTAAAAAATCATTAAGTATCCTGCTACAATTTGATAACCTTCTGCCATTTTCAAACCTTAATAATTCCTCACGTGTGAATGTAGATGCAAAATACTCATTCAGTTTGTTTGCTATCTGAGCAGGATCATCAACAGTCGAACCATCGATGTCAAGTGGACCAATCAGGTTCATCCCCTTCCTTTTAGAGTTTATATAAGTAAAGAAATCCTTGCTGTTTTTCTTAGCATCTTTTGCCAAGGATTTCTCGTAATCTGCCTTCACCTGCCTAACCTCCTTTGTAACTTGGTTACAGATCAACTTGTAGCTATCATAGGCCTCTGTGTCACGTGTTAATTTGTATGCATCCCATGCATTTTTCTTCTCTGTTACGAGTCTCATTAGTTCATTTGACAACCATTTAGGCCTAAACCTTGAAGAATATTTCTAATAGGTATGAAACTTTTGGTAGCATCCACGATTAATTCCTTGAATGCTTCCCACTTAGAATTTACTGTTGGTAACATCATCAGTTGATTCCACTGTACAGAATTTAAAAACTGTCGGAGACCACTGTACTCGCCTTTACGGAAGCAAAAACCCTTTCCTTTACTCCTGATGGTAATTAAATCTTTAAGTAAATCCCACATCAGTACAATGTGATCACTGCCAACTAGTGGTTCTTTTATCTGCAAATTCCTAATACATGAATGATCACTGCTGATAACCAGATCAAGAGTATTACTTTCTCTGGTTGCCTCTCGAACATGCTGCTGCAGAAAACAATCATCCAATAAATCCACAAATGTCTGACTAGTGTGTGAGTGCCCAACCCACAAGTTCCAGTCAATATCTGGGAAGTTGAAATCCCCCGTTATAAGACGTTCCGATTTACTAGCCCACTCTATTTCTCTGTACAATTGTTCATTGTACTCATTCGAGTCATTAGGCCTATAACACACTCCTATTCTTATTTTTGCTATTGCAGTGCTTATGTCACACCAAACTGACTCAAGTGCACTGTTCATCTATATCAGCTGGATGCACTTCTTTTGATTTTATGTTTTTCTTAATTAACAGCATAACACCTCCTCCCTTCCTATCCTGTCTATCCTTTCTGCACACATTGTATTCCCCAAATTCCAGTTCGGCATTCCTTATATCAGTGTGACACCATATCTCTGATATCCCAACAATATCCGCCTTTGATGTCTTGACCAACACTTCAAATTCATCAAATTTATTTACTATACTTCTAGCATTGGTATACATCATTGAGTATTAGAACTGAGACCACGTATATTTGTGAAACGAACTAGAAAGTGTTTGGGAGGTTTAGATCTTTTTGCAGATAAGCTTACTCTATTAGTTTGACAACTCATGGTGTATTCAATAGTAAGAAAAAGTGTGGAGGACGTGCTGTATGAAGTAATGAAATTTTTGGATATGGCATACACATGATAAGAATATACCCAGCTCCTTAACATAATGTGGCCTCGACAATGCCCCCCCCCCACATACACACTACTCGGATTCCCTCCAGTCACTATCTGGCAGAGTAGAGGTAGCAAGATTATACACTAGCTGATCCGGAAGCCTCCTAGAGAGTTACCAATAC
Organism: Mastigoproctus giganteus; assembly: GCF_048544385.1. Taxonomy (NCBI): domain Eukaryota; kingdom Metazoa; phylum Arthropoda; class Arachnida; order Uropygi; family Thelyphonidae; genus Mastigoproctus; species Mastigoproctus giganteus. The sequence goes on along the minus strand of NC_143580.1, from coordinate 232,365,495 downwards.
ATTCGGTCTGGTGTACTAACTAGTGTCCAGTCTGCAAACACCGTTTTAGAGCTGTACCCTCTGAAATGTAAGGAAGATTGGATCTCGCCGTGATGTCCATTCCATCATAACCTCAAAAGTCATCAGTCATACTGCATGATGGAAGAGATGGGGAATTGTATGTAAAGGCACAAAATCATGTCTTTAGTTAGAGTAATCAACTATTGGAACAAGTTACTGCCTCATCTTGCAGCATCAGAGAGCTTATGTAGGTTTATGTTAGAATTGGATATTTGTAAGAAATAGATACGTAAAACTTGGTGGAGACATTTTATCTGATGTTTATTTAATTTTATTTTATTATTGGTAATATAAGAGGCAGTTAGGTTTAATTAATGACCTATTTCTTACAAAGTCTCTCTGCTCTTTGTCTTATAGACATTCTATTTCTGCTACATGCCTTTTCTCTAGATATGTGGGCACTGTTCTTCTGAATTGGTCTCTGTAATTCTCCCCCCCCCCACCTTCTGAACCAGTCCAAACATGTGGCACATCCTTTTCTTCTTTTACAACTTTTCTTCTTCCTCATTTATTCCTTCACCTTTCGTTTTCTGGAATAACCTTCCTTCACACACACCTGAAAATTACAATCTGCAGAAATTCAAATCTAATGTCAAAAAAGTATCCTCTTTCATCTTCTCAACCTTCAACCCATGCGCAGTAGATTCTAATACCTTTCTTGTTTGGAGTTTTCATTGAAAAAAAAAAGTGTTATTTATTTATTTATTGTATATTTTTTATGATAGATATTAGATAAGCTTTGCTTCCTTGCATTGTTGTTCCATTTTTATACTAATACAAATCTCTATTATGATATTTTTTCTTGATAAGTTACTTGGATAATCAATAAAAACTTGTTACACAGTTATAGCATAAATGATGTTAATAAAAGTATTCAAAGATTTAATTATGAAATGAATTGTCAAATTTTAATTAGAGAAATTGCACTAGTAATTCTACATTTACTGCTGAATCTTTAGTAGAATATTAGTGTGCAGTTTTACTCCTAGTCATCCTCCTGAGAGTCTTCAATGAAATTTTTAGTAATATTAGTAATATTCTATCTAACATTATGCACATGATTTATTAACTTATTAATTATGTTATAGGGTGAAAAAATATTTCAAGAAATCCTGCAAGCAGGAACACAGAGGAATATCAAGATTAGAATTGCACAAAATCAGCCATCAAAATATCAGCCTAATAATGATACAAAAGAGTTAATAAAAAGAGGTAAGCTGTTATCATTGTTTGGTGTTGAGGACATCACAGAACTGATTTCAGGTTTAAAAAAGATTTAAATTATTTTAATTTATTTGACCTCTTTCAAAATATACAGCTCTTACATTAGTTTCAGATTTCTGCTTTAATTTTCAGATTTCACAAAAAAAAAAAAAAAAAACACTGACCTTCCTGTTAGTATTTGATAATAAAATTGTTAATGAGATTAAAGGGCACTGTGATGTAAAGGGCACAAAAGGTGATTAGCATTGGCAAATGATGCAAGAAGCTTATATAGCATCAGCCAAAAAAGAAAAAAAAACACAAACATACATACACACACACACCCTTCTCATTTCACCCATCCACTCGCTCCAAATGTTTGTCTAGTTCTGCCTTGAATCTGTTTAAGCTATCAACTTCTACAACGACAGAGAGAGGTTTGTTCCAGTAATCACCACCCACCAGCTAAAGGCAAACTTCCGCACATCTATCTTACAACTGTTTTTCCTCAATTTGAATTTATGCCTTCTCAGGCGATTATTCTGAGCAAGAGGAAGACTTCCATCAGCAGTGATGGGATTCTTCCATTCAATGCTGATGTGCTATAACTGTGTAACATCTTGAATGGTTTGGACAGGTTCAAACCATTCAAGGCTTTATACACCTCGATCAGATCACCTCGCAGGTGCCTAGTCTCCAGACACTGTAATTTGCAAAAGCCTTTCTTCGTAAGGGCAACCCTTTATTCTATTCACTAATCTTGTTGCCCTTCTCTGTACTCGTTCCAACAGCTCTACATCCTTCTTAAAATGAGGCCTCCAGACCCATATACAGTAATCAAGGTGTGGCCTGACCATTGCCTTATGAAAGGGGATAATCACCTCCTTATCCCTGCTAGAAAAATTCCTGTATATCATTGACAGGACACCATGAGCTACTCTTGCAGACCGTCTGCACTGCTCAGAAAACTTCATATCTGCCTGCACAATTACCAGGTCCTTTTCACTCTCTACCACTCACTGTCAGTGTAGTACCACATAGTTGATACAGTACGCTGGGGTTACTGCTTACCATATGCAGTACTTTACATTTGTCAATATTAAACTTCAGTTGCCACCTCTCAGCAAATCTGCCAACTTTTCTAGATCCTGTTGCAGTAGCATACTGTCATTAGTGTCATTAACAACCCTGCTGATCTTCATTATCATATGCAAACTTGGACATTAAGCCTAATATACCATCATCAATATCATTGAGAACAACAATGGACCCAACACTGAACCTTGGGGGACTCCACTAATAACATTAGTCCATGAAGAGCAGTGTTCACTGATTACCATTCTCTGTCTTCTCCCTCTCAACCATCCCTTTATCCATAGCAGCAATTTTCCTCCAGTGCCACACTGCTCTAATTTGTGCAGCAGTCTTCCATGTGCAACAGTATCAAAAGCCTTTCTAAGATCCAAATATATGATATCAAAATTATTCTTTCCATCCAGTTCCTTTGTGACTATCATAGTATCCAATCAAATTGGTCAGACAGGACTTCCCCATGCTGTGTCTGAGCTATAACTGAAGTCTTGTCTAGATGATCCTGCAATGTTTCTTTAACCAGTGCCTCCATTAATTTTCCTGGAACAGAAGTTAAACTAACAGGTCTGTAATTACCTGTGTCTTCCTTTGATCCTCATTTGTGAATTGGGGTCACATTTGCACATTTCCAGTCCATGGTTACCTCCCCTGAGTCCAGAGAAGCTTTCATAATTATTGATAAGGGTTTGCTTAATTCCTTTGCTGTCTGCTATAATATAACTGGATAGATCCCATCCACCCCAGGTGCCTTTCTTATGTTTATCTTCAAGAATTTCTCCTCCACTTTACTCTCAGTTATTACAAGATTATCTAGCTTACTGTCAGAGTTTAATACACCTCTGGTATTCCCCTCCCTGCATAACTCCTCATGGGTGAATGTAGATGCAAAATATTCATTTAGTTTGTTAGCTACCTGAGCAGGATCATCAACAGTTAAACCATCGATATCAAGTGGACCAATGCCAACTGGGCTAGCTGGATGGGTAAAGTGCCTGCCTGGCAACCCAAAGATCGCTGGTTTGAATCCCGCCTCGGGCTTGGATCAGAGTGGAAATTGCAAAAACCTTGGGAGGTGCATTATGGCCACAGAAGCCAATGCGCCAAAAACTAAAAAAAAAAAAAAAAAAAAAAAGTGGACCAATCTGATTCATCCCCTTCCTTCTAGAGTTTACATAAGTAAAGAACTCTTTGCTGTTTTTCTTTGCATCCTTTGCCAAAGATTTCTCGTAATCTGCCTTCGCCTACCTAACCTCCTTTCTGAATTGGTTACAGACCAGCTATTATAGACTATATATCTATTATAGACTTCTGTATCACCTGTTAATTTATATGTATCCAATGCATTTTTCTTCTCTGCCACATGTCCAATTATTGCATCTGACATCCATTTAGGCCTAAATCTTGAACAATATTTCTTAGTTGGTATGAAAAGCCTAGTAGCTTCTAAGATTATTTCTTTGAATGCTTCCCATTTTGAATTTGCTGTTTGGTAACATCATCAGTTGGTTCCACCGTATAGAATTTAAATACTGTCTCAGACCACCATAGTCACCTTTATGAAAGCAAAAACCCTTCCCTTTACTCCTGATGATAGTTACCTCTTTGAGTAAATCCCACTTCACACACTGTGATCACTGCCACCTAGTGGTTCCTTTATCTGCAGATTCTTAATACATGAAGAATCACTACTGATAATCAGATCTAGATTACTCCCTCTAGTTGCCTCCCGAACATGCTGATGTAGGAAACAATCATCCAATAAATCCACAAAAGCCTTGCTAGTGTGTGAGTGACTAACCTGCAAATTCCAGTCCATCTCTGGGAAATTAAAATCTCCCATTATAAGACACTCTGATTTACTGGCCCACTCTATTTCTCTGCACAATTGCTCATACTCATCAGATTCATTAGGCCTATAACACATACCTACTCTCATTTTTCCTTTCCCAGTGCTTATGTCACTCCAAACAGACTCAAAATTGCATTTTCCACCAACATCAGTTGGATGCACTTCCTTAGATTTTGTGTTTTTTAAATAACAGCATAACCCCTCCTCTCTTCCTGTCCTGTCTATTCTTTCTGTACACATTGTACTCCCCAAATTCCAATTCTGCACTGCTTATGTCTGTGTGACACCACGTCTCTGATATCCCAACAATATCTGCCTTTGATGTCTTGACTAGTACTTCCAGCTCATCAAATTTATTAACTATACTCCTAACATTGTTGTACATGCAAGTATACATACACCTGTTTCTATTCTTAGTTACCCTAACACAGCCCATGTTAGGGTAACTAAGACTCCACTATGACTCCCAGCAGTCCTGGAAATCCCCATTACCTTGGTTTCCACTGCTGCTCAATTGCATTTCAATAGAAGTAGTGCAAGAATCACTTTCACTTCTGCCAGTGGCTACTGTTAATTTATTAGTCCAAGCTAGCAGTTTTTCGACCCACCTAACTCTGCTTCGATAGCATCAGCAAATATTTTTGCACCCTTTCTATTTAAGTGTATCTCATCCCTGTAGAAGCAGTCTCCTGTTAAAAAGCACAGACCAGGCTGATCAAAATTTTACCTCTTGAGCCTTGCACAATCTCTCCAGGCCGAATTGATTGACAAGGCTCTCATCATATACTCCCTCCTATCGTGTCTGGGCAGAATTGCAGACACTTTTAAATTCAACCCTAACTCGAGGCTTTTTTGAACATTGACCTGTACTTGTTAAGTAATTTTGCCAGTCTCCTACTCTTAATATCATTAGTGCCAATGTGTACAACAATATCACCCTTTGTGCCCTTAAAAGATGATATCTGCTCTCCACATCATCAACCTTTGCCCCTGGCAGACATACCCTGGTCCTGTTCCATTATCCTTTTTGCACAATATGTTTCCCATTTCCCTGACAGTAGAGGCACCGACAACATCTAGTTCCTTTGGGAACTAGTTATCGGTGGCTAAAGAAAGTTTTTATGCAAATTAAAACCTTATGCTTTTGCCAATTTGAAATTTGGAATTTAATACCTCTTGATCTCATATGCATATGGCATTTAATCAGTACTGTGATGTATTGATAAAATGAATTGTATGAAATTATTATTTTTGGAATTCTGGGTCTCGGTTGCTTATTTCATCTCCTGATTGTCCCCTTATTTTTATGAAGATGACAGTTTTCTTAAAACCAGCTATAGATAGGCTGTATTTTTGCTTATTATAATTTTATAGCTAAAGAAGTTACTAGCACTGCCATGTTAATTTTTAATGCTTTTTTGTACAGAAGATAGCATTAGTTTTAGCTGCATAGGAAAACAGTATGGTCTTACTTGTATAGTTTCTTGGTGATGCCACTTGTTTGAAAGTGTTGCAGTACCAAGTCAACTTATTAAAAAGGCAGAGTTCATTATGCTGGGAAATATACGACTAGCAATTTTTCTGTGCCTGTTAAACTCTGCAGGCCTGAAAAACACATAAAAGAACAAGGTATTATTGTGCTCTTTACAAATATCAACCAAGCCAAAAAATTACAATATGTCTAAAATTATTTAGCCATATGTGTTGACTTAATAACTTGAAAGGAGATTCTTTCTTTCTGTCTGTCTGTGCGTGCGTGCATGTCAGTAAAAGGTTTAAATAAATATGAAAGCATCTAGAGTAGAGAAGTAAATTCAGTTTATTACTTCTCCCCTGGGTTGGAGAGAAGCAAGTCTGTATTTCATACTGTTATTAGTAGCATTGGCATTTTGCTACTAATGCTCTTCATAGCGCACTTCTTTTTGTAGTATCCCTTCAACTTCAGTAAAATTTCTGTAGGTCAGGTCATATGTCCGATTTCATTAAAGATAAATTTACTTTTTTTTAAATTAGCACCTTATTGAAGGATAGCTTTGGGAATAATTTGTGGTACAATTTTCTTTGCATAAATTTTCTGTCAGCAGTCTCTCCTAGTATTGCTTTTTAATCAGCACTAAGGCTTACTAAAATAATGGTGTGATAACAGTTAACAAAGAATAATGTTTTTTTTTTTGTTTTGGTAGCTGTATATAAAAAAACAGAGCATTCATAAGATAATGGAAAACAGCTAATTAGCTTCATATTAGTAATATTAGCATCAAACTTTCTATTGGGCTATAAGAAATAAGTCAAACAACTTTTGCTAATGTAGTCATTGGGCATGTTTAAACCCAGGTAGTAAGTAGTAATGAGAAAAGGTCACTTTACTGTGTTAGTCAACTGGTTTATTTTTGGAAAATCTCAACAGAAGAATTGCACATTTGCACAAGCTTTATGCATGTTCAAATGTGCAAAAATGGAAAAAGTACATTAATATTAAAATAATATTGTCATCGCCATGTCTGTCTGACCATCTATTCTTCTGTATCTAAATAGCTTAACTCACATGTATGGATTTTCATGAAATTAAAAATTTTATATTTGTTTTTTTACAAAGATTTGTTGAGCTATCCCAGATTTCATCAAAATGTGGAACAGCTCAACATTTCATTAAAAGGCCAAATAGAAATCTGGCAATTATTCTTCTGTTTTTTTATGCATGTCACATCGACTACCCTTACACTGTATACCGTAGTTAAAGCATGGGATATTATTTTTGTTGTTCTGCTGATTTGAAAGAATGAGGGGAATATGGCAAATGTACAGGAAAGAGGTAGTCTTGGTTTAAACAGTGTGCATGTGAAATTCATTGCTTTTTTGAGGCAATTTAATAAGATAATTTTTAAGAAGAATAAGATAATTTTTTTTCTTTTATTAGTTTCTTAAAGATATAGATCATGCATTATGACTATTCGCTTTTATATTAATCACAATAGAAACATAAAATGGCATGTTATTATTTCAGTTGTTATTAAAATCGGGAAGAAAATAAGAAAAGTACATACAAAAATTTTGACTGTGTAGTAAGATCTGAGATATGTGTTGCTATTTTTTTTTATTTTATTAAATCAGAGGTCCATGAAATACATGTTACATTTCAAATTTTGTTAAAATCTAGGAAGAATATAAAGAATTGAAAAAAGTTGCGAATATAAAATTTATACTTTATTGTCAGAACATAACTTATACTTTTTTTTTTTACTTTTACACTTTTATACACTTTGTTTTCAGAATATAAAGTATTAAAAAAAGTTGAGTGAATATTGTTGTGAGGTATGTGCAATGAAGTGAAAACAGTTATTTTTATATATTATTAGTTAATTAATTGCCAATAAGATAAATTTACTTTTCACTTCTATTAATCACTTCTATAAAAGAAAATATTCAATTAATTTTAAGTGCATTACAGTACAATATAATGTAATGCATTGCATACATTACTTTTTTTTTTACATTGAACTCCATTAATCACTACAAATTTATATTTTAACATAAACATACTGTTAACTTTCGTATATCTGATTCCCACAGACTTTATCAGATATTTTGAATACTTAGCAGTTTTCCAGAAATGGAAGTTCCTCTAGAATGTTTTTCTATAAACTACTCTACAAAACAGTACTTTTGGAACTACAGGAAAAACAACATTATTTATCATATGATGCACAACAGGAAAGATTGCCTGGTTTATTTCAAAAGCAAGAAATCAATAAAAAATTTTCAAAATAAAAATATTCATTAGTTTAATGTGAATTTTAATATTCCTCCATCATCAGATACATTAGAATTGAATTATGGCCATAGAAATATCGAATAACAAGCATATTTTCATGAGAACACGATGTCATGTAAGTGTAATCTGCATCTGGAAAAAAAATATATTGTAACCTGCACAAAGTGCATCATACATATATTTTTTAGCTCAGATTTTTTGCTGTATATCTTGTAGAGTTTATCTGAAGTTTACAAAAAAAGAAGTACACTATACTTTTATTTAAAAATTTATTTAAAATTTGTTATTAGTATAACAAATGATAGGAACAAAAGGAAGCAAACTTATACAGCAGAAACCCCCCAAAAAATAACTTTCGTGCACTTCCTTTGCCATTCTTATTACTGTAATAATTTTTCCAGTCCTTTAAATTTGTTCAAATTACCCACCTCCACAAAAAAGTTGCGAGTTCACTAGGTAGAAGTTTATTTCAACAATCAGTTATTGTTTAGCTGAAAGAAAGGAAAACTTCTATGCATCTATTCTGCAGCCATCCATTTTCGAATTAAATTTATGCCTCCCTCTGTGCATTGTTTGACAAAGAGTAAAGATGTCCTCAGCACCATTTAGTTTATTCAACTCTAATGTTGCAAATACCTCAGTTAGATCTCCATACTGATTCTGTTTCCAGGCATTGATTTTTACAGAATTGAAGGCTTTCTTAGCAAAAAAAGTACAATAAAGAAAGAAAGAATATTTTTTTTTCTGCACTCTTTCCAATGGTGGACTTACATCCATCCTATACATGAGGTTTCCAAACCCATATGCAATATTTGAGATGTGACCTAACTACTGCTTTTACAAACAGGATACAGTAAAATCTCATTAATTTGGACATCACTAATTTAGACCCACTATAATTCAGACTGCTTTCTTTTTTGTATGTATTTTATTTATGCAGAACAGAATTTTTTCTAAACAAGAAGTTAAGAATACATTTCTGAACTGTTTTCTGAATGGTTACATAGCCACTTTTTAAAATAAATAATCCAAAATTAATTAAATGCAAATGAAAATATTAAAGCATTTTTATTGTTAGATAATGCTCCTGCACCTGCACATCCACTGAAATTTTATCAAACATCAACGATAGGAATATCAACTGCCTTTTCTTACCTCCCAATACCACAGTTGTCATATGGATCATACTCAGCTGTAAACATTTTTTTTTTTTTTTTTTTTTTGATGATTCTGATACTGAGTAGGACACAAGAGGAGTGACTGATATTAAATATTATAAAAAGTGCTATTTACATTGCACTTTCTAATATTAATACTAATGTGCATCCAGTTATTTGGAATGCAACTATTTTATAGAATGTATACTTTTATTTATTTTATAAATAAATAAAACAGTATGTATATTATTAAGTGCATTACGTATGTAATAAAACAAGCAGTGTAGTTAACAATACACAGAAATAATTATTCATATGATAGAAAGTACGTGATTGATATTTCTATATCAGCATATCCATGAATTACAGGCTTGTAGGGGAAATAAGTGTGGTAGGTTTCACAGATTCTAATTGACTAGCCCATGATGTGCAAGGTGTGGTCTCAAAATTTTTTTTACTAATAGACAAGGGGTGAATGGCAAGGTTCGAGTGTACCTCTATTTATTTCACAATATACTTTTTCCATAAATCAGCTAGAAAAAGGAAGTTGTCTGTTCTTAAGAAGTTTTTAAAACCTTCAGTTGGACTGTTTTTTCCTAATGGATTTTTTCCCTTATAGGAGCTGCTAGTGTGAGAAGTGTTAATTTTAACAGACTTATAGGAGCAGGAATTCTTCATACTAAAATGTGGTTGATAGATGGAAAACACTTCTATATTGGTAGTGCCAACATGGATTGGAGAGCATTGACACAGGTTATATGTTTATTTATATTTCTTTTGGCTGTGTTTTACGTTATGTAGGAAATGCAATATGTTATTCTGTAAATATCTTTGTTGGTACAGTTGTTATCAAACTGGGATGATAGGATACAATAAAATATATCTTGTAAATATTTTGTATACTTTCAACCCTTATTTTATATATAGTTATTCTAAATGTTAAAAGGAATTTATTTTGCGAAAGATAAGGCAGCTCATCATTCTTGAAGTGTTATGTATTTGAAATAGCATTCCTTTCAATTGAAATTGATAAATTTATTGTAATAAAATTGTTTTTTTTATTTTTATACAGAGCCCTGTACCAACAAATATTATATACTAACAAACAAATATACCAAGAAACAAATTTTAAGTGCACAAAAAGTGATATTGTTGTACATGTTAGCACTAATGATATTAAGAGTAGGAGATCTGATTTAATTAACAAATACAGAGCAGTATTGAGAAAAAGTTGCAAGTTATAATTGAAATGTGTCTATACAATCCTGCCTAGACACAGCAGGAGTGAGTACATGATAGGAGCCTTGTTAATCAGTCTGTCTCTGGGGAGAATGTGGAAGGCTCACGGGATAGAATATTTCTCAGCACGGTCTGTGCTTGTTAGCAGGAGAGACTGGGGTGGGGATACACTTAAATAGAAAGTGGTGCAAGAATATTTGCTGGTGCTATCAAGGCAGTTTTAGGTGGGTTGGAAAGCTGCTCCATCCTGTGGGGGTTACACAGACTAATAGATTAACAGTAGCTGCTGGAAGCGGTGAAATTAATTCTTGTACGGCTTCTATTACAACGTTCAGCAGCCTGGATAGTAAGGTGTCAGGGATTTCAAGATCTGCTTGGGGTCCTCATGGGACAAGCAAATACATGGGCTGTGTTAGGGTTACTAAGGGTAAGAACAATTGCAGGTATACTTGTAGGTAGTATTGATTAAATCATTAAATGTAGACATTGTGGGGATATCAGAGTCATGATTCACTCAGATATAAGGGATTCAAAATTTTAATATAGAGGGTGCAATGTGTACATAGTGTAGAGTGTTACTTGGTGCATGGCACTGGGGGGGGGGGATCTCCTCCAACTTTGCACAGTATACTCCGTGTTGCAGTAAAAAACTGTAAAGGCCAGAGAGTGTAAGGTTACTGTGTAGTCTGTGTAGTGTAATGTTGTACTGTGTTGGTTGTTGATCCTCTGGCAGCAGGGCTCTTGGAGAGCCAAGATCTCTGCTGTCTTTCACCATAAGGAGGTGGGCAGGACATAAGGTGTAGGTAAAGTCTCTGGTTGGAATGAACCCTGGCATCACCTGTTCACTTGCTAGAGAGAGCCCTCCCTAAATAAAAAAAAAAAAAAAGTTTTTATTTGAAATGGAGCATGTAGGTCAGGTCTAGGCAAACTATGGTCCGCGGGCTGCACAAAAATGTGCGGCCCGTGAGCTTTAATTGTATTTTCGAAAAAAGTTAACTTATTTTATGCCTTTTGCGACAACTTTTTGAAAAATAAATTTGTATATGTAATAATACATTATAGAATTTGTTGACTTGTAAATTGTTTTATCATCTCTGTATTGTTCAAATTGAGATAGAATTTGAAATTGTGCGTGAACTGGAGCGAGCCAACAGGCGCTTTTATAACGGTATAATTTGCGATTATAAACTAACTGCACGAAACTACGGTAACAGACAACCGGTGATGATGATGACAATGCCTTTGCTGCGGTGGCGGGGTAATAGGATAGGACTGCTGACCAGCCGCAGTCCAATCTGTTTTCTCTGACGGTCATCCCGTGGTTAGTTTTTTTGCGTTATCTTCAGTTATCATCTTGGTGCCAGTAGCGATAAAAATAATATTTACGCCCTTTTAAAAATGAATAAAAAACGAAAAATTCAACAAGAGCATTGTGTCTTCAATGAAGAGTGGAACACAAAATATTTTTTTGCTAACATAAATAACAAGACTGTTTGTCTCATCTGCCAGGAAAGTGTCTCAGTGTTGAAAGAGTACAGTATTAAAAGACATTTCACTACTAAACATTCCGAATATGGTGGCAATTTAACTCCGGAAGCGAGAAAGAAAACTGCTGATGGATTGATTCAAAATTTATCTAGACAACAAAATGTGTTTATGCGGCTAACTAAGGAACAAGAAGCTACTGTAGAGGCAAGTTTTGTTATTTCTCATATAATTACAAAAAGGAACAAGCCTTTTTCTGATTGAGACTATATTAAAGAATGTATGACTGAAGCTCGTGGAATTATATGTCCTGACATTAAACACAAATTTGAGAATATAAGTTTATCTCGGTGAATCGTAGTAAGAAGAATTGAATGTATCGATACAAATTTGAATGAGCAATTATTATCAGTATTAGAATCCATAACATGGTACTCGATAGCTCTCGACGAAAGTAATGACCAAAAGAATACTGCACAGTTATTAATTTTCATACGTGGATGTACCTCTAATTTTGAAATTATTGAAGAACTTCTTTCAGTGGAATCTCTTAAAGCCCAAACAAATATTTCAACTTTTTCAAATATATCAGTTCCCAGGATATATTTGAAAAAGTTGAAAAATGCTTAACAAGATAAAATTTGTGAAAATTATCCTGATTATAATTTAATTACAATTCATTGTATTATACATCAACAAGTATTATGTAAAAATGTGTTAAAAGTCGTACATGTCACATCTTGTATTATTAAACTAGTAAATTTAATACGATTGAGGGGCCTGAAACACAGACAATTTGTTAATTTTCTTCAAGATATTGAATCCAAGTACACAGATATTCCCTATCATAACCAAATTCGATGGCTTAGCTTAGGAAAAGTTCTTTGGCGAGTATGGGATCTTAAAGATGACATCATTCTATTTTTAAAACTGAAAAATATTATTGGACTTTCCCGAATTAACTGATAATAACTGGATTTGTGATTTTGCGTTTACCCTGGACATTGTGACACACTTAAATACTTTCAACACCGTGTTACAAGGGAAAAATTTATACGCCCATGATGTGGTAAAAAGTCTGAATGGATTTCAATTCATTTCAATTCCTTCGACATTTATTGATTAACAAGGTAGACCACTTTCCAACCATGAAGTTGCTGAAGATTCCAGAAAATAAATTTGAAAAATATTGTGAAATTATCAACGCTTTGAATGACGACGTTTCACGAAGATTTGGCGACTTCTGAAAAATTGAGACAAGTTTGGCAATAGTGCGCGACCCATTTTCAATAGAAATTGATAGTGCACCGAGTGAACTACAACTTGAGATTATAGATCTACAATGTGATACCGATTTAAGGGAATTGCACCGTCGTGAGGAAATCTGTAAATTTTACAATACTCTTAATTCGGACAAATTCAACGAACTTAAAGATTTTGCCTGAAAAATGTTGGTTATTTTTGGATCAACCTACATATGTGAACAAACATTTTCCATCATGAATCTAAATAAAAATTCTTTACGATCAAGCATCACCGACGAACATTTACAAGCAGTTTTAAGAATCTCAACTACAAAATTAACACCTGGAATTAAAAACATGTTAAAAGATGTAAAACAGTTCCATTCATCTCATTAAATTCTTGGTTGTTAGAGAATAATTTTTTTTTATGTTATATTTCTTCTTCATGATAACAAATAATATATATCTAAAAATAGTATTTTACGTGCAGCCTGCCTTCTTTTTGAATTCTTAATGTGGCCCTTCAGCCAAAAAGTTTTCCCAGGTCTGATGTAGGTGATAGTTTTATTTGAGATAAAGGTGAAGATAAAGAAAGTGGATGGTAGAGAGACATCCACCAGGAAACAAAGTTAAGGGAACAGAGAGACACCCCTGTGTGGAAGCCCATTCTCCATGGGGGGTGGGGGAGTGTTGAGAACAGGGAAAAGTTTAGGGTGATAGGGTCCACCAGGTGAAAAAGTAGGGTTGGCATAAAGTTAAGGGGGGAAATAAAGTCATAGGGTCAGGGAGCCCAATGGAGAGAGGTTGAAATATCACCCCTATGGTTATTGGTATAGTGAAATAAGTTCCACATTGGCCAGACCAGCTGCAGCTATTACCAGCAAGCAGGGGGGGGGCTTCCTGTTAGGTTGCCCCTGAGTCAAGTTGCCCTTTCTGTACGATGTGTACAGAATGACAGGAAGGAGGGTGAGCTTTATACTCTTAGTTAAAAACCACATAAAATCTAAGGTAGTACATCCAGTGAACATGAGTGGCCAGTGCAATGTTGAGTTAGTTTAGTATGTTAGGGAGACAAGAAGAGGAAGCATTGCTCCTAATCTTATTATCAGCAGTGCCCCTTCATGCATTAAGAATCTGCAAATAAAAGACCAACTAGGACAGTGATCACAATGTATTGATGTCGGATATACTTAAAGATATAACTACTGTCAAGGGAAAGAGCTTTTGCTTTCATAAAGTTAACTACAGCAGTCTCAGACAGTTTTTAAATTCTGTGCAGTGGGACCAACTGATGAAGTTACCAACAGCAAATTCAAAATGAGAAATATTCAGGGATGTTTTCATAGAAGCTACTGGGCTTTTTATACCACCTAAGAGATGCAGTGCAAGGCAGACCTAAATGAATGTTAGATGAACTGATATGACTTGTGGCTGCTGAGAAAAATGCATGGGATGTATATAAATTATCAGTAATACAGATGCCTGCAGTAGATATAAACTAGTCTGCAATTAAGTCACAAAGGAGGTTAGGCAAGCTAAGGCAGAGATTTCTGCCTTAGGCAAGGAAGAAAGAATGCAAAGAAAAGCAGCAAAGAATTCCCTATTTATGTAAACAGTAGAAAGAAGGGATTGAATCACATTAGTCCACTAAACATGAATGAATTAACTATTGATGATCCTATTCAGGTTCAAACCTGAATAGCAATATGTCTGATATCACCATCCCTATCAACTTCCTTACATGGGAATGTAGATGCAAAATAGTGGTTCCATTTGTCAGAAACCTGAATGGGTTTATCACTAGTTATGACATTCATATACACTGGACCAATGTAGTTCATCCTTTTTCTTCTAGCGTTAATATAAGCAAAATTCTTTGATATATTTTTTTGGGTTCTTAACCAAAGACTTCTTATAATCTACATTAGCTTGCCTAACTCCTTTTGTGACTTGATTGCAGACTGCTTTTTAGTTACTGTATGTTTGTGTGTCCCTCCATAATTTATGATAATTTTTCTTGTCTGTCACTAGTCTCATCAGTTCATCTAATTTCCATTTAATTCTAAATCTTGAAGAATATCTCTTAGTTAGTATAAAAAGCTTAGTAGTTTCTGTGATCACCTCCCATTTAGCATTTGTGAAATGGGGCATACAGACTGTTGCAGTTGACCTCAAGAAGTTAACATCTGTTCAGCTTTTCAGATGTATTGACATAGTTGTATTTTGGATGGAGCCTCTTTTTATAAATGTCAGCAGGTAATGTAAAAATTTGTGGAATTCTTATCAGTACAAATGTTGCTTCGTTATATACTTACCTGTGTTTTGATGAAATATTGAGTAGAAAATTAAAACATAAGAGCATAAATATCTAAACGTTGAGACACACTATGAACACAATAATGCAAACATCTTATTTAATTCATTCAGTGCTGATTTTGCAAGTCAGTCTATATACAGTAAAGTCAGTCTGTATTTCACAGTGAACATTATTATTATTATTATTATTAGCCATATGGTGCAAGGAAGCCTGAGGCTTATTCTGCACCAGCCAAAAAAAATTTGTTACCCAGACAGACAGACAGACAGACAGAGAGAAGGGAATCACCAAGAAAGAGAAGAATGTAGTAGTAGTAGTGGCACTTGATGCAAGAAAGCAAGTGTAGGAGCTTATGCAGCATCAGCCAAAAAAAAAAAAAAAAAAATCACACCATTCCCTCCAAATACCTGTCCAGTTCCTCCTTAAATTTATTTAACCTATCAACTTCCACAACGACAGATGGAAGTTTGTTCCAGCAATTAACCACCCGCTGGCTAAAGGCAAATTTCCGCACATCTATTCTACATCTGTCTTTCCTCAATTTGAACTTATGTCCCCGTAGGTTCGTATTCTGAACAAGTGGGAGGATCCCATCAGAATTCAGCGTGCTCAACCCATTCAAGGCCTTATAGACCTCAATCAGATCACTGCGCAGGTGCCTAGTCTCCAGCCACTGCAATTTGCAGAACTTAAGCCTCTCTTGGTAAGAGGATCCCTTCATTCCCCTCACCAATCGTGTTGCTCTTCTCTGTACACGCTCAAGCAAATCTACATCCTTCCTGAAATGAGGCCTCCAGACCTGTACGCAGTACTCAAGGCGTGGCCTGACCATTGCCTTATACAGAGGGACAATCACCTCCTTTTCCCTGCTAGCAAAATTCCTATATATCATTGACAAAACCCCATGACCTGCCCTAGCAGCCTGTCTGCATTGCTCAGAAAACTTCATATCTGACTGCACAATTATTCCCAGGTCTTTTTCATTTTCTACCACCTTAAGTGTAGTACAACACAGTTGGTACGTTTAAATGATGATGATGATGATGATTTCATTCTACCTTCAACAAATGAACTCGTTACTCATACCACCTCAGAATATGCTTACAGTTTTAATCACCAGTTCTGATTTAGTCAGAAGTATTCCAATAATTGAGTATGGCTTCTGATTTCCTGATAAGTTTAGTTTTCTTCTGATTTTTGGCCAAGTTTGTGTTATTTTTCAAATAAGCAGATTTTCCCCCCCAGTCATGGACCTACCAAATTTAATTATGTGCTTAAAAGAAAGTGAATATTAAGTGACTGTACATATTTACTTTTGTGCGTGAGAAATCAGTGGTGAAAGATGTTTTAAGTTAAGCCGAGTGGTCAGGAACGCCAGTGCAGTAGACACACTCTTTGAGTGGAACGGGGTTCAAGTCAGTGACTGCTAAATATGATTAACATTTGTATTGATAGATTTATTGTAAACTCCACTGACCTGGTGGTTGTGCCAGAGTATAAAAAAGAACATCTTTTGTTTTAATCATTTACCCAGGAATAAAAAAATCTTCACTTTAATATATGGTGAATGTGTTTATTTATTTTTCATTTAGTGTTCTTCACCACATAATGCCTTGCCAATTTTTTATTGTTTTTATTGTTCATTATAGGCAGTGGTGGTAGTGGTGGCTGACTATAAAGTGCCATTGAACCATGGCACTGTCACAATAACACTGAAAAACTAAAAATAAATACCTTTTTATATTTTTTTTTACTTATTACTGATTTATATTTATTTTGTTTATAACTGATTTGTGTTTAATTTTTATTTATAACAACCAATGCTACAAATGATTAAATATTACATAACATAATTATATCCATAAGTCAACACTAAAAAAGTTACATGCCACTCTTAAACTGGCTCTCATAGCATAGATATAGCTAATAGTCCATATGTGTGTGCATAGTGATACTCTAGAACTCTATCAGCTCACTGGATGAATGAATGTGTGAGAAAAGCTAACTGCAGTTTCTAGTCTCATGTGTTATTGTTCGTGTTCATTCACAATGAATAAGATAATTTATTTAAAAAAAAAAACTTCTTGTCACTGTCATATGATGATGGTCATCAATGATTATTCATGCATTAAGAATCTGTAGATAAAAGAACCACTAGGTGGCAGTGTTCTGCAAATTGCTGCATCTGGAGACTAGGCACCTGCAAGGTGACCTGATTGAGATGTATAAGGCTTTGAATGATTTGGGCAAGCTCAATGCTGATGGGATTCTTCCTCTTGCTCAGATTATGCACTTGAGGGGACATAAATTCAAATTGAGGAAAGACAGTTGCAGAATAGATGTGTGGAAGTTTGCCTTTAGCTAGGTAAAATGGGAGATGTCATGTATTTTTTTGGCTAGTGCTGTATAAGCTTGCTTTTTTGCATAATTTGCCACTGCTATTACTACTAATAGTAATGATAAACTTGAAATTAAATGATTACACAGACTTCTCCTTGATTTAATTATTGTTGAAAAGCAATGGAAAAAAATGTAGCGACCATTACTGATTATAGGCTCTGTGTGATTGCAAAAGAAATGTAGGCTTAGCTTATATCATGTTTTCATTACTTTAAATAGAAATGATATATAAAAAAAAAATCAAGTTTTTTTTTTTTTTCTGTTTTCTAGACTTTGTATGTCATAGTTATAACAAATATGTTTACATATTTTAGGTTTTTAAATGAAAATCTAACTTATGATATTTAATTTCAGTACTTTTTTTTTTTTTTTTTGTAAATAGCATTAATAACTCAGGTGGAGTTTAAGACAATGCTGTTGTATCTGGTTCTTTTAAATATGTAGGTGTTTTGTTTTTAAATTTTTTGTAATAATGCTAAAAAGAATAAATACACAAGGCATTATAGGCTATGGATTGATAATTCACTGTAAGAATATCAGTGATATTCTTAGTGAATTATCAAGAAGAAGTAGTGTAAATGGCATCGATTTAATTGTATCTCACTCACATTGGTGTTTTTCACGTGGCTGAGTTGGTCCATCTCAGGTGAGGGTAGCATGATTTTTTCATCCAGTAAACAGAAAATTGACCACAGAATATATGCAATTTACAGATGGTATGCATGGAGTAATATGGCCTTAGTTGCTGATGCTCAACCCTACTATAACAACATTGTACTGGTTAGACCAATGCACCCATGTACTGTGCCAACACTAGTAGAAGAAAAGTCTGTACAGGCATTCTATGCATAGTACCCGCTCTTTAAGAGGGAATACCTAGGTGCAATTGTGCAGTCAGATATGAAATTCTCTGAGCAGTGCTGTCATGCTGCAAGAACAGTTCATGGGGTTTTGCCAATGATATACAGAAACTTTGCAAGAAGGGATAAGGAGGTGATTATCCCTTTGTACAAGGCTATGGTTAGGCTGCATCTTGAATATTGTATACAGGTCTGGAGGCCTCACCTTAGGAAGGATGAGAGAAGGGCAATTGGTGAAGGGAACTACAGGATGCTCTTACTAGAAAGGCTTCAGTTCTGCAAATTGCAGCTTCTGGAAACTAGACACCTGTGGGGTGATCTGATTGAGGTATTTAAGGCCTTGAATGGATTGAGTAAGCTGAATGTGAATGGCATTCTTCCTCTTGCTGAGACTACACACATGAGCATAACTTCAAGTTGAGGAAGGATGGTTGTAGGATAGATGTGTAGAAGTTTGCCTTCAGCCAGCAGGTTTCCATTTGCTGTTGTGAAAGTGGATGGTTATAACAAATTCAGAGAAGAACTAGATAAATTCTTGGATGGTATGAATGAGAGAAGTGTAATTTTTTTTTTTTTTTTTTTTTTTGGCTGATGATAAATAAGCTTGCTTTCTTGCATCATTTGCCACTACTACTACTACTATTTCATAAAAAATATCTGCTGCCTTATATTTGCCAAAAGTATGCATCCATTTCACTATATGAGTTCAAGACTTATTATCTAGGGACTCTCAACACCATATCCAATTCATCTAGTGGTTGCTGCAGTAGCGTGCTATTGACTTAATCATGTGACAAAATCATATGGAGAGATGAAGCCTAATTCAACTATGAGAGAATATTCAACTATCTTAACAGTCATGTACAGTTGCTTGGCACATATGGAAACAATAACATGAAATGCAGTGTAACATTAACATATCATCTGGAATTGTCATGATATTATGCTTGGCCGATATCTGCCTCTACCATTAATTATCATGCATTTCTGACTTTGTTGGATCAGCATGTGATGTAGTTCCAGCATGATGAGGGAGTTGGCACATTTTGGAGTACAGGTATGATAATATCTAGATGAATGTGGTGTTGTGTCATCGCCACTACAATCTCCTGATATCTTCTTTGACAGGTATATAAAGGAAAACTGCAAGTGAATATATTGGACGAATAACAAGGATATCTTGTATGCCATGCCCTGTTTGATATGAGATGTTTGTCATATTCTATAAATTATTACCACACAGGTAGTCATAGGGATTTTGTCCTGTTTTGATGTTTGTTGAATTTCCTGACATTTAAGCTTATTGTTATACTATGCATTGTTTCTTTTTTTTTTTTTTTTTTTTTTTTTTTGTACACACATGTATCACTGTGCTGAATATGATTTGATGAATATTGCAACTTATTTTTCTCCACAACATATCTTCATGGAACAATGTTGAATAGTTGTTTTCCACCAGGAATCATTCCATCTTGTGTTTAAATGCAGTTTTCATAATTTATATCTTTTATTGGTGCCCTTGCATTATTTCTTATGACACATAAATATAACTTTAAATTCTCTATTTTCATTTTGTCCTTTTTTATTGGAAAAAACATGATTTTGGTTTTCAGTGACTTTTTGTGCTTTGTATATTTATTAATATGGACTTTTAACATATTGTGCCTGCTTTTTTGTAAGTTAGTTTCCTTTGTAAAATGTGCACATTTTTGAAGGAATTTGCAAAGGTATTCACTTATCTCTTTATTTATTCCTTTAGGTAAAAGAACTTGGAATAGTAGTTTATAATTGCACCTGCATTGCTGGTGATCTATCTAAAATTTTTGAGGTTTATTGGATGATGGGATTACCAGATGCCCATATTCCTGCTAAATGGCCTTCTTATCTTCGCACTAAAATTAATAAAGATAATCCTGTTGCTGTTGAGTTCAATGGTACTCTTGGCTATACTTATCTGTCAGTAAGTTAATTTTTCACTTTTAAATGTATTAATATTTATAAACAGATTTTTACACTTCATTTATTATAAAGTGGAACTGGTTTAGCCAGAGAAACAAAAAACAAACAAAAAACAAACAAAAAAAAAAAAAAAAAAAGGTTAAAACCAAATTAGTGAGAGAAGCTAATTTTTTTTGGATATAAAAAATAAATAAGAAATATCGATTCCTTTATGATGTCTTTTGAGCTAGACTTATAAAATGCAAAGAAATAGTCTACTTTTTTATATTTATCAAAAAAGAATAAGTGATATCAGTATTTATTAGTAGTGGCAAGTGATGTAAAAAAAAAAAACTTGCTATATCACCTGTCCATTCTGTCTAATGTTCATTCAATGTTAGAAGGGATGGACATTTGAATAAATTCATTGAATTTATGAATTCAGAATGGATTTGATTTTCAGAAAAGACAGGAGTTTAGAGTAAAGTCTGGCAGATAAAGTGAATAATCAATTTAAAGCCAACTTCCAATTAAAAATCTTAGTATGTCATGATCATTATATTGAATAACAAGCATCATGTTACTAAACTTCTGCTGGTTTCTTAATTCTGTCCAAGAAACCAGCAGAGATTTAGTCCACAGTGATTTGGATATAAAACTGTTGTAAACCATTAACTTCAAAGCTTTCATTTTTATAAACCTTAAATTTTACAAAGGAAAGCAGTCCACAGAGTCCTGCTATTATTGGAAAACTGATTTCCTACTGACTGCCCACACTTATTCAGAAGACTCTCTCATGAAAGGGTTAAATAGAAGTAATATTTCATGAGCAATGCTATTGATGTCAAAAAAAAAAATAAAATGAAATAATAATAATAATAATAATCAACATTGCCTTCACTTGTAATTTTGGTTTCGTGCTTTCTTGGTCTCAGGGATGCTGGAGGAGTATGATGCTTTGTTTTCATGCAGGCAATGCCATGTTTCATTACCATTTACTATTTCCCTTAAAAAGGTATTATTTTTTACAGTTTCCCCAGAAGTAACAAAACAGTTATCAAGTTTTACTATTTCTGTTTATCATGCAAAATGTGTGGCACAGTTTTTGCAGAAACTATCTCACAACTTTTCTTTCTCAATGAGTCTGTTTCTTTATCTGAATTTAACTCTTCAGCCATCATTTTCATAGCCATTATTGTCTTGGAAGTGCCATTTCTGTCCAGGAAAAAAAATGTATGCAGGGTGCATGTGGTCTCCTAAGAGCTGCCAGTAGACCTTGGTAGTGAAACGTTGTTCCATACACACCAGGGGTCCTAGTTCTTGCCAAAAAAAATGCACCATATTAAGCAATCACTGCCACCTGCCTGGAAAGCAGACACCATGCATGATGGGTCCATGGACTCGTGTTGCTTGTGTACGCAAAGGTGTCCATCAGCTTGTTCCACCATGTATTTGGACTCATCCGAACCACCACACTCCAGTGTCCAACCAGTGTATTGTTGACGACCCGTGACCACCAAATATGGAGGATGCGGAAAGGTTAGAGAATGACCACCGCACATCCCCGGAGCAATATGGCCTTAGTTGCTAATGCTCCTAAAAACCAAACAACAACAACAACTGTTGACGATGAACAGCAGTAAGGAGTGTGTGTCTGTTGGGTCATCTGCTGTGGAACCCCATATGACTGGGTGTGTGGCACATCATAATTTGGCATGTTCTTGCATTTCCAATATTGTATTGTAGTCAACTGTCGCATGGTGATCTGCTATTGAGCCTATACAATGCATGCACCCTTTGCTCATCACAGTTCTGTTAGTGGGAGGTGGTTTGACTCCTTCAACACCATTCTTTGCACACCTTTATCACAGTGGACCGTGAGCAGTCGACATGACATGCTGTTTCTGATATAGCTGACATAAGCACCTGATATATGAGCTCCCACAGTCATTCTCTTTTGCAACTTCATGATATCTTTACTACATCCTGTTCTGCTTTTTATATTGCAAGCTATGCAGTGATCATTGAGTGTATATTTTGAACACATTAGAAAACTTGAACCAAGTCTTTCACAGTTGTGAATAATCTTATTATAAACCCAGTTTTTAAGCCAGTAACAGTGGATATGCATTTCTGGCATAGTAAATGCAGTTAGCAACTTATTTTTTGAAATTATAGGCTTTCATGTGGTGTAGTATTTATCAACAAAGCCAAAACTAAAGGATTGAAAAAAGTAAAAAAAAAAAAAAAAAAACTACATGAAATTACAAGATGGTATTAACTAAATCATGTCATTAACTAATGCCATTACAGATATTCAAATAATAGTTGACAGGAGGGATGACATAATTTTTTTACATATATTTTGTGGGAATATGTTTTAAAGAAATTTTCCACAACTTATTTTCATCATTGCAGACTAACTTAAGTTTTCATTTTTGGAAATGTTTTATTTTAGTTTTCTTCCTTGCCCATAATGACAGACTATCTCTGAATATGTTATCATCAAGATCTGAACATTTAGAGTTTGAGTCAAAAGACATATTTAAAAGAACAAATAATATAGTAATTTAAGAAATCTTATAGCAAAACTCAACCTTATTAAGTTAAACATAACTTTAACTTATTTCTGAAATTTTCGGACTCCATTATGCCAGAAAATGATAATTACTGTATAGTTAAGATGCTGATTTTTTCACGCTAGGAAACAGTATTGTCTAAGGTCCTTTTAACTTTCAGATGTGTGTGTGGGGGATGGAGGGGAGAGAGAGAGAGAGAGAGAGAGAGAGAGAGAGAGAGAGAGAGAGAGAGAGAGAGAGAGAGAGAGAGAGAGGGGGGGGGGGGGAAAGGTTGGTTTTTTATATTTCATAAAAGGCTAGAGTAATTGAAATTCAACAGAAATGGTTTTTTAAGCTCAGAGGCATTAGCATTTTACCTGCATAATGCATATACAGGTCGACCATCACTAATCTGGCCACCGGTAATCCGGTTCCACTGCTCATTCAGACATAATTTCCGCGAACATAATTTCAAATTTCCCCGGTCGGCGCACCGATCTACCATTACTGTTTTGGTGGTGTTGGTTGCATCAGCTGTTGGCACGAACTCGTAAACACTGGAAAGCCATTCCCACTTGTTTTTCTGCATTTATTATTATATCCTGCTCACATTTAGTCCCAGCCACAGAGTAGTAACATATTTCTCTGTGGCCCCAGCCATGGTTCCAATGCATAAAGGAAGTGCCTCTCGTGGTGTAAAGCACAAACGCCGTACATTGTCCATAACAGATAAAGTTGAATTTCTGAAAAAAACTCAACAGCAGGGTGTCTGCGAGAAGTTTAACTCTGGTTAATTGTAAATTCCAGCAATTTCTCTCAGGTCTCTTATTTTAGTAATTTTCTTTTAGCCATTCCTTTTTTAGATTTTTTTTTTTTTTAACAACACGTACAAACTTGTGGAAAAACACAACACAATATGATGGATATATATAGCACGCTGACAAACTTGTTTTCACAAAATCTCTAACAATACTGACAAACTTATTGCGACATTTGAGAGTTTATTTTATCACAATTAGTTTTATTGCAACGCTCGCTGCGTGTGCAATAAACTAATCACAAACAACCTTCATATGTATGCCGTAATAGTGTCACACGTATGTGGCCGACACGGTTTCTCAAGATTTAACCTACTGGGCCACATCGGCCACATATATGCAACATAAAAAAAACACTTTTTTTCTTTTTCTTTTTTTTGATATTTTAAGCGAAAAAAGCGACAACACTGACATTACAATATTTATTTTAGAATTACTAATCAAATTATTTGCTAAATATTTTTTGGCCCCTGGGGAATTTTTTTCTTAAACTAGCTTAGCAGTCAACTGTTAAAGGTAGGAGTATGATGAGGTGGTTAGCTGTTGGGTAAACTGTATGTGCTAAATAACCACCGGTGATCCGGCAAACTCACTAATCTGGCACCCCACAGGTCCCAACACTGCCGGATTAGTGATGGTTGACCTGTAGTAATTTGTTAGAGGGAGATAAAACATTTCAGAAATAATCTTGTGCTAGCTTAAGGTTAGGATTTGGTATAAGGTTCTAACTATATTATTAAGTAAACATTGCATCATGCAGTTGGAGTTCAAATGCACTGTTAGAGTTCAAATCTTTCTTGCAGATGCTCCTTTGAAGGTAGATAAATATGTACAAGGAGGCTGGGAGGAAATGATGAAGGTGGCTGTTTCGAATACATTCAAGACAAACTGTCAGATATATATATAGTCTTATTACTAATGTAAGTTATGATTACATTAATTGTTTCACATTATTTATCAGCTAAAGTGTAACAGTAATATATATTGAACCATACTTTTAGAGTTCGCCTCCTGCATTCTGTCCTAAGGGACGCACAACAGACATTGATAGTATTCTAGATGCAATTTATAAAGCAGAGAAGTTTGTCTACATTGCTGTCATGGATTATTTTCCTGCCCTTATTTACGTGAGGCCACAGAAGTAAGTTTTAGATGTAAATGTACAAGTAAGGTATATTTGAAGTTAGGCTGAATCTTCTGCTGTGTGTAAATTTGAAGTTTTTTGTGAAATGAAATTATTCTTTCAAATTATATGAATTTTGTCTACACTTAGAAACTATTAACTTAACTTGGAACTGTGCTGTGCAGTAGTTAGGTATTATTGCTGTTGAGTTAAAACTGCAAATGTATTTGGGAAAAAACTAATTTACTGAATATTTCATGATAATAATTTTATTGCTGATTTTTTATTTTATGAAAACCCCAAACACGAGAGGTATTAGAACCATTAGTACTTAGTACCATGCTTGGGTTGGAGGTTAAGAGAACTAATAATATAGTAATTTTGCTAATATGTTCTGCTATTTTTTCTTTATTTTCAATGCTGCTTAGAATTACAGTGTGTGTGTGCATGCACATGCATTAATCCTTATATAAGTTTATGATATCCTATCAATTTTTATCCAAATGATAAAAAAAATTATAGAATGATAAAATACTCCATGGGTATTTTGTCCTGTCCCTGTGCATGCATATCAGCTCAGATATACCAGTATATATATATATCCTGGATCTGTGTGTGCAGTAACAGTACATTAGAAGCAATATGGCTTGGGGATGAGAACTTAGATTGTCAACATGGGTGGTTAGATGCCAAATCAATAACCTTTTTGTGCATGTAACTGCAACTCATTTGAATCTCACAAAATCCACTGTGGCAGATCTTATTATTCAAAGATGGAAGACCATAAGTGATACCATGACAAAACTGAAGGTTTGGATAACCTCACAAACCCACAGAATGTGCTCGATGAACCATAAGGAGGATAGTTCATGCTTCATGCATGTTGTCTGTAGAAAACATCATGGAGGTGGTCAGGAGGCTGCAGGTTACAGTAGATGATTACATCTATCAGTATGTCAACTGTCTATAGGGAGTTGCAGTTTTGTTCTGTTGGACATGTCTTGGTGTGGAGATTTCCTGGAGGGCACATCCTGTTGGAGTATATTGTTTTGGCCATTTAGTTTTGTGGCAGCATTCTGATGGTATGGGACTGTTTTGAGTGGCTCAGACCTGATCCATTTTTTATAGTGCCTGAAAACATGAAGTCCATCATTTTCTTGGATGTTTTGGGCAATTGTGTGCTACCTACACTGAGCCTATTTCTGGTACTATTGAAATAGGCCTAGCATAGTATCAGCACAGTAGTGCACCATATTATGCAGCAAGGATCATAGAAGACTGTTTTGTAGAAAATAACATCAAAAAGTTGGACTGGCTGGCTAAGGACCTGTACTCAACTTCATTGAACACCTATGGGATGAATTAGAGTGCAGGATTAGGCTGCAACCAAAACAGCCTTCTTCTTCTACACTGGCTTTGTCAGCTGCTTTTTGGAAAAAAAAGGAAGCAAAATTCCATCTGACACCTACCAGAAGACTTATAGAGGCAATTGTGACCCACTTTTGATCATATAGTATAGAGTTTCAGTTAACTAAGATGTGCATTATATATATTAATTGCAAAATAACTTATTAATTTTATCTAATAATTGATGTATAACAAGAAATACAGTGACAGGTTTGCTATAATGACAGATGATTTGGTGCCACAAAATTAATGATTAAAATGTACATAAATGCCATTGTAGCTCAAAGAAATTGATAAAATCTGTTTTATGCACACTTTTTGTGATCATACATCATACTGCTCTTCTTCTCTAATTTAATGACAACTCTCCATGTGGTATCTTGCACATAAACATTACAAAAAGAATTTACACAAACATTGACTAATTGTTGAGTAACAAAATACCAAAGAAGGGAGAAAATGATTGCATCAGACCATTAAATTTAATTATGAAATCATTTCTGGACCCAGGAGTTATCCCCTACCTGAAAATTCTTAAATAATGGTTGAAAAGGAAAAGTTTGAATTCATAGCTAAAAGTGCTTTTGGGCCAGTCTGTAAATCAGAAGAAATTTCAAAATTTTATCAAAAGATTATTCCCCATACATAAACCAACCTCAACACAAGCAAAGGACAAATGAAACTGTCAAGTCTATAAACAATACCCATTGCTGCAAATAGCAGAGTTCAGTCAGTGTGCCAATATTGTGCATGTTCATGAGCCTTTACTTTTACAGAACTCATTTATTGACTGCTTAAGAAAGGCACCCATATGCATTATGGAATAATGCTTGGGTGCCTTTTGAACAACTCTTATATGTGTAACAGCACATCACTTCTATTGTGATTTGATGCTTATATACTTCAGAGCCAACAAATATATTAAACTTTGATGTATCCACCATAGAAAAATAGCAGTAGTTGTTGATGGTTTGTGGGCTATCTCCATATTTGAGGTATAGCAAAGAGGACTACATTATTACTACTATCATGGCAGAATTGAGGTACCCATAATCTGCCTTATCACCCGGAGGCATTCCAAAATAAGCTTCATTGCTGCAACACTTGATGTTACCAACAATTTTCTGTTATCCACTTTGAACATGTAACATCCACAAACGCAATCTAAATTAGGACCAAAATACATATAAGAAACAGTTAAATATAAATATAATTTTTTTTATGTAGTATTATGGAATCATTAGTCAAGAATCATTTTAACAGAAATGGATTCCTAAAGGGATCACAGCATATGCTTCTAAAGGAAAAGCTGCACTTGTCTAACCCATAAATTACTATGATATCATTATCAAGCAGTGGGATATAAGACTTGGTTTGTGTTCAAAGAGATCATAATAGCTAAAAGAATAGATCAAGAGGATGGGGTGATTACAGTAGGTCTGTACTTCTTTGGCTCTATCCATCAGTCATATAAAGTTTTAAAAGATCATTCTGGAAGTTACAAACACATTTGTATCATTAAGGAATTGTCACATAGATAATGCCAAAATAAATCACAAAGGTGCTGATGAGTTTGTTGGAATAAAAGAAGTATGAGATAGCCAGATCAACACCAATTTATATAACAAGTGCAAGTTTGTCTCTGATAAAAACCACAGAAAGGATTAGACAGGCAAAAGCTGAGTATGAGAAATCCTTGGTAAAGAAAGCTTAGAATGGGAACAAGGATGTAAAACTTCGTTGCCATTGTAATATTTACTGATTTGTAAATATACAGAAAAGGAGTAAATCAGATTGACTTCTTACAAGATGAAAGCAGAAGAACTATAGATGACCTGGCTCTCAGCTGAAGAGGTAGTTACAAATTCTTCAGAGTGGATCAGAATACTAGTGAAGATTCTCAGGAATCAATTTTGAGAGTCCTCTTGTTTCTAACTTTCTTAAATGATATTAATTCAGGCACACAGAATACATTGTCAAAATTTGCAGATGATATGAAAGTTAGGATTAGGGTGGAACAATCAGGCCATGGCAGTTGCAGTCTAATGCTGCTAAATGCAGTCTAATGCCACTAAATGCAAGGAACTTTGTGTGGGGGAGGGAAGAGAGAGAGGAGGAGGAGGAGGAGGAAGGATGCAGGGATGATTGTAATGTGGGCAGGCATGAAGTTCAAACAGATTGCCAAAAAAGTATATGGTCTGTTATCAGTCTTACAACTGACTTATAAGTCAGTTGTAAGACTGTACTGTTAGGTCCAGAAACTACACCTGAAAAAAAAAAAAAAAAAAAAAAAAACACTGACCTCAAAGGGGTTCAAAGAAGGGTGGTAGACTGATAAGCAATGCAAATAAAAAAAAGAATGTTGCTTTGAGGAAAGGCTCCAAAGATATAGCTTGTAGAAATTTGGACAACATGCCTTGGGGTGGGGATTTTGTAAGTCCCTAAAAGGAATGATTAAAATGAATAAGGATTACTTATTCTTGCTGGTTAGGGGGAAACAAAAATTAGGAACTAGGGTATGTAAATATAACTAAAGCATATCTGTAGATTTGATCTTAGGAAGTTTACCTTTACCTTTTGATGATTGACCATTAGAATAATTACCCACCAGGATTTCTGAGGTTGAGAACAACAAAGAATTGGACAGGTATTGGTTCTGCATACAGCATGATAAGAAATGGGGGTTTTTTTGGCATGTGTATCCAGCAAATGCCAAGCATTTCTTTCTTTTTTTTCATTCTCATACATACAGTACAAAAACACTGACAAAAAAACTGCATCACCTTAAAAAAAGCAACATTTGTAGTGAAACATAAGATATTGTTTGATTATAGTCATTTTGTTTGTCGCAAAGCAAAAGT
Organism: Mastigoproctus giganteus; assembly: GCF_048544385.1. Lineage (NCBI taxonomy): Eukaryota > Metazoa > Arthropoda > Arachnida > Uropygi > Thelyphonidae > Mastigoproctus > Mastigoproctus giganteus. The sequence continues at coordinate 232,336,112 of NC_143580.1, read as the reverse complement.
ATTGTGTCAGATAATGCTTCTATTGCATCAGACAGTAATTGCAGGGTATTTCATCAGCTGTTTCTATAAATACAGCATTGGAAGGGTATACGTGCTCATTAGTATCCTGTTTTGCGGAGTTGTAAGCATGGCTCCATATGTTCAGTTAACACCAAGAAAAAAATGTAGCTGTTGCTCTCTCCCCGGGCTTTCTATGTGTGCTATCACTGATAAAATAGGCTCCCACCAGTCAGTAGTATCCCAGGTGCTGAAATTAAAGCGTGAAACCGGTGATGTGAAGAGAAGACTTGGATCAGGTCATAAGAGAGTGGCCGACCGGGCTAGCCAGGTGGGTAAAGTGCCTGCCTGGCAACCTAACAGTCGTGGGTTCGAATCCCGCCTCGGGCTTGGATCAGAGTAAAATGCAAAAACCTTGAGAGGTGCAATATGGCCACAGAAGCCGATGCTCCAACAACTAACAAAAAAATAAATAAATAAATAAGAGAGTGACTACGCCTTCCCAAGATCGATAGTTGAAATGGCTATGCCTTCATACTCACTATGCTAGTACTCCGGATCTAAAACTGGACTTTGAGATTCCTCTGGTGTTGAAATAAGTGCACGGAACTATCCAAAGACGGCTGTCGGAACGTGGTCTGCATGCCTATCAGCCCAAGAAGAAGCCTTTGTTGGCCCAACAAATGAGGAAGAAGCAACTTACTTGGGCTAAAACTCATGTTTCATGGACAAAAGAGCAATGGGACACCATTGTCTTTTCTGATGAATCGAAATTCAACCTGCATGGCTCAGATGTGAAGCGATATGTCAGAAGACAAAAATCGGAGGCATACCATCCTGACTGCATAACACCGACTGTAAAGTTCCCTGCCTGCTGGTCAGATGGTCTGGGGATGCATAACAAGCAAAGGGGTGGGGCAAATTAAGTTTATTAATGAAATGGTGAATGCAGAAATCTTGGGGGAGTGCCTGAAACCCATTATTAGGGATCATCACACAGATGTCCAAAACTGCATTTTTCAACAGGACTTCAGCACCTTGCCACAGAGCAAAATTGGTAAGTTTTATGGTATTTAGATTTAATGATGAGTTTGTCTTCTTGTCTTAAAACATACTAACACCAATGTTTTCCCTTGTTTTTCTTCCTTAAGGTGCAGTCATACCTCAGAAATGCTGACATTACAGTGGTGGACTGAACCAAAACAGAGCAGATTTGAACCCTATTAAAAATTGCTGGTACACAATGTCATTTAAAATTGCTCAGAAGAAGCCAACAAGTAAGATTCAGCTGCAGGAGAGCATTGTAAAGGTGTGGTACCATGAAATTGGACAACCATATAAATATATCCAGAAGTTGATTAAATTTATGCCAGATCATTGCAAGGCTATAATTACAGCTCAAGGAGGAACCACAAAATATTCAGGACTTATTTTGCTGATTTACAGTACATAATACTATTACATTAACTTGTCATTTCAGTTTATACACGTAAATGTAATAAATTTTATGTTTGGTTGTCATGATTGCCATTTGCATGATTTCTAATATTTCAATTAATTACGCATTTTACCCTTTGGGAAGATATTTATGGCAGTTAGGTATATCAGGTGGAGTCTTTTTATTGGATTTCATTCACAGAGATATATATCCCATCTAACAAATGCATTTCAAACATTTCTGCAACCCATAATACAGTGCAAAACATTTGCAAAATACACAAGTGATGCAGTTTTTTTGTCTGCCACTGTACTTTAGTAGGCTTGAACTACATAGTTACATATAACTAGCAATTTGAACAATAAGCCTTGCACTAAAATTTTAAAAAAATGAAATAAACTGGCCTAGAGTAGAGAGTCATAGTTCTGGTAATATGCAGCAAAAACAGTGAAGTAAAGGTTTGTATGAATCTTTTATTTCAGTTTTGTTTATCTTTACAGATAAAGTTGTGTATTTTAACTGGTTGATGTGACCAGGAAGATGCATGAAAAAGAATTTCATTATTAGCGTAATTTAAAATACTTATTATAGTAAAAAGTTTCACATGGTTACACATAGTTCACTTGTCATTTATGTAGAATTAAATGAACAGTAAATAAAATATTATAGCAGTCTTTTTGCTGTAGCCCTTATTTGTGATAATGGACATTTAATGTACAAACCTGTTTACTACAAATTTATCAGAGTCCAGGTATTAATACTTTATATTAATAAGGTTGCATTGACCCTTGCACGAGTACTTATGTGTATCTATGCTCTTTGTGGGTGGGCTCCCTATGGTAGATTTGTATTTTGAAAGCCATTTCAAACAATGAATTCATTAATATACAAATTGTCTTAAAATTGTTGTAGTATGTGCTGCCATCTCTTACCTATCTTTCCAACTAATGATAAGACAGTTTTATGTTGCTGTCTGTTAAAATAGCAACTCAAAATAATGTGTCCCTGAAACCCAGAGTAAGCTATAACTATGAAGAATTGGCCTCCATAGCCAGGAGTGGGAGTGCAGTAGCACAAGCTCTTTGAGTAGATCGGGATTCAAGCCCCTGACAGCTAAATATAGTTGATCTGCCAACCTGCACTGTACTAGCGTGGCAGATTATGGTCCAATTCACTTAACATGAATTGTTGAGGAGGCTTCCATCCTACAGTGGGTTGATAATGGCTGCAGTTTACCTTTTTTTTTATGAAGAATCAAACCTACATACACAAAGAAGAACAAAAAATTGGAAAAAAAAAAAATATATATATATACAAAAGAAAAGGGAAGAAGCATAATGAAACCATTATTTAAATATCTGATAAAAAAAAAACTGTCTCCTTATCTATCCTATCTACTTATCCTTTCCACTTTCAGGATACAGGTATCTCCTGATTAGCACTTTTAATTAGGACCATAAAGACAGAATGCTAAATGAATCCACAATAAATATGGAAGTTTTATCCATAGGAAATAATGTTAATAATTTTAACTGGTTGATGTGACCAGTATTTGTAGCTGATTTTAAGGTATTGTTTTCTAGAAGAAATATTTTAACCTTTAAATATAAATTATGCAACAAGAAAATACAAGAAAACTTGCCTTAAAATTATGGAACCTTATATTTATACTGTATTTACATTATTTACAGTATACACATAAGTATTCATTAATTTTAAGATCACTCAAAAGCATTAAATTAGTGTAAATCTAGCACTTTCCAAAATCCAGTTTTTATAATGTCCAATTTCTAGTGATGTTTTTCCAAGAGCTTTTCACCTTCTTTGTGTTATTAGCACTAGATGACCCTCCACCCCTTTACAGCTATTAAAAAAAAAGAGAAGTTGAAGCTACCTTCACATTAAACTAAAATCAATCACTCAAACACAGAATGCACATAAACAATAAGTAAACCAGAAATCGAAACTTAACTGAAACCAGTATTGCTGTGCTACTGAGCAATATGCAGCTAAAACTGCTCCCTGTCAGGAAACAACAGTTCCTAAAGAGAAGTTTTATAAATGATACTGCACTAAACTTCAATTAATTAGTATCCCCAGTGTAGGTGCTCCCTTTTCTATAACACCACCAGGTGGGAGGATTTATAAAGTGTTTATTTTTGTACTATATGCAAAAAATGGTGCATATGAGTGTAGCATTTTACAGTCGTGGACACTGGAAAATTGTACCAATACAAACGACGATAGAAAATTAACACAGAGCTATAAATTAGTCATGGCTATGAAAAATAACTTTTGGTCAATAAACATACAGCTTTCAAAGTTTCTCCTTGTTATAAATGGAAATGCTTTGCAGCATTTGAAGTTTGGCTGATGTTCAGCCACTTTTGTGTTAATTACAGTATTGGTAAAAAGTCAGTTTTTAATAACAGAATCAAGACCATACCTTTGAAGCCATGCACTGTGAATTGGAAAATCAGATTGAAAAGCATCAGAGTTTTTTTTTTTTTTTCTTTCAACAGGCCTCTCAGGTAACTCCTTATAATGGGTAATTCCTCCCAAGGCATTTGGTGTGAATAGCACTGTTTTAGGGCAAACAGAGCAAATAAGCACTGAGTGAATGCTCTATAGTGAGGAACAACTGTAGTCAGATTCATCATATGCATATGTATTTTTGAAATTAAGCAGCTGTGTTCACCTTCAGATTAATACTTTCTGTTTCTAGTTTTCTTCTGTGGATATAATATATTTGAGTCCATTATAATAATAACACTTATTGTTATATGACTTTAGTATAAATGCATTGAATATAGGATAGTTCAGTAATGATTATTGTATATAAAGCAGAGTTATGCCGGCTTGCACAAACACCAAATTTATTGTACTGTATGCTGTGTTTGTCAAAGATTTAATTTAGATATCTTCAGAAGCACTGAGTATCCAAAAATCAAACCTTATATTGGCCTTGGAGATGTGACATTAACTTGTAACATGACAATGTGATACTTCTGATGGCAAGGTAATCTCAGAGATATGACATCATTACCTTTTCCACCAGAAGTAGCACATTATCAAGAATGCAGGAAAACCTTTCAGCATGGTCATTGTAAATACTTTTTTTTATGAAAACCCCAAACACGAAAGGTATCAAAACCTATAGTACTTAGTACCGTGCATGGGTTGAAGGAGAAGTATGGGGGGGGGATGCCGGGAACTTTGCTCTAGAGACTAAACATGGGTTTCACCACTTCAAGCCTCCAATAAGCAAAGTGGTGGTATTTCACTGGTTAATGAAAGTCATCTACCACCTAGACTTGCTATTCTCTTAGGGAATTTGCAATGAAAACAGGAGTAGGGGTAACATTCTTAGAGGCAAAACTAAAAATTGGTGATTACTGGATGACCTTGTGACCTTCCTGTGTATTATCTATCAAGTTCTGTGCTCAAAGTTAGGAAAGTATATAATTAGATTTCATCCATAGGGATGAAAGATGTTGAAATGTTGTCACTTTCAGAAACTTATATTAAAAGATGAAGCTCCAATATAATGTTCTGAAAGTGGCAGTTTTTGGCTGCGGACTATAGTGCCTATACCCTATATAACTACAACAGAATTGTCAGCGGCTGATTTGCTTCTAAAAAAAACATGAAATGACTTCAGAAACAATAACAGACACCTTTCCCGGAGCAGAAAACTTTGTGAGAACATTGAGTCAACAATGTCTTAGAAGTTTCTCGAGTGATCTGTACTAATAATTTTTCTCTAAAAAGCAAGATTAAACTACTGCCATCTGTTACTTTTTGGTTGTACTAAAATGTAACATGTTTGATTAATTTATGGCAGTCATCATTCATTTGTGAGTTTTAAAAAAATAAATAAGTAAATAAAAAAGTGTATTTTTGGTGATGATTGACATCTCAGGCATTTCTAACAACCTCCATTCCTTACATCAATTGATGTTACAGGTGTTTGAAGTGTTAAACCACTTGTTTGGCAGTGGAAATGTTTTTATATTCCTTTAGTCAAACTAAAGGAATATAAAAGGTTTAGTCTGTTTATTATGTAGAATCACACTTTCAGGCCAGACTAATGATTGATTTTGATAATGTAATATTTCACTTAAGGTTAAAAATTATTGAGTAAACAACAAAAACACTTTTGGAGTGGAGGTATCTCTAGATCCTTATTTAACTACAGATGTAACTTCTTTTGAAGAAGTGAATTTTGTTTTTTACTATTTTAATCAATATATGATTTGAAAATATGCATATTTGAGGTCATTTCATTTTTCCTACGAGAATTAGTAGTTATTTGATAATTTTATTGTAGCTGTGCAGAGCACAAATTTTCAGTCCATGGTCATTTTATCTGTATATGGTATTGAATTTTTTCAAACAAGGGGTAAAAAGTTGCTAATTTTAAATTGCATTATTGTTTTGATTTAATTCAAGTTTTTGAAAGAAAAATTGTTGCAACATCTTTCATTCATTTGAACATGGGGGCGGATTGAAAAGTATTCATATATAACCATACTGTAACTGTTTAAAAAATTGGGACAGCAAAAGATCCACAATTGTTCTCTCCCAACATTAACAAGGGAAAGATATCAATAACTTCACATTATATTGCAATTAGCTTTAGAAATTATATGGTTTCTGGTATAATGTCTTATTTTACTGATTCCACAGATTCTGGTCTGTAATAGATAATGCTCTGCGAGAAGTTGCTATTAATAAGCACATCAAAGTGCGTCTGTTAGGCAGTTTATGGAATCACACCAGACCTGTTATGAAAAACTTCCTGAAATCTCTTAGTGCACTGAATAGTTCAAGCTATAGTATTGAAACGGTAAGTTTCCCATTGTAGTATGTGCTAAGTTTAATGTACTTTGCTTTAATTTGATAGGAATCATCTTCTAAATACAGTAAATTATTATCTATAGTGTATCCCATTTCTCTAGCATTACTAAATCAGCTGTAATCCACTGTGAAGTGCATTTTTAGTAATGTTGAAAGGGGATATGGTACAGTGACTAATAGAATTGAAAAAGAAATCAATCTAACTGTAAGCTTTGAGCTTGGTGATAGTCACATTCAGCTAATAAGCTTGATTAATCCACACAATACAAAAGCCTGCTTTTATGGATAATATTTGTAAAGTACAAAAATATAATAGATAATATTTGGAGTTAAGATTACATGACAGGATTTCTGTATAAGAAATAGTTTCCAGTATGATAATGGAAATGTATAAAGCCAATTAGCTGTGCAGTTAGCACGATGTTGGTCAATATATTTGACACCACTAAGGTTTTGGTGAGGCAAAAAATAGAGGATGTAGAAAGTTTAGTTACTCCTATATCTTTACAATACACTCAATAAAACTGACCAGAACAAGGTTTTTAATAAATGCAGATAAAAGTAGACTAGAATGGAAAGCCAGAATATTGGAAATTTGTTGCAGTGGGTGGATTTGGTAAACTTGATGGATTGATTTTAAGAGGCAAATGCCTACCCTGCTTGATCTACTATGCAATGCAGCACATTGTTGAAGCTAGAAGTAAATAAGCAGTTATATTAATCAGCAGCAATTAATACAAATTTCTTTTTAATTTCTGGAAAAGCTTTAAATTTGCTTGGAGAATACCAATATTTCATCTCTTCTAATGAATTACAATAAGTGCTGAGTAGCCGATTAGTAAGGAAACCGTTTTGAATAATTGCTGAGTAAATATGTATAAATTATTTGAAAAATAGTTTATAATTTTTTTTTTATTGTTTCAGAATAATTTGAGCATAGAAAAGTACTATGAACTATACACTGAAGAATAGAATTGAAATTTTAAAGTGGAATCGCAAAATATGAAAATGCTGCAGAATTTGTATGCTGATTCGGGAAGTTTTTTTGGACATAAATCACCACAATGAAGACTAGAAAGCAAATTGTGAAGAAGTTTAATGAAGTGAGAGCAGTGCACAATCTAACAGAACTTGGCAGACCTAGTATTTCAAAGACATCTGCCAATTTGGAACTTGTAAGAGAGGATATCAAAAGAAGTCTGAAAAAATCTAAAAGAAAGCAAAATGTGGAACTTAAAATATTTAAAACAAGATTATGCAAAGACTGGTATTTACTTAACAATTTTTGGCCAACAAACCCAGATATCATTGACCTTTTGTGGACTAGTGAAAGCACATTTAAATTAAATGGAACTTAATTGCTTACTGTGTTTATTACTCTCCTAACAACCTCTGTTTATTCTTTAACAAGGATAGAAACACTCCTGGCTTGACAGTCTGGGCTGGAATTTAGACAGGAGGTGTTCTTGGACCTTTTTTTTTTTTTTTTCTTTGGGGAAACCATTAGCATTAGCAAAGGCACATGATGCAAGAAAGCAAGCTTATATAGTATCAGCCAAAAAAAAAAACAAAACACACACACACGCCCTTCTCATTTCACTCATCCACTCTCTCCAAATGTTTTTCTAGTTCTGTCTTGAATCTATTAAGCTATCTACTTCTACAACAACAGATGGAAGTTTGTTCCAGCAATCAGCCACCTGCTGGCTAAAGGCAAACTTTTTGCAAAACTTAAACCTTTCTTCATAAGAGCAACCCTTTGTTCCATTCACTAATCTTGTTGCCCTTCTCTATACTTGTTCCAACAGCTCCACAGCCTTCTTAAAATGAGGCCTCCAGATGACAGGAGAGAGCTACCTAAGACTGCTAAAAGACAAAATTATTCAATTGATGGACAGTCCAAAATCAATTTTCAGGATTGCTTTTTCATTCTGAATGGAACATCAGCTCACTATGCAAAAATTGTCTGTGAATTGTTATATGAAAAGTTCCCAGATCAATGGATTGGACAGTAGGGTTCCATCAAATGGCCCCCATGCTCCCCAGATTTAACATCCTGTGATTACTTTTGTCGTGTTGTCATGTCCGTCTGTCATGATGACAGATGGACTAAGAAAATAACAGAATGGTACCAAGAGGAGCTAGAAGAAAACCTGGAAGACAACGATGGAAATGGACAAATGAAATTCACAAGCTTGTGGGTAGTAAATGGATGGCCACTGCACAAAACAGAAGGAACTGGAAAGTTGCTGGAGAGACCTTCATCCTGCAGTGGATTGAAAATGGCTGATGATGACGATTACTTTTTGTGAGGATTCTTAAAAGTATTTAGTAATAAGCACAGGTCTTTGCTGCCACTCCAGCAGGCAATAGGGAGAGAATTTGAGAACATTTCAAAGGAATTATGCCTTGTATGTATCTATCATTCAGGCCATGTTCCAGATATAAATACATCTTCAGATTGGCCTTTTGGAAGATCTAACCTGAACTTGCTGGCCTACAAATTAGGGTCAGAGTTGGAGTTCAATGTATACTGCAAAGCCTTTCTAATATTGACATTTGAAGCAGTTACTGAACACTGTGCATTCTGTAATATATGAAAATGAACTGGTTGGTTTAAGAAAAGGTAAAGGATAGCCATTTCAAATAGCTTTTCTGAATTTTGTTTACTAATATGTAAATAAATAAATTCTATAAAAAACAGAAGTTTTATTTCTTTTGTGATAATTATTACAAAAAAAACCTTTAATAGTATTTCTGGCAGTACCATATACTATAACAAACAAATAAATATACACTACAATGTGAACTCTAATGGGTTGTATGACTTTTTGACTATGTTTTATGAGTGTATATTAAGTAATGTTACATACTTTCTATTTGCAGAAATTATTTGTTGTACCAGTGTATACTGAAAGACAGGCCAAAATTCCCTATGCTCGTGTTAATCATAACAAGTATATGGTTACAGACAAAACTGCTTATATAGGTAAGTGGGAACCTAATAAATTGTTAAATGTATGCTTGCTTTGACATTTTCACGTTGATATGAATCACTTTTAGATTGCTGTATGAGATGTATAACCTTCCTGGTAATTAAGCTAATGGGATTTTTCCACTCAAGTGTGAATCCTTATAAACTGACTCTTATAACTGTAATCGGAAGCAACTGTTGATATTCAGGTAGAAAAATTAATGTAACTATCTTTTAAATGTTCCAGTATACCTCCTAATATATTCAGGGCAACCTGTATCTTATTTTTAATATTTTTTAAATTTATAAAACACTAGGAGTTCAGGAACTAGTTGTTTTTCTTGGAATTTTTCATGATAAGATCACTCTTTGTAATAAGAAGTGAGTGATATTGAGAAACAGTGCACTCACATTTCAATTTTTTAATTTTCCATTTTCACAATAACAATTCTCTCTGCCTATAGCTCTGCTACTTTATTTTTTTTTCGTCTTACTGACTATTTTCATGACATTGTCTATTTTGTGTATTAGTGAATTATTAGAAGTTGGATGGAATCTACTTTACCAGATATAACCTCTGGTAATTAATAATGGCTGCACAAAACTGATATTCACATTATTATATTTGGAGAAACTTTTTATATATAATGTTCTCATTGGAATACATTTTATTTATTTAATCTTTTCTCCTTTTCAGGAACATCTAATTGGTCTGGAGATTATTTTATCAATACTGGAGGTATTGGCTTTATTCTGAGTCAGTCATTCAGCAACATCACTGTTTCTGGTCACCCAGTTAGAGATCAACTGGAAGCAATATTTGAAAGAGACTGGAACTCAGACTATGCTCATTACATTTCTAAATATGTTGAGTGACATGATGTGAAATATAGGAAGTGTTATTATGCCAACAGATACTATGAGTGCCAAGCCTGTGATATTTATTAAGTTACAGTGTACTTGACATTAATTTACAAATGGTAAAATGAATGTTTATTCATCCACTCCTTTGACAGTTATGGATTATATGGATTACCTTTTTCCAAGAGACTAAACTAACATGATTTAAAAGGGCACAGAAATAATAATGATATTAGCTCAAAACAATGGATGCTACCTGGTTAATGACGTTTAATTTTTTAATGATAAATGTATATATGAAAATTTCATTACTATGCATGATCTGAGTGTTTTTGGGGTGGGTGCGTGAAGGAAAGAGAGAACAATGGTGGTATGTACACACCTTGTTGCTTGTGAGAATATATGTTCCATTGAGAAAACTATTTTGCAATCTACGATAGTGCCTTGAACATATAAACAGATAAAGTACATTTATGTACATTGACTGGATCATATTGGTGCATTTTTTAATAATGATATCAGTTGCTTCATAACTCATGTGGTTCCATACATGTTGGTACTGTCTGTGAATTGTGTTTTTGAAGTTTGTAAAGTAATATTAATATATATTTAGATTCTGTTAAACAGTGCAAGTTATCATTTAATACATGTTCATTTTAATTTGTTACTAGGGGGCTTTTCCCCCTACTCGCTTTGCTCACCAATCCCTGTGCACACTTTTCTACATAAAATGTAGAGGTATGACAGAGTAAGTAAAATCTTTTCTACGTAAAAGACACACCTGTCGAAATTCACTGATCGATATCTAATCAGGAAATGACCTATGTAATTATTTACATGTGCATTTGTAGTGATGTAATTGCCCTGCCCACCTGTACCATGTGACCCACATTCCTCTTCTCCCATCCCCACCATGCGGCATTCTCAAGATCGAATAAATATCACTATGTAATTATTTACCTGTGTTTACATTGGTCACTTAGGAAAAGGCCTTTTGCTTCAGGTTCCATAATGCATGAGGAATATTGTTGTATCTGAAAGAGCAGGACTAAAATATTTACAAACTATACAAATATTTAAAATATTTACAAAATACTAAACTGTTTACAAATATACAAACTATATCGGGACAGTGGGTCCCTTCTTATTAATATACAAAAAATGCTACAATGGAACATCAAATGATCATGAATTATACAGTGAAGCACGTGCACGAGGTTGGTGAATATTATGGAGGCAGTTGTCTTGCAATGGGACAAATGGCATGCGTCCCACGTACAAGTTCTACATTGTCAACAGCAAGTGTCTGATTCTGCCCAGTAACCCATTTGTGTACCTTCTATTTAATGTTCACCAACCTCGTGCACATGCTTCACTGTATTAGACCATGACCACACCCACTTCATTTGATGTTCCATTATAACGTTTTTTGTATATTAATGTCAGCTGACGAAGGGACCCATCGTCCTGATATAGTAGAGGTTGTAAATAGTTCAGCATTTTATAAATATTTTAGTTTTTTGTAAATATTAATGTCATATAATATTAACATATAATGTTAATAACATTATATTAACATTATAACTCACTGATTGAAATCTAATCAGGAAATTATCTATGTAATTATTTACCTGCACATTTGTAGTGATATAATTTCCCCACCCTCTTCTACCATTGGCTCGAATAAATATCACTAGGAGGAAAACTCTTTTAATGTATAGAGATATTTGAAATGTAATTAGTAATGTGTGCAATTTATTTTTTGATCTTAGGAAAGGTTTTTTTTTTTTTTTTTTTTGAAAATTGTATTTGGTGACTTCTTTAGTCTATTCAAGATGTTTGCCATGATAACCACTAATGACCATGTGACCACCTTAACTCTTTTCAGTGTTACATTAACACTTCACATTCAACATATTTTACATTTAAAGTAATAACAAATATACATTTCCATCAGAAATATATATTTGTTATTATGTAAAACATTTATTTTATTTCTGAGTATTAAGTAGTAAATAAATACATGATTCATTTTCATTTCTTTGTTTTTTCATTTTTGTGTTTAAATTTTCACATTTTTGTCTCTGTGATCGATTGCTTTATCACTTCTTTTTGTTTCCTTTGGAGATTAATTTGAGAAATTTCTTCACATAAAAGTTTTTTCTCTTTCCTAATGTAGACAGTTTTAATGGTGACCCCAATTAACATTATATATGTCACTTTATGTACAATGGACCATTTTGTCATTAATATATTTATTATATGTAGGTTAACGTTGAGAAATCATATCCAGCAACTCAATTTTAAGTTGGTCAGTTCAGTTTTGACCTGTCAAAATAGCTTTACTAACTAACCACTATCCTGCTTTTCTTTGAGTTTCTCTTGGAATTTTTCAATTTAATTGAACTGGTGGTGGGAGGAATAATTATTCCTAATAGTAAATATTTTATCTCCAGTTTTGATAAAATGTTTCCAAACTGTTCTTTAGAAGAATCTCGGTTAATTTCCGCATGATATTCAGCAATACTTTCAGTCAAACACCCACAATCCACCTTAAATAAAGCTAGCCATCTTCACTGCCAATGTGGATAATAATATTTCCTTTACCTGATGGATCCTTTAAACCTATAGAACACTTTATAGGAATGTCGTTTGATATGTTTTTAAAGACATAATATAGACAATAGTAGCTTTTAATTTAAAAGTTGGCATTCATTATTACATAAATTCATTAGAATCTTATTGAAATATCAGTGTAGTAAAGATCTGTTTATGTATAAGGCAGTGATGAATATCAATAGGGCACCTCCGTAGCCAGGTGGGAAGAAGCAGCAGTGCGTAGCACATGCTTCTTGATTAGACCGGGGTTTGAGCCTGTCACCACCAAATACGGAGGATGCGGAAAGGTCAAGGGAATGACCACCGCATATTCCCGGAGCAATATGGCCTTCGTTGCTAATGCTCCTAAAAACCAAATAACAAACAAACAACAACAAACAACAACAGAATATCAATAATTTCCCCAAAGGTTCTTGTTTATTGCACATAGAGAAATGAAAACCAAAAATTTTTGACCAGTTAACCTGGGTAATAAATATCTTTTGCTTTCAAAGATAAACACATTTTTCTAATATTAAAAAAAAAAAGAATTTGAAATTCAGTTTTTATAAAATGTAGAACACTGTTCCTCCTTAATTTGGGAATAACATTCCTGTGCTGAATTTTATCTGGCACAGGGAATGTCTTTATAAAATAAATCTGCCATCTTGACAATATTTTTTTTTCTCTGCTTTGACTTTTAAGGTAATTTAAATCCCTTAATTGATTTGGTTTTATATATCTTCAGATTTTATTTTAATCTGGCACCCTAAAGCATACCAAAAATGGTAGCAAGTCACCTGATAGGTGCCCTCTGGAAAATGTTTTGGGTTTTTTGAATCTGCTTGAACATTGCTACCATTTCATCTTTTCTTAGTGGATCTCAATACATATTGTTTATAATTTTTAACTTTTAATAAGCAGTATTAAAAATTTTAAAACATTCTTTAAGTTTAACACATTTTATTTTAAAAAAAATTAATTCTGTGTAATATTACAAAAAAATGTTTTAGACATAAAATAGAAACATCGTCTCTCATTTCCAGTTTAAAAGGCCATTAAGTGCACAAAATTTTAAACATGGGCACATTCATATATTTCAGCCTATATACATAAATATCATTAAAAATATTTTAAAAAAACATACATACAGTAAGTCCCCGACATCCGTAAGAGATATGTTCCAGGACTTCTTACATAAGTAGAGTTTTATGTAACTCGGGAATGACTAATAAATATTGCTACTATATCCCTGCTATGCCAAAATTACAAAAATCACACAATATCCTCAGAAGAATGAAGAAAAATAGTTATATATTTTTCAAGTAATTAGCATATGTATTTTATATAATTAGTTATACATATAGAAAAATAATTATATATTTTTAATTAGTTCAATTAAAAACTTTATCTGGAGACAGCGAAGTAGCTGTAGTGGTATATAAGAAAAAATGCATGTTATTGTACTGTAAAAACCGATATGTATTTCGTAGCCTTGGTTATTATAGTTGACTTCATTGGTGCTGATCCCTTCACTGTTTCTTGTATTCTATCTTTGTCCTCTATTATTGTGTTCACTGTTGACACTGACAAATCTAAATTCTTCTTGATACTTGTTAATGTTTGACCATTTTCATACATCCATATTATTTTAATATGCTGATCCAAATTGATCGCTTTCCTTTTCTTGGTAGCTTTACTAGTACTGCTGTCACTTATTCTCTTAGTCGGCCAAAATAACAGTCAAAATGAAATTTTCTGTAAAGAACTTCACATCTTGTTAAGGCAGAAACACACTGTTATCCCTCACCAGGCTCACATTTTACTAAAGAACATTTCTGTAGGTCACAACCATAAATCAATAAAGACAATTTGCAGCAGTTTCTGACTTTTCTGTTAGTGCAATTCATTAGAAATGGGTAGTAAACTCAATCTTATCGAGGCGCCTCCGTAGCCAGGTGGGAAGGAGCAGCAGTGCATAGCACACGCTTCTTGATTAGACCGGGGTTCGAGCCCGTCGCCACCAAATATGGAGGATGCGGAAAGGTCAGGAAATGACCACCGCATATCCCGGAGCAATATGGCCTTAGTTGCTAATGCTCCTAAAAACCAAACAACAAACAACAACAACAATCTTATCGTATTTACAATAATACCGATAGCTGGAATTCTGTGGGTTTTTACATTATTAATCAAGGTGAAATGTGTCCCCCTTTCACTGTGAAATGTCCAGTCATAAAAAAAAAAAAAAATTTCAGAATCTTCTCTTCATTCCTGTTTTTTAAGCTTGTTGCTCCGTATCTCACTTGTGCAATTTGTGCATACCATGTTCATTGTTATTGATTGCTTTTTTTTTTTTTTACTGTTTTAAATTTTACAATCCAAAAAAAAAAAAAAATTGAGTGAAAAAAAATTTACATAAGTCCAAAATTTTATAACTTGGACTTACATAAGTTAGAAACTTACTCTATATTCAATACTCTTTATTACTTTCATATTCACATTTATTTTGAAATTTCAACTCTGACACTCTTCACAGTGCAAAATTTGAAATTATATATGTTACTTCCCACAGAATAGCATCCATCTTTAGAGAATATGAGTTTCATGTTCTCATCTTCACTGTTTGAAAATAATAAATCTTTCAAAACAAGTAAATATTTATTGAACTAATGGGAGAAAGAAAACAAGTAATTTGAAACTACAAACAAACAGAACATCAGTGCTTGTCCAATACCATGTCACTTTTAAAGCTAAAAGCCAAATGGTTAATAGATTCTTGTGCACAATTTCTGTATGAAAACGATAAAAAACCACTTTAGAAAGTAAAATTTCGCAATTTCTGTATGAAAACGATAAAAAACCACTTTAGAAAGTAAAATTTCGATTACATTTAGTACACTTAAACTTTGAAAGCACTAAAAATAAACTGTTGAATGGGGGTATGGTATGCTTAGCAGTTGCGTACTCTCTTACCCTGTATGATTTAACCCCACAGAACAGTAGGGTGGAATCACACAGTGACATCATAGTAAACTCATCTTGAATGGACAATATGTTTAATTTACAAACCTGGTTTACTGAATAATATCAACTGAGTAAACACTTTTTTTGCTAGTAACGTAACCTTGAAATGCTAACTGTAAATTTTATTTTGAAGCAAAATCTTAGATATTTGTTACATAATCACTCTTATTGTAATAACAATGATATTGTAATAATAATTATCCTATACTTATGTTAGTAATTATCCCATAATTGGCACCTCCGTAGCCAGGTGGGCAGGAGCAGCAGTGCGTAGCACATGCTTCTTGATTAGACCGGGGTTCGAGCCTGTGACCACCAAATACGGAGGATGTGGAAAGGTTAGGGAATGACGACTGCATATCCCCGGAGCAATATCTCCTTAGTTGCTAATGCTCCAAATACCAAACAAATATCCCATAATTAACATATTACTGCTAATCACAAGAAAGCCCTGACTTAGTAAACATGATTCTCTTGTCAGTACATGCACTTTCTGACAGTGATAAAACTTCTCATAGGTTCAAATAGTATTTTGGTAAATGATTAGTAATTTTGTTAGTGACTTTAAGAAGTACCAAGATCTGACAATTACAACTCAGCTAATTGAGACTGATGTACCTAATATTTGGCATTACATAGAAAAAAAAAATATATATATATATATGGTTTTCTACACAGTTAGGTCTATATTATGTAAATTTTATAAATTTATGTACAATTTATGAAAACTGCTGTTACTGCAAAGAACTTAAGGAATTATTAATTTTCAAAATAAAAAAAAAGCTAATCTCATCATGTATTTACTAATTCTTCTTAATGGTTTTATGTTAATAAGAGTAAGCTAAGCTTTTAAAAAATAAAACCAAATTAAAATTACTGAGAGGGGGGAAAATGTAACTTAAATGAGCATGTGGACTGCTTTTAAAACAAAGTAAATTAAGTAAGATTTCTTTTAGATGTTAGTATTGTTTTTCTTTAAATATAAAAGAACTGTATTTTAATGTTTATTTTATGTGTTTTATTTTGAATTTTTTTTTTCATCATGAAATTGTTATAGCACCTGTACCTCTGTATAATTATTCAATAAAAATTGCAAAATATTTTACAAGTGTTGTAAGTGATCTTAGTATCTTATTATTTAATCAGTCATGCTAGATTTTATTCTTAAAATCTGTGGTTATCAATGTTTCCAACATAGAAAGAACACATTAATTTGTCATCAAGATATGAAAATCACTTATTTTTCTTCTTAAAGTCATTCTTAAGGAATTAAATGCATAGTTTATAGTATAAAAGTACATGGCTAGAAGTTTTGGGAATGGCCACAATAGGCACTGCTGTTACAGCCAGTGACAAAGCTGCCAGTGCATGAGGTGTTATCATCATGTCATTACAGCAATTGTAATCAGAGTATGCTATTAGTTAGGGGAACATAAGGGTGTTCTTACCAGGAAAAGCTTCAGTTCTGCAACCTATAGCATCTGGAGATTGAGATGTTTAAGGCTTTGAATGGATTCACTACACATGAAGGAATATAAATTCAAATTGAGGAAAGATGGTTGCAGAATAGATGTGCAGGAAATTTGCCATCAGCCAGGAGGTAGTAGTTGATTGTTAGAACAAACTTCCATTTGGTGTTGTAGAAGTAATTTGAATAAATTCAAGGAAGAATTAGACAAACTATTAGAAGGGATAGATGGGAAGGGTTTTTGGTTTTTTTTTTGGCTGATGCCATATAAGTTTGCTTTCTAGGATCTTTTGCTACTTAATACTAACTTGATCACACCTTCACCAAATTGGTCCCCTGCCCAATCTCTTTCCTTCAAATTTTAAAAACAGGAAAAAGCTAAACAAAATAATATGATGAGAATTACAAAGGATACTTAACAGTAAGTATTCCATAAACTTTTCCAACAGCAACAGCATAATTATTTAAAGTGCAAAGTTTCACAGGGAGGAATTACTTTGAAGAAAAAGTCCATTGGTGTGTATCAGAAATGCCCTGACATCTTGTATGTCACTGGCTGCTGCCAATCTTAAAATTGTACTTTGTATATATTAACTGAAGTTAAATAACCAGTCTTCAGAAAACAAAGGTTTAATTTGCATTTTTAAATGTATTAAGTGTGTAATGCTTTAAGAAAATTTTTTCTTGGCTAGATAAAATATCTATATCTGTTATATCATGTCCTCCTGCAGATGATCCACCTTTTTTTTTTTTTTTTTTTTGCAAGCAGTTGGTTGCCCATAGATGTGTACTAACAAAAGTGTGCTTATTATAAAATTGCCTCATTACTTCATAGTTGTACCTTATACAGTTTTACAAAAACTTTTTATATATATATATATATATATATATATATATATATATATATATATATGCCATGTGAATTTTGTTAAGAAGTATTACCACTAAGAAATTCTTAGAAAATGCTTCTTTTTTTTCTTATTCTTAGATGGCTATATATAGTAAGATGAGTCTACCAACAGCTGCCAAATACTGCACCCTCTATTTAACAGTGGAATATATATTTTCTAGTACTGCACTGATTTGAACCATTAATATGCAGAGCTCTGTATTTTTGTGGTTACAACTTAGTCCACAACCAACATACATAAATATATTTAAAACTTGTGGCCAAAGCAAGAAATACATTTACATGGCATGTCTAACACATTAAAATATTTAAAAATTTGCTATATGCTAAAATTTATGTTCTGTTTATATTCTGGCACAACCAATAGGTCAGAGAGATTAGAGTTAATCATTTTTACAATGAATCAGTCATTTGCTGTAGACTCTTAGTTACAGGTTTGAACCACGTTCCATTCAGATGAGTATGCTATTTTGCTTTCTCTTACTTGACCACTGAGCCATGGTGATTGAGATATGTCTGTGTGATACTGGAATACAGTAAAATGCACTGATGAAACAAAAATATTATATAAATATTTCATTTAATTCTATACATCACTTTTAATACAGATTTTAAGAAAACAGTCAGGATAAAGTCTTTAGCTCCTTGGTATGTAAAATAAGAGCATTTATTTCATATAAATGTATGTTGAATTTGTATATGACAATTTTTCTGCTTTTTTTTTTTTTTTTTTTTAAGAAAGGAAGACAACTTCTTACATTTATTTGGCTGTGTAGTCAAAAGTGGAATTCACACTGTATTTTCCAGTCTTTGCTAGCACAGTATGATTTATAACTCCATTTTCAAAAAACATGCTATTGAGTTTTCTTTATTCGTATCACATACTTTAGACATAACAAAATCTTTGCTCATAGTGCTTACAATTACATAAATAAAGATAACAATCACAGGTACAAAAATTCACTTGGCACTTTTCCCTCCCACTGTTATCACAAGTGAGAAAAAAAAATAAAGCATTGACTTCAAATATTTGCTGAAAATATATAGAATTAGTTTGTCACGTTGTAGCAGAATATATTTATCTAGAAAAGCATATTCGTGCTACCCATAATTCAATTTCGGTTATCACTGAGTGTCAAAATGAGATCCACATTTTAAAGCTTCATGTAGCTTCATATCACTAAGATAGGGGATGTTCATTGTTCATCCCAGGTTTGAAGTTCCATAGAGAAATCCCACTGCTGAGAATAGGAATGTTCTCTGCATGTGCTTACCACAACTTGCAGATGAGCCATATTGTCCAAACACAAGCCAGTGGCTTTGTGTATCAGTGTCCTCCTTCGACGAGTCCATTTCTGCAAATAAAAATTGACTTAGAGATATATTTTTAATCTTAAACAATTTCATAATAATAAAGTAATTACAGTAGAACTCGGATAAGAAGTTTTCCAAGGAACTGGAGGTTTAGAACTTCTTATGCGGAAAAACTTCTTAGAAGGGAAAATGACCTAAGGGCATGAAATATTAACTATACAAATAAAAAGATACACATACATACATATGTTAAAGATGATTTTTAAGTACTATTTCAGAATTTATAAATATTTTACTCTGCCTATGGGAAATATTTTTAAACTGAGGATTTTTAATTGCTTAACATTCTTCATTAAACTCATTACCAAGTTGGAAGAATGAGTTCCTTTGGAGTTTCAAAATACCTTAAAAGGTCACAATTACAATAAGACATAGCAACTAAGTAATTCAGAACTGTTCACAACCATCAGAACTTAATGCTTAACAGTCTACATACTCAATTATAGATACCGATGAAAACAATTGCAATGTGTCACTTCCATTATTTCAGCACTAAAACCTTTTTATACTAAAAAGGTTTTAGTGCTGAAAGTCTCAGAATATGGAAAATTTAATAATCAAACAAGTTAGTGCCAAGCATCATTTTAGTTTGTAGTAAACCACCGAAGTAGGTGAAATGGCATAGTTTCTGTTATATCTCATATTGTGAATAACTTCACAACAGGTTGCCCTGATATTGAACTACCTCAAATAAGCAATGCTTCGACAATGGATTCTCAGCGGATACCACCACTCCCACCATCCCTGGGTGGTGGTATCCAACGAGAATAAGTAACATTAGCATTAGTAGAGGCATTTGATGCAAGAAAGCAAGCTTATGCAGCATCAGCCAAAAAAAAAAAAAAAAAAAACCCACTTCCACTTCACCCCTCTGTTCGTTCAAAATACCTGTCCAGCTGAGCCTTAAACTTATTTAGGCTATCAACCTCCACCACAAGGGATGGAAGTCTGTTCCACCAACCAACCACCCGCTGGCTAAAGGCAAATTTCCGCACGTCTATCCTACATCTGTCTTTCCTCAATTTGAATTTATGCCCTCTCAGGTGATTTTTCTGAGCTAGAGGAAGAATCCCATCAGCATTGAGCATGCTTAAACCATTCAAGGTAACATTAGTCTTCTCCATTGGTGATGCATTTCTTAATGGAGGTAGTGCAATATCAAGGCAACTCGTTAAGGCATGAGATAAATGTATATCAAAAACAATGCCATTTCACCTACTTCGGTGGTTTACTATGAACTAGAATGATGCTTGGCACTAACTTGTTCAATTACCAAATGTTTATATTGTTTAGTATTTTTTAATATTAAAAATAAATAATTTATATACAGTATTTAAAAAAATGTATTAAGTGGGAAAACGTCATTATAATAATACACTGTGCATTCTTTATCATGAACTTTTTATGCAGGAAATCTTTTTACCCTGGAAAATTATGCAGCCACTCCCCAGCTTATGTTAAGAGTTATATTCCGCGGAATTCTACGTAAGCTGGAATTTTATGTAAGTCAGAATTTCCCTAAATGCTTATGCATCACTTGCAAATTTGATTGAAGCAAAAAAGAAATGTTCGCCGAACATGTAAATTAGAATTATTTATTAAATTTTTTTTTATCTCATGCACAGGAAAAATTACAAAAATTTAAAAATTATAAAATTACAAAAAGAGAGAGGAGACAGGCATAAATGTCAGGAAGTTGTACCTTTTGAGAATCGTTGCCAGAATTAGCTCTCCAGCTGATAAACATGCCTGCTGCGAATTGACGGCTGTGGAGATTTAGAAGGGGTTTTTTTCAACACCAAAAAAAAAAATTTTCTGCAACTGCAGAATCGGCACTGGCGACTTTACTGCATACTTTAATGTTTTGGAAACCAGCATGATGCTTGAACCTATTAAACCACCTGTTGCTTGCCACGAACTTGTCTTGGGGTACTTATCCTTAATATCTTCATAAATACTTCTTGCTTTTGCTTAGGCCATTGGACTCAGGAGTACTTGCTTCTGGATCTGATTTTCCATCCATATTATTAATAGCTTTTCCACCTTTGATATAGCACCTGAATGCTGTTTTGTGATCACTGTTGATCTTAAATGCATTGATCCTTTAACATGTTCTTTTATACATGCACTGTCCTTTGAAATAGTATTCACTGTTGAAGCGACGAGACTTAATTCCATGCAATAAATGACCATAAAAGAGTTAGCAAAAGCTTAAGATGTCGAAGTTTATGACAAGAAATATGCATTTAGTCAAAGCTTAATAAAGAGACGGCACTCACTTCAATAATCCATTGTAGTTATATGGATCATAAAACAGTAGTGTGAGAAATCATTGGTTAAACATTCTCTCAGATATGCCAGACAAGCTGTACTTGCTAACTGGGAGTCAAACGCTGATGGAACTGATATTCGGGTGACACTCAAGTCAAATGGACTCAATTTCGGTGAAGTCTGGATAGTCTGTGACAGCCAAATCCTCTGCTTGCACCTTCATGATGGTGGGACTGTTAGTAATCCTGGGTATAACCTCCATGCACAAGCACATGGTGGGTGACCACCCAGGATTGGATGATTTTATTGAATCCTGAACGAACATAAACAGGGGTTGAGGTGTGGTGCCCACACCACATGGGGGAATGCCGCCCCTCTGTTACCAGGCAGTTCTAGGTGGTAGATGACTCATCAACCGGTGCAATACCACCACTTTGCTTAGTGGAGGCTTGAAGTGGTGGAACCCATGTTTAGTCTCCAGAGATAAGTTCCGGTCAACCCTTCCCCATCTCTTCCATCATGCAGTATGATTGATGACTTTTGACGTTATGATGAACATCGTGGCGAGATCCAATCTTCCTTACATTTCGAGGGTACAGCTCTAAAATGGTGTTCGTAGGCCAACTGCTAGTTAGCAGACCGGACTGAACCTATTGATAACTCTAGGCGGCTTCCAGATCAGCTAGTGTATAATCTTGCTACCTCTACTCTGGCAGATAGTGACTGGAGGGAGTCCAAGTAGTGTGTATGCGGGAGACATTGTTGAGACCATGTTATGTCAAGGATCTGGGTGTATTCTTACCATGTGTAGCCCATATCCAAAACTTTCATTACTTCATACAGCACGTCCCACTCACTTTTTCTTACTATTGAATACACCACGAATTGTCAAACTAATAGAGTAAGCTTATTTGCGAAAAGTTCTAAACCTCCCAAACACTTCCTAATTGATATATGTGGTCTCAATTCTAATCTCAACGATGTCCGTTTCCACTTGCAGTCTGCCAAACCCCATGTACTTTTTCTGACAGAATCTCAGTTATCGGTTGATTCAACTACTGCTCATCTCAGTTGCCCAAATTATTCGCTGTATGACAAGAAATATGCATTTAGTCAAATGCTTAATAAAGAGACGGCACTCACTTCAATAATCCATTGTGGTTATATGGATCATAAAACAGTAGTGTGAGAAATCATTGGTTAAACATTCTCTCAGATATGCCAGACAAGCTGTACTTGCTAACTGGGAGTCAAATAGGTAATTTGGAATCTCCTCTTTTCAATCTTCTCTGGCTTAAAATCTCTCTGCCTCATTCTGTCAAATTCATCTGTTGTCTCTACCGTTCTCCCAACTCCACTAATCACTTGGAGCTCTTTGACTTCTCTCTTTGCAACTTGACTTTCTCCAGTCCAACTTTCCTAACATTGAGGTGATTTTCCTTGGTGATTTTAATGTTCACAACTCCAGCTGGCTTCCATTTTCTAGTCACACCAACCAAGCTGGTCAAGATGCTGAGGCTTTTGCAATTACTAATGACCTTGCACAGATTGTTCATTTACCTACAAGAATACCAGACAATCCTAACCATTCGGCGTCTTTGTAGCCGGGTGGGAAGGAGCAGCAGTGCATAGCACATTCTTGATTAGACCGGGGTTCGAGTCCATCACCACCAAATACGGAAGATGCGGAAAGGTCAGGGAATGACCACCGCATATCCCGGAGCAATATGGCCTTAGTTGCTAATGCTCCTAAAAACAAAATAACAAACAAACAACCATTCAGCCAACACTATCTTTTTCTCACAAAAAACCCTTCTAAGTACATGGTCAAAGTGAGAGGTCCTTTAGGCACCTCAGATCACAACTTGGTGATAGTCTCTTCTCCAATGGAGCCTTTATCTTATGGCTATTCCTAACCTCGTATTGTTTGGCATTACAAGAATGCAAAATGGGATGACCTGCAAGATTTCTTTCCTTCTTTTCCTTGGTCTGATTACTGTTTCAAAACTTCTGATGTCAATGTTTGCTCAGATTGTGTCAGTGAAATTATTCTTGCAGGAATGGAATCCTTTATCCCACACTCCACTTTTAAATTTCGCCTTTATCTAAACCTTGGTTTTCCAATAAATGTGTTAAGGTTGTTCAAGAGAAGAATGTTGCATATCGTAATTGGCTTGTTTCTAATTCACCAATCTCAACAATTGTAAAGCAGTTATCAATCAGTCCAAACTAAAGTTTGAACAGGCTAAGAGTAGAAAACTTGCTTCTTGCCCTAATGGCAGCCGAGCTTTCTGGTCTCTTGCCAAAGCTATTGGGTGCAACTTTTGCCCATCTCTGCTCCCACCTTTCTCCAAACCAGATGGTTCTGTTGTCACTTCAGCTAAGGATAAAGCTGACCTGCTAGCATCCCATTTTTCTTCCAACTCATGTATTAATGATCTTGGTAAAATACCTCCCAGCATTCCCAACATACTACATTTGGTGCTAAGAAAGCTCCATGTGTCCTGATGGTATTTCTTCACTTGTTCTCAAAACCTGTGCTCCTGAACTTACTCCTGTTCTTTGTTGCCTTTTTTCACTTTCTTATTCCAAAGGTGTTTTTCCTTCTGCTTGGAAATTCTTGTATCCAGCCAGTTCCTAAAAAGGGTGACAAATCCCTCCCATTCAATTCTCGTCCCATTGCAATTACTTCTACCTCTCTAAAGTAATGGAGAAATCAATTAACTGCCAACTCAAACTGCCTAGAAACCTTCCGTCTGATCAATGATCGCCAGTATGGGTTCCGTCAATGTCAATCCACTGGTGATATTCTGGCTTCTGTTACCCATTTATGGACTAATTCTCTTGCAGCCTGAGGCATAAGCCTTTAATGCATCTTAGTAATAATAATATTAAGAAGATGTCAACCTCCCATCATGGCCACAGGCCAGGTGTTTGCATGTTCAGGGATCTATGAATTTAAATAATAAATGAAAAGGTAAAGGGTTTTTACAAAGTTAAAGGGTATTTAATATACAAAGCGGCTAATATTTAAATAGAACAAAGGGGATTAAAAAAAAAGCAATGAATAAAAATACTGTCTGCCTCTTCAAGTTGAAATACACTCATCTAGTTATCAAACTATATACTTGTCACATTGTCGGCATCAACACAGTGAAAGGAAGCATCTTCATATTCCAAGAGATGTAATCCAGTGAGGTTTACGGGTGTAGTGCAAGGAAGCCATGGGAAGGAAGCTTTTACTGCACTGGCCCAAAAAAAAAAAAAAAAAAAAAAAAAAGTAGATAAAAAATAGACAAATTATGCACTTTCCTCCTCACATAGGTAACTATCCAGTTGACCCTTGAATTTCTTCAAACTATGAGCCTTAACGGGAGGCCACTGTTCCTGGCAATTGTTCCAGTAATTAATAACTTGCTAAAAGAAAACTTTCTACAATCTAGTTTAAAACTTCTTCCCCTATAATCTGGATTTATAAAGTGAAAATTTCTAACTTTGAAAATTTCACCTTCATTTCCTTCACTAACCTCTCTCAGAGCCTTAATCTCAATAAGGTTCCCTCTAAGGTACCTAGTTGCCAAGCTGTGTAGCCAACATAATTGAAGTCTTTCCTTATATGGTTTTCTTTTCACTGCTCTTGCCATATGTTTCCCATCTGTGGATCCTTTCAAAGTCAATGTAATTTTTTTTAGATGAGCCTCCATACTTGGACACAGTATTCCAAGTGAGGTCTTACAATTGCCTTATATGGTGGGATTGTCTACAGGCTATTGTTTGATAAATCATTGACAGGATACCATGGGCTTTCCTGGCTACCTGTTTACACTTCTCAGAGAAGTTCATATCTGTCCATATCATAACTCCCAGATTCCTTTCTTCCTGTACAATTTTTTAATTCAACTCCACCAAGTGTATAAGTTATTTTTTGGGTTGCTATTCCCTAAGTTATAGGTATATAGTACAAATTCTATATATATATATATAGAATTTGTACACGTTTATTTTTATTTTTTGGTTGTTGTTGGCGCATCGGCTTCTGTGGCCATAATGCACCTCCCAAGGTTTTTGCAGTACTTTGATCCAAGCCCGAGGCGGGATTCGAACCCGCGACCTTTGGGTTGCCAGGCAGGCACTTTACCCACCTGGCTAGCCCAGTCGGCCCTTTGTACATGTACTGTTGGTTGAGTGGTAATAGCAATTTATATTTAATAACATCAGTTGAAATCCTTGCACCATTGTTTGTTTTTTTTTTTTTTTTTTTTTCCCAGTTGTCTTGTCAGTTTCATAATCAACTGATTTGCATATAATTATGAAAATGCAATTGTCAGTAATTTCAATTACTGGAGACAATTATTTTGCTCATGACTTTCAGTTATCACTATTTAAAATATAAGACTCCTAAATTTTTGCAATATTTGTATTACAGCAGAGCTGAGAAAGACAATATGACTTGCTTTTATTTATTTGCATGGACAAATCTAACCATGCAGTAAATTTGCATTTACTGCATGGTCAGATTTGGTTGTGGGTGAGAGAATTTATAACAGTTTAGAACTGTTTGTTTCCTAAGTCACTTTGAGGGCAATGAGATTGGTGAGGGGAACAAATGGATCTGTTACTAAGAAAGGCTTCAGTTCTGCAAATTGCAGCATTTATATACCTTCCATGTAATTACAAATGCAAAATATTGCATATGGATAGCAGTAACTCCAGAGTAACATACCAACTGTGTGGTACTACACAGTTGGTACGTTACTCTGGGGGTTTTGTCAATCATATACAGGAATTTTGCTAGCAGGGAGAAGGAAGTGATTATTCCATTGGATAAGGCAATGGTCAAACCACATCTGGAGTACTGCATACAAGTCTGGAGGCCTCATTTTAGAAGGATGTAGAGCTGCTGGCACAAGTACAGAGAAGAGAAACAAAATTGGT
Organism: Mastigoproctus giganteus; assembly: GCF_048544385.1. Lineage (NCBI taxonomy): Eukaryota > Metazoa > Arthropoda > Arachnida > Uropygi > Thelyphonidae > Mastigoproctus > Mastigoproctus giganteus. Next base: position 232,309,399 of record NC_143580.1, on the reverse strand, counting down.
GAGGGGAGCAAAGTGGTGCTCTTACCAAGAAAGGCAAATTGCAGCATCTGAAGACTAGGCACCTGTAAGATGATCTAATGGGATTCCTCCTTTCGCTCAGACTGCACACGTTAGGGGACATAAATTCAAATTGAGAAAGGATGGTTGCAGAATAAATGTGCAGAAGTTTGCCTTCAGCCAGTTGATTGAACTTCCATCTGTTGTGGAAGTGGGTAGTTTGAATAAATTCAAGGAAGAACTAGACAAACTATTGGAGGGGATGGATATGATATGGGAAGGGTTTTTTTTTTTTTTTTTTTTTTGTTAATGCTATATAAGCTTATTTTCTTGCATCATTTACTACTAATACCTCTGTGTTTGACCACGTTGCTAGTGGACCTGCCATCTTACAATTGATGGTGTGGCAATATGACAGCCATGCAGTGCAGTGTCATATCTTTGCAGTTACCATTAAACTATTACTAATATTAAAACTAAGGCAAAGACTGAAATGTGGACTTCAAGTTGTTAAAATACTTGAAAAGAATAAAAATAATTATGATGAAATTTAACTATGTAATTATATCTTTAAGTTCAGCGTACTACTTAAAAAAAAATGGGTCAAAAATTGGTGTTGATAGATACTCTTCAGTGGTGCCCTGACTTGCAGATTGGTAAAATTTTAATGAAAGGTTTATAGACTAGTGTTCATTAAGTAGTTAAACTATATCTTGAAATCTAACAGAATGTAATACTTTTTCTTAATTTTTTGTAGCTGGCAGAAATGATATGAAAGATCTACACAGTCCACAGACTACTAATTGATAACACTAAATAGTACTCACCTGTCCATTTTTGCGGTTGCATTTTACTAAAGTTAGATGATGCTCTTTACCATGCACTCCTAGACACTGTTTCTCTGCTTGCAACTCTTTATCTCTAGTATATGACCATTCCTGCATATAACAAATACTAAATTTAGAATTATGTTTGAATTTATGTTTACGGAATACCTGATAAAAGAATGCATTGCAGAAGCACAGAGTGAATGAAATTTATCTGGTATGATTCAATGAAATTGAATCATGCCGGATAAATGAAATAATAAATATGTGAACAGCAAAAAATCAAACATGATTTCTGAATCTTTGCAAAGCTTAAAGAACTGAGCAAAATAAAAGATGTTATGGTGCAAAAATCAGGCAAGGATGGTAACACTGTTATACTTGATACCTCTGTTTACTACAGTAAATTAGAACATACACTCACAGACACATAATTAGATGTTCAATTTTCTTTCTCCAGACTAGAAGCAAAACTAGATTATATGGCATAATTTCAAGAAGTAACAAGATAGAACTCAAAATACTACAAAACATTGATAAAGTTATTCCCAAAGACCAATAGTTTCATATAGACATTCAGCCCTTGCAAACCCCTCATTTTTGGTTAAGATCGTAACCCTCCTCATTGTACGTTCAAAATTTGTCAAAATTTAGTTTCTAATGTTTCTAATTAGAAACATTAGAAACTAATGTTGAGAGAAGGCTATCAGCAGAATGCAGGCAATAGAAATGAAGTTTCCATTGCATGCATTCTGAGAGAGGTGTTTGTGTGAAAATACTAGCAGAGATAAGAAAGGGGAAAAAAATGTGGCCATTCAGGGGAAAGTGGGAGAAGAATGATTACAAGAAAAGACAGAGTTTGGACATATAAAGAGAATGGAGGATAGTAGAACTGCCAAAAGGGATGCTAGAAATGGAGGATAATATTGCCGTGAGTGATATATAGGAAGGTCTCCAAACTCTGACATTTTACAATCCTAATTCATTACCCCTGAGTCAGGCACACAGAAAAAAAATTCAGGAATTAAATTAAACCTAATTATACACATATGTTGAATGACATCTGTCACATACAATCATCAATAGCGAGCTGGCTTTACTGATGCTTTCCTCTAATCAGTATGGCTCTCTGGCTGCGTGACGTTGAAGGGTCACTGGAATCAAACTGTTGCATTTCGCACAGTGGGAGGCTGGCATCCAGTTGCACACATTCATCGAAGTGCACAGGTTTTTCAATTTGCATTTTGCTCGCCAACAGGTCTGAAGGGAGTTTAATTTAAAAAATTAAGTAAAAATATATGTTTTTAATATAAAAAATTGATTTTCACAGTTGTGTTGAGAAAAGATCAAAAATAGAAGTGGCATCAAAAATGTGAACAATTTGGAATTATTTTATGCATATGTGGTCTAAGTGATTCCACACGTACAGAGGAAGATCGATCCTTTTCACAACTGTGACAGCATATTTATTATTTCAAAATTCAGAAATATTAAGAAAGAAAGCCTGCATTCACATCAATAACATTTGCCTTTACAAAAATCCATGCAAAAAAAAAATATTTCTCTCTTTTAATGCCATTGCTTATTCAGTAAACTTCATGACTGAATGCAAACTGCTGTAGCCAAATGGTCAAACATGAGGGTATATCAATACATGGGATTCAGTTAACCATGGTTCAAGCCTACATGACTGCTAAATATGGTGATGTTCTTATATTCTCTCTACCTTGTGAATGCCTCTAGTCCTATGTGGCTCTCCCAAGGTCTAGAGGGAATTTTTTTTTTTTTATTTAAAAATTTAACTGCTCTTGCACATTATAGAACTTCAGAACAGCTCAGAGCAAACAGAGATAGAAAATTCCCAGTGTGGTTGCAGCTGGAAAAATGTATGCTTGATAAATGTATAATTTTTGCTGCCATTATGACTAGTCAAAGAGATGGTAGGACTGGCCAAGTTCAGGGATCATCTTTGTTGGGATTTGGGACCCCTTTTCACTTGAGACTCTGGATACTTTTCACTTGCATTTTTAAAATAATGCATTTTGGTTGGCTTTAATGGGGGAAGGAAAGAGAAGAAAGATGACAATAATTTGATGATATATAACTAAACAGAGAAACATTTCTAATTTCTTTGCCATAGATGTATATTTTCAAATTTTTTGTGCCAAGTAATAATGAACTAAATAATAATTTAACCATTACTTCTGGGGCAGTTAATATATGTTTGAATTTCATTTCCAACACAGTATTATGCTGAATTCATATTTTGTGTATAGTTAACAAACAATAGTATATAACAGAGCTATGGTGCTCATATGTTCTACATTGATATCAATATTTGTAGAAGGATAAGAGAAATTTATGTCAATATGATATGCAGAACACTTCCATATGATACTCTCCAAAAATTAAAATGAATATAAATAGTTAACAAGACAAACGAATATAAATAGTTAATAAATACTATAGTTAGCAAACAAAAACTGTATAAAGCATTGTATAAACATTTGCTATTTCTGATTTCCGACAAGTACCTGAGATAGCTCTCCAGGATTGCAAGGAGCAAGGAGAAGTTTAGAATTGGAAGAATCCAAACATAACTGACCCTGCAATATTTGGCCAAAAGCAACAGCATCCCCTTTAGGCAATCTATAATAAATAAGAAATATAAAAAAATATGAACGATGGCAAATTATTTTGTGATTCTATCATTGAAAAAGGGTTTGATAAAAAGGACAATTTAATTATATTTTCCTATTTTACTGCAGGAATATAATAAAATTAGCAGAGTAGAGGTAAAATGGTTATATTAACTTTAAAATATAGTCATTGAGATAGTTCAGGCACTTGTCCCAGTGCAGTAGATCCTTCTTGTGTCTTTGTAATAGAAATTTATGTTATACTTTTTAAACCAGTCTTTTATGGCTGATATATTAAGTAGAGCAAACCTGTTTGGAGTCACTCTCATGTTTGTAAACTCATGCTAGGCACATAGTTAATAAATTTGAAGTATTGGTTAAATCAATGAATACCAACATAATAGGGATATCAAAAATGTGGTCCTATCCCAATATACTGAATGCAGAAATTGAATTATGGTAATTACAGGAATGACAGACACAACAGAAGGGGGGAAGGGGTGTTATGCTTCTGATTAGACGCATCGATTCAAAAATCGTATATCCATTGGATGGAGGTACCAGAAAAACATTGAATCACGCTGGAGTGACATAAAAAGTGAAAGAGCAAAAATCAAGATTTGACTCTGCTACAGACCAAATGACCATGATGATCAGTGGGCAAGCATACTACATCTCATCATGTGTGGGTGAGAAATTGTGCTATCTATACTTAGACCGAGATTCCTAAGGAAACTCACCTGATAACAGTCAAGCAAGTTTTTGGATTGTCAAGTCAACTTCTTTCTATATCTCTTTACTAGGACTTGATCATCACTAAAGATGCTATTAAAATTCTGGAAGTTAAGGAACTACTGGCTAGCAATGACCATAACATTTTTGTAGGAAGTATCCAAGGAGTTAAGGGAAAGATTTTTATTATCTTAAAGGAAATTAGTATTGATATTAAATAGGATCAAATGAATGCAAGGAAGCAAACTTATCCTGTATCAACTAAAAAAAAAAAAAAAAAAAAACCCCGATCAATCACAATTTGCTCACTGCTGAAAAAATACCTATCCTCAACTACTTTGGGGGAGAACAACATGTTCCAGAACAACAGCAATATGTCCAGAGGTGAAATTCATTCATTTTCCATCTTTATCAACAATCTTGATAACTTTCTTGAAGAGCTGGGAACTCAAGTTCTATGTGGATCACCTATGTGGATGATATGACAAAGAGAGAGAGAGCTGATGGTTTCTATTTTAATTATACTAATAAAAAAAGGCTAGGATTGTCATTAAACCTCTATATGTGATAACATGGGCTTCCCTAGACTTGGATAAGGTTGTAAATGTGGAAATATCACTCCTATCGACAACAGCTGTGGTTTGGAAGTCCAATTTTGGGAAGGATGGAACGGGTGCAAAGAAAAGCAACGAGGTTAGTCAGAGGCACAAAAGAGTAAAAAAAAAAAAAAAAAAAAAAAAAAGACTTCAGTTCTATAAATTACAGTGTCTGGAAACTAGGTGCTTGTGACGAGACCTGACTGAAGTGTTTAAGGCTGACAGCATCCTCTTTTATAATTCTCAAAAATGAAGCTTGTGAGTTTTAGCATTTTGTCTTCTTCATTTTGATAAGTTAAGCACATATTTTCCTTTCAAGGTCAACAGTTTATAAACGGAAATAACACACTGAACTCTACAATTTTCCTGGTTTAAAGAAGTATGGTGTTTTTAAAGAGAGTGGGGGATTTATTCCCTTTCTTGCTTCTGAGAATGAAGACGTAAGTTATCTTGGTGATTATCTATACTCCAAATTCTGAGTACTGTGGTATCATAACAACAACAAATGACATTTATATTTGTTAAAATGTTTATTTTTTATGGATTTAAATGCTAAATTTGATAAGATTTTAATTTTTATTTATTTATTTTCTCAAATGTATTAAAATATATTTATAAAAAGACTTTGTTTTCCTATGATTATTCCTTATCATTGCAGAAATAGTGGTTCTCAATTATACAAGAAAACAATTTAAGGTTCACTTGTTCAAAGATATCTCCAATATACTGAAAAGATTGGAGATCTCTACTTTAAAAGTAAGCAAAATTAGCATGTGGAGTACAGCTGCGTGGCAAAATGCAAAGCAGTAGTACTTCATATCAAGTTCAATGATAATAATAAGTACAAAGCATCTCAGAGCACAAATTCTTATCAGTGCCTACCTTAATTCAGAGTAGACATTATCCAGGAACCACCGGAAGGATTTACACCGAAGTTTCTCTTTAAGCCGCAATCGGTCATCCAAGCTATAAAATATTGATAAAATATTAACTAAATCACATACACAGGAAAAACTATTGCTACAATTTCCTTATCTTTGCAGAAAAACATAATTAGAATATTTTTTAAGAGACCACAAAATTTTAATAATGAAATGATTTATTAAACTAAATAATGATCATCTAGTTTAATGTATAATCAATATTTAACCCCATTAGCTAGTTCCATATATATTCTAGAATCAAACAGAAAGTAAATCTGTTTTATTTTCAATGAATCTGCTCCTATGAAACAGATCCACTGAAATATTTTATTCAGAAAATTAACCATTTAACAAATTCCCCCATTAAATCATTTAATAATCTCACTTCTCATCAGCATCTCCATACTTTACTGTATTTATTTCATACATTTAATGCATTCAAATGGTTATTTCATACATATTGTGCATTTATATATTAATTTCATACATATATTTCTTACCTTCCAACATCAACAGCTTTTGCTTCTGGTTTTATTTCATAGAAGAAATGTTTGTATTCATCCATCCACACTTCTGCTACTCGACGGGAGTTATGCAAGTAAGTAACAGCACTGCCATTAGGGAATGTATAAGGATGCCGTTTACGGAACACATGACCTACTCTGCTACACGGTATGGTTTGAACTTGGCCACCACATAACCAAACCTTGATGGAAATCTCTGTAAAAAATAAAATAAAAATGGAAAGCCTTAATAACCACAATGATTATGGATAATCATCTACATAAATAAAAGGAGGTCTTCCAAAGTTTATTCCACCTGTGAATACAAGGTATCCTGCAACTTTATAACTTCAGGAAGTAATTCCTGAGGTCATTCTGAGTGAAAAATGTCATCTTGATATGGGTCTGATTTTTAATGGTTACTGAACTATAGGTATTTGAAATCTAGCTTGACTTGAAGGAAGTTGGTATTGTAAAAAGTATTTATTAGGAATAAGATATAAGCAAAAAGGCCTTTGTGCTCTGGATTCATATTAATATTAAAAAATTATTGTTCCACAGAGCAAAAACGGAAAGAAAATGGGTTATTTTCTTTCCATTAAAAATACATTTAATGTTATGTAAAAATGCGTTGATGTTCACACGAACAAAAAACACGAGTAAAAATAATACAGGGAAGTAATACATAGCTTTCGGACTGGAAGGCATCCTTCATCAGTTGTGACCGTTAATCTAAAATATAGAACTATGTGCATGCCATGGCAGTCATGCATGGTGAACTGCGTGTATGTAACAATTAGCTGTTAGAAGGGAAAGCTTGTAGTTGTAACTGTAATGCCTGAGAACATAAATGCCAATGTTTGTCAGCCAAGAGGATGGTTGTCTCAGTAATGAGATGGACCTGACATCCCCTGTTTCGGTTAAAGGAATCACTACAGCACGAGATGTGCAGTGACTCCAACCAGGTATGGCGATGGTAATGGCAGGACCAATCAATAATCATGACATCGCGGCGTGGATTTTTTGTTTGTGCGAACATCAATGTATTTTTAACTGAAACTTGTCATTTTCTTTCTGTTTTTACTCTGTGGCACAATAATTTTTAATAGTAATAGGAAGATTTCATTACATTGTATATTACACTGAAAATATTTTTTAAAATGATGTACAGTTTATGAACAATTACTGTAATTAAACCTACAATAATTGTTCAGAATATCTCTTGTCATCCTGGAGGCACAACGTTAGGTCATTCAACTAATGAATATGTAACCTGTAGCTTTACAAAGAACTGCAATATTATTAATATGTCTTGTGGAGACAAAAATTTTCTAAAGTAATTCATGTCTTATATGTATCATATGTTCACATACCATGTTATTCATGTGATGCCATAAGTGGGCATCTAAGGAGCTGAGATTGGGTGAATGCAGTGACCAATATCACTACAGCCAATTCATTGGCTAGGGAACCAATCATTCAGGTACTGCATTACATTCTTAATGAAATGCAGAGGTGCTCTATCATGCTGGTAGCACATCTGCCATAATACTGCAGAGGAACATTTTCTAAGAGGATCAGTTCATTTTGCAAAATCAAGTGCAAATATCACCAATCAGAGATTTGGAAGTTACTGTCCACAGATCAGCATAAATTCTTGTAAGCAAGCCTATAAACAAGAGTTTTTGGTGTTGCTGACTCCATTGCAAGTAAAATGTAACAACACAAATGGGGATGTGGAACTAACCAATGACATAATTCCAACTGGTTATCCATGTCTCTAAGTTCAAGATATTGAATTTTCTGAGCTGATACAACATTTTTCACTGAGAATGACCTCAGGAATCACCTCTAGAAGAAATGACAAAGTCATGGGACCCCCTATATACTTAGAATTAACAACATGCATTAGTGTATAATTTCCATCGTCCTCCACCTCATCTCCTATTTGAGTTACTACTCAAGCACATTAAACAACAATTTTAATTTATGCACCCTCATCTGTGTGTAGTCTAAGAAAGAGGAAGAATTCCATCAGCATCTAGCTTGCTCAATCCATTCAAAGCCTTAAAACCTCATTCGGATCACCTTGCAGGTGCCCATCTTAATACACTGCAATTTGCAGAACTGAAGCTTGTCTTGGTAAGATAGCCCTTTCATTCTCCTCACCAACCTCATTGCCCTTCTCGGCATCCATTCCAACAGATCTACATCCCCCTCCCCCTAAATATAATCTGTTAAATTTTATCAAACTAATTTTTTAACAAGGAGCTTGGATAATTCCCAAAAATTTTGCAGGGGACTCCTTCCCCTTCCAAGCCCACTCCAGCAAATCCACAGCTGTGATATAAATATTTTTGTATTGTGAAAGTTTCATTAAAATTGTATTCATTGTAACGGAATTTTACTGTATATTAATTCACAATCATAAATTACATACCATAGTTTTCTGCTCCCCATATTTCTAGGCCTAGATCAAAACCACCAAGATACTGGAACCACTGCTTCTGAGCAAGAAATAAGCCTCCAAGGATGACAGGACTTCTATTAAAAGAAAGGCTGTTAAAATCTTATTCATGGTTGTTCTCTGCTGCTCAAAACAGAAGTTTTGAGTAGTGAGCATTAGTATAATATAATTAATATTACAAATGTCCCCTAATTAGAGGATATTGTAATATTAGTTATAGTAGATGTAAGAGCATGAGTTTTATGTTCCTACAAATATTCAGAACTAAGTCCTCCTATACGACTGTCCTCCTACACGACTACTCGTTGCTCATTTGGAAAGGACTTGCTTTAAATCTTGTTGATAACTGGGGCAATTTCTTGAAGGCCTTTTCAGTCAGACTAGTCATCAAGTTAGCCTTAAACTTGATCTCAAGTTTAAGGCTAACTTGAGGGATGGTATGAAAGGAACTGAAATCCTAGCCCTTTTTCCTACTACCTGAAGTCAACTGATTCTCAGAAAATACCTCTACATTTATGTGGAATATGTCCTTCAGAAAACAATCTTGTGCCATTCGCCTGCACTTGGGCAGATTTTGTATATACTATTATTTTTCCCATTCTTCCAAGGGCTCATTGGTATACCATAGAGGTCACGTGATGTCAACTCACTTAGCAGCTATTTATACAAACATACATATCAATTTTTCCCAACCTGGTATAGTCAACATGTAACTTTTAGTAGACTTCAATAAATGAAACACTGCTCAAGGATAAGAACTGATTAAGTTTTGAACATTAGTAATCATTAATCAATATTTGGCATAATAAAGTATATTCGACAGTGAATATTTATTTAAAAAACAAAAAAGAGAGACTTTTCATTAATTATATTTCAAATTTTAAGAACTTCTCAGGAATATTTACACATAATTCAATTTCTACAAAATCCTAGAGTTTTTTCACCTTCTCTTACTTGAAGGGTTGGGTTGGATTGGCTTTTTGAGAACTCTGGGTTGGTTTGTTTGACAACCACTTAAAGTGAAGGCTCCAATCAAACCCTAAAATAGAAAATAATAAAAAAAATCCATAAATTCTATAAAATGATTCTAGAGCTATAATAAGTAATTGAATAAAATATGAATCAGTCTGCTAATGAAATTGGCTAACAGGAACTACAAAAGAAGCAAATTTCTTTTAAAATTAATTTTAAATGCAATTATTATATTATTATTATTAGATATATGGTGCAAGGAAGCCTGAGGCTTATGCTGCACCAGCCAAAAAAAAAAATTCCCGAGTTACCCTGAGAGAGTCACCAAGAAAGAGAAGAATGATGATATCCAGCTCAGGACCCTGGGTGTGCCAAGCCCAATACTCACCAGATATGAGCCCCTTGGGTTAATAAGAGTAGTATGATCTATAATACAGAGTCAAAAGCTATACATTGTAGTTATGAACTCGCTAGGCACTCTTTCTGAAGTCATTTCTGTCACAATGCTAGTATCCTCGTGGGAACAAGGAATCATGATCATTTTTGCTCATGACCACTGTATGGCTTGGGTTTAAAGAGAAGGAACTTTTATCAGGTTTTTTTTTTTGTTTTAAAATGTGGCTGACTGAATGGTTTTATTCTTCAGAAAACTTAGGATTTTCATCCAGCAAACAGGCAAACTAACTTTTATACATGCAGTTACAGACACAATATATTTTATACAGGAAGTTACAGACATAATACTGAAAACATGCCAGTTATGTTTTCTATATGGGTCTCCTTGCTATATGGGCCATGGCTTCACCTTGTTGAACCTATTGTATCAAGCATGCTTCTCTAATTGATAAACAAACAAACTCAGCAACAGAGTAATGCTTCTTTTTTCAAACGTTTTGAAAGGCATCTTGTTCAGATTTTTTTCAAACCAAACCATGCTCAGTTATGATGCGCATTAAATGCAAAAGCAATTAAGCATCCGTAATTGCATGTATTCTCTGTCAGCTTTACAGTTTTCTGGACGAAGGACTCTAGCTTCCATGAGATGAAAACCATGCAGCCCTTGCCCATGACCAACTAACTGTGCCACGTTGTGAAAAAAAGTCCTGTAAGTGTAAGCCAAAATAAAGCAGGGCAAGCAGTCATCTTGTAATGTCAATTTAGGTATTAACCATTTAAATTATGTCCATAAATTACATGTGTTCTCTGATCACGTTATCCATTTCCTGGGCAAGAAACCCAAGTTTCGGGGAGAAGAAAACTTAGTTATTCTCACCTGAGACTAGCCAACTCATCCTTCGACTGATAAAAGCCCACAAAATTCCTCATGTCATTGACAGGATGTGAAACCAGTTCTTTTCCAGTATTGTGAGGACTGTGGTTATCACCACTGTTTTTTTTTAAAAGGTACTGGAAGTGCAAGCCAGTTTTAACAAAGTTTCCAGTAGTGGACTTAACAAAAAGCAGGGAAAACAGCTATCTAATGATGTCATAATTTAGGTATTAACCAGTTGTCACCCATTTGGAGCGGTCTGGGTTTGAATTCATTTGAGACTGGAGGAATTCTTAAATGTCTCTTCATTTGAATCTATGATTAACCAAACTCAGGTCTTGACAGGAAGTTTTTCCCAGTCATTTATTTGCTTTTCAGCCAGCACAACTTATCGTTGTTGTTGTTGGGTTTAAGGTGCATCAACAACTTAGGCTATATTGTGCCACATGTAAAATTGTGTATGTTCTGTGGTCAATTTGCTGTTTATTTACTGGCCAAAAAAGCCTAGTTTTGCAGAAGAAAAACCATGTAACCTTACCTAAGACAAAATGACTCAGTCATTTTGTGAAAAAGACCAATAAAAATTCATGAGTCATTGACAGGACTCTAACTCAGGTGTTTTCAATCCAGTGTGAGGATTATTATTATTATCATCATCATGTTTATTCAACAAACACCCCTGTACAGAAATTATCTAGGAGGGTGGCTCACGTATACATCCAACTAAACTTATTAGAGTGTAACAAAGGATAAAATATCAGCAAATACATAAGATAAATAAAAATAGAGGAAATATTACATAGATACAGAAATCATACATTCATAGAAAAAATTACAAAACATAGATACATAGAAAAATGACACTATGAATTGATTCTGATTGTCATTCTCTGAATAAAAAGGAATAACCTCAGTCCTATAAGAATCATTTGGAGACACTATAAATTGTTCATTTAAGATTTTTATGAGTTCGAGGGCACTTGAAATCTTTCTTTAATTATGTTCTTCATCATATTTGTAGTTTCGTATACAGATCCGCTGCAATGAGCTTCCTGTAAGTTTTCTCATGGCAGTACCTGTCCGGGTCTATTTTGAAGTCTCTAAAGAGCTGAAGAGTAAGGCAGGAAACATCTGTCTCAATCCATCAGTGTTGTTGAGAGCACTTCGGAGACTATGAGGGTTGTGGAAGCTGGCTCCAGTGCGGGACCTTACTACAAGATTTTCAATTTGAGGGGCATCTAAACTCCCAGTCAGAAGTTGTGCTAGAGTGCAGATGTCACATATTGTGATCATTTGAATCCACGGAGCTGTGTTCAAGTTTGCATACAGTATGGATTTTGAAATTGTGAAGTGCTGCCCAGCAATTCTATTCAACCACTGGAGCAACCAGTATTCCAGGCTGAGAAATTTCCTAATATAAGTATTTGGAGCAGAGGACCAAATTGTCAAAGCATACAAGGATACAGGAACAATACATCTTTGGATATATTGGGTCACTAGTTGCTGGTTTCGAATCCCAGTTATTTCCTGTCTTACAGCCCACGTGGCAACAAGAGTTTTTGATCTTGTGTTCTGAAAGTGCCTTTGGAAGTTAAGGCCCTCGTCCCACGAGGGTACGAGTTGACATTCTTACCCTGTGCTCCATTAATAGATAATTTGATTTAATTCTTTATCTTCTTATTAGTTATTGTCAATTGTGCTGTCTGAGTTTAGCCATAAATCAATTTTACATAGGTATGTCTCCAGTTCATACAGCTTAGCATTGGCATGGGAATTGACATCGGACACCAGAGATCCTTTATTAGAGACAACAAAATATTTTATATCATCAGCGTAGGAAATAAAATTCTGATTCCGTGCCAGAAAAGGCTCCAGGGCGGAAGCGAACAGCAAAGCTGATAAAACACCTCCCTGAGGGATGCCCCAAGTGAGGGTATATTCTGCACAGAATTCTTGGTGTTGTACAATTACGGTAGGTGCCTTCACTTCAAAATGGTCTTGATGATCTGTAATAGTTTGCCCTCAATGCGGAAATACTTTCAATATATTTTCAAGGGCAAGTAATGACACATTATCGAAAGGTGACTTTATGTCAAGGAATATGATATCAATTTGGGCTTTTTCGTTTAATGCGTGCTGCATTCTGAAGAGAGTCTTCAACAGATTAGTAGTAGTGGATCGTCTTGGTACTACGGTATGGAGGTGGGATGGCCTGTGCGCAAAACACTGTTGGGTTAAAGCAGGAAAGATGGCTTTTTCAAAGAGTTTTAAAAGAGAACAACTGATGGATATAGGTCGAAAGTCTGAAGAGGCTTTAGGGTTCTTTTTTGGCACCGGCAGCACAAAGTAGTGATTCCATCTCTGGGGGAGGACCCCATCTTTCAGGATGTTTTCAGAAATGTGCAACAGCACAATAACAATATAGGCACTGCATATTTTTAAAATAAAGATAGGAAACCCGTCTGGGCCGATCGTAGATTTGTTAGGCAAGGAATTAATGGCATTGATGAGATCTCTAGAAATAGTGACTGTGGATAAAGCATTCTCACAAACGCCTCCTCTCGCTAAAATATGTTGCGCCATATCCTCCAGCTGATATCTTTGAACATTTTTTGCTTTACCTTCAACTGGCAGCCTTTCAAAGCACTCCTTAGCCCAGTGTCCGAATGTGGTTTCTTCCATTTCAAATTTAGCGGCCTTTTTGCCGCTAATGTCGTTTCTTTTTCAAGAAAATGGCTCTTTTTTTTCTTGTAGTCCGTGAGGTCTTCATTCAATCCTGAATTTTTCCATTTCCGATAAGCCTTTTGCTTGGCCACAAACGCCTGTTTTAAATACTCGTTGAACCACGGTTTAGTTTTTGTCGGTAACCCTTACCTCTTTTGAGGCACCCAGGTCAGCAATAAATAGGAGCACTTTCTCAATCAAGTTGGTAGCTTCTTCCGCGCCACCTCCGTAGCCAGGTGGGAAGGAGCAGCAGTGCGTAGCACACGCTTCTTGATTAGACCGGGGTTCGAGCCCGTCACCACCAAATACGGAGGATGCGGAAAGGTCGGGGAATGACCACCGTATATCCCGGAGCAATATGGCATTAGTTGCTAATGCTACTAAAAACCAAACAACAGAACGGTAGCTTCTTCCACCGGTTTATTGTATAAAGCATTCCAGTTGTAGGTCTTGAGATGTTTTAAAATCATCTCAGGTTTAATGAACTTAAGAGAGTATATCTTCTTGGTTTGACGAGTTTGCTCGTCGATGCGTTGCTCACCTGCATTATTGGACAGGGAAATTTCACAACGTATTGGGTTGTGATCTGACTGGAATTTAGTTTGAGGGGTGACACTTTTTATGTTTATCATATTATTATAAAAATCCAAATGCTGCTCTCCCCTAGTCGGAAGCGTATCAAGTAGGGTCAGTCCTACTAAGGTTTGGAGGGTTGCATCAAGGTATTCTTTAGCTTATCGTGCCTTGGGCTAGGCATATTAAAGTCGCCAGTTACAATCATGGGAATATCTGTGCAAAGTTTCTCTGAAATCCACACAAGAAGCTCTGTCCTGGTGTTAGCACTGTGTTCCGGCGGAAGATAGATAAGGCAGACTTGGATTTCTTGAGTCTTCCTCCTGAAAGACGCTGATATGGCTTCAAAGTTTTCAGATTGACTTGGTTTAATTCTTGTAGGATGTAAACTTTCATGATAAAGGATTGCAACTCCTCCACCCTGCTTATCTATTCTGCTGTTCCCAATAAATCTGTAACTAGAGGATTGTATCAGCAGATCCAGTTGCCTGTTATAATTTAGCCAAGTCTCCACTATACACATAAAGTCATATTCTTTAAGGAGTAGGCAGGTCTGCAATGTGTGCAGTTTGTTAACAACACTTCTAACGTTCTGAATAAAAAAACAAATGGTCTGGCATTCTCCAGAAGGGGTATTCTGTTGCTTTAGTGGCTATATAGGTTGATGCGTACTACTGGTTCTCTGCACATATGCGGTGTTCTTTTCTCGATATCTTTTAACTAGTGCACCCAGTGGCCAGTTGTATTCAAGGATTAGATTTAGGTCATCAGGGGAGCATGTGAGCACAAATGACGCATATGAAGGATGCCTTGTTTTCAGCTGTCTTACTTTTGTGTGGACTCCGAATCCTTGAGCAAACATGGCCTTTATGTCATTCGCCTGCGTGTTCGGGGCAAGCTTAGTAACAAAGACTTTCTCTCGGGTTCTGACGGCTGTGATACTGAACCTCCTTACCAATTGGCCATCTGTTGGAAGGCTTGTATGCACTGTATCTACATTAAAATTATTATTCGGGATCTGGCAGAACCAGAGTATGTCGAAGGCTACCAACCGAAGATGCTCTTTGGTTGGTAGCCTTCGACAGGGGCCTTAGATCCTTGTTGTATATATTCTACCAGGGGCTGTTGTTCATGATTATCTATCACCGATGGTTGCTCGACAAATCCTCTAGTTTCTTTGTTTCGCTGATAGACAGGACAGGAGGGATATTTAATATGGCATCTTTTGGTCTATGTCCCACTAATGGTTCAGCATTAATAGCCGAGAAGGGGGCATGAGCTTGGGCATCCTGTCCACTTCTGTGGAGTATAGAGCCATCCTCTTCACGTTCAGGCTCCGAGGTTTGAGGCACTCGCGGTATTGTTTGGTAATCTGGCTTACCCCATAGCATCATACAGCTTTTCAGGTCAGTGATCTGGCCTCTTAGTGAGAAAATTTCCTGTTTTATTTCTTCGTTCTGTGCTCGGAGTTCTTGGTTGATAATGAGAACGATTGATAAGCACTCGAATATTCGGAGAATATTTTTCTTCCAGATTATGCATGTATTCTTCGGCCTGGATTGCAACAGGTTTAAGAAATTCGCCAACTACTTCATCTGTTACGCTTGTGAGCATATGTTTCATGCCACTGAAAAAGGCGGTGTTCGCCTGATTAGCCATAGCCTTAGGTGGGTTTGCCTGTGGGCTGACAGGGGGATTTGCATGAAGACAGTCCTCGGGTCAAGTAACACAACCAATGACGTTTAAAATGTCAGAATCGAGTCCTGAGCTCATGTGTTTCCCATTAACATCCTTTAGACAGTCATTTGTTCGTTCGTGGCCATAATTTTCATGATGTTTCTCGTCTTTTTTATTATTTTCTAAATTATAAACACACTTGTACCGATACAATATACTGTTCCAAAGTGGCTTATGGTAAAACATCAATTGAGATTTTCGCTTTTAATTATTTTAAAGTGTTCATTAAACACACAAAAGTCATTATATATTTGTACAATATATGTGTTTAAAATGCAATTTGCTTAATAGTGAATAGTTTCAATAATAGCCAATGTATGGCGCTAATAGTATCGTTTTAAAAAAAATTATTCCTGAAAATTTTTCAAACACACCTTGTATGTGCCATGATTCATTGTAATACTTTCAAGATTAATCTCCAGAAGTAATTTATGTATATTAGCCAAATCCCATTACTATTATAAACATTAATTCTCTAATAAGAACGAATTTAAATAAACAGATTTGAAACACTTGCCCCCTCGTAGCTCAGCAGAAGACGGTCGGTAAGTAAAAGTATCTTGGTCGATTATATCTATTACTGGAGTGGCAATAACCTTTGGATTCTGAAAATAATGTAAAGAAACCAATCACGATACGTTTTTATACTCTTCAGTTTGAATAACTGAAGTGATAAAAAAACATTTTACATTTTTACCTACATAAAATACTAGAAACTTCTAGTAACTGTAGTACTATCATGCAAAAGTTTATATTGGGCAAAATAAATGGATGGATAAAAACCAACAAAAACTAACGTTTACCAGTAATACATACCCTTAACACTATATCAACAAGGGGTTCCAGCCAGCCAGTGTTCACCTCGCAATGGCTATCAAGGAACATTACATGGTTCCCACTAGATACCTTTAGGCCTGCAGCTCTTGACCGGATCAAGCCTGAAAACAGAAAATAATATTTACTGTTAGCAATCAGATATAATCTGATCGTCATTTAGTCAATTTTACCACTGACTGAGGCCTATAGCATGGGCCTCAGTCAGTGGTTAGCATGGCCTATAGCCATTCGATATGGTTAAAGTCGGAAATCTGGGAAGATTAATGAAGCTTTAAAAGGTGCCCATATCTTAAAACCGACCCACCGCAGCACAGCACGGCATGGCATTACCATGCTTAAACAGAAAAGGGACTCATCATACTGACCTTATTGTAGACAAAGCGAAATTGCCCAAAATATTAACGTATATCATGTCATTCATTGGTCCAAGACTTTTAAATACTAGTACATCACCCGACCTCACACCCTTAGATTATTTTGTATAAATAAAAAATAAATTTTCTGTTTATACTCCTGGACGACCAAACAGTCAGAGGAGTTTGGATTACCAGAAATCCATGGTTTATCAAAAACGAACTGAGCAGTTTCCACATTTTGGAAGCTACTCAAACTATTAATAATAGACCTGAAACGATTACACAAGTAATACATATTACTAGTTATACAAATTTGTATACATTCCTCTCTTTCATAATGTATTTAAATACATAATATTAATTTGACATAAAAGAGGAAATAAACACACCGTGGTAGAAATTAAAATTTTTTTTGTCATGAAAAATTATATATATCCTTACCTTCTCTCTTTTGGTTCCTGATTAGAAGGACCTTGGGTAGAACTGTAAGATCCAAGCCATCATTGACTGATGAAATCAATAAAGAAAAAAAAAAAGGAAAATTTTAAATATCAAATTTAATGTATTCAATTTCACATTTATTACAAACAACTATCACCTCTCTCTTTGCAGAAATCATCTCTGGTTTACTGTTTAGCTAATTTATATGAGAACTTAAACACAGATTGAATCAGGAAAAAATTCTCCCTGCAAATTAAATAAGCTATAACCTATCCTTTCTGACTTGTTTTGGATTCTATGGTACTTAGAATATAGACGTCAGTAGCCTCCCGGCGAAGACATTTGGCTCTTGAGACAACTAAATTCTTCTACAAAAATAGCTAAATGTTGCCCCTACACAAGCTCCAATAGAGGCAATTGGCTCTCCCCATCTCCGCGATCCCAAACGCAACTTCTTTGAAACACCCGAGACATACAAATTTACCTATTGCGTGAAAAGGCCCACAAGAGTTGCCACTTCCTACTCTCCCGATTAGAACCGAAGCCAGATTTCTCTTCACACACGTTGAAAGAACATCGTTCGCATCCTGAGTGCACATGTGTGTGGCTGGGGGAAAGAAACAGAGTCAACGTTAAAGCTCCAAAGGAATTTTATTAAAATGGAAGTAGTCATTCCTCTGGGCCATCAGTGTATCCGCTGATGGGTGGGACAGTTCAGCGGAATTGGGTGTATCGTGGTCAAGAACAGATCTAAGGGATAATTACCTCCTAAGATTATTCCAAAACATTTTATTTCATGTTATGCTTCTGCATTGTATTGGATATTGATCATTAGTGGCTAGCTCTCTAGTAGAAGAATTTGGCAACATTTCAATTATTTATAACAAAATAAAAAAATTACAGAAAATTAGAAGTTAAATGAATGTAGTAGTGACGGTTTCATTCATTGGTTAAAATGCACTAAATATAATCTAATAACATTTCATTTTCTTTTAAACCTTGATGGATCAGTCAATTCAGGGGGTGCAGTGCCAGCCACAAGCATGTACAACCGGTTCTATCGAACAGGGCCCCGCGCTGAAATAGTCAAAACAATATTATTGATTAATGTATTAAATATTATTATTCGTATTTAAAAAATTTTTGTTCAGTATAATATATAAAATTATTTAATTGTTTCTTAGCTACTGTAAAATTTGAAAAATAAAATCACTATTACAAAAACGCCCTATATAAATTTTGCACAGAATCCTAGGGCGTCGCAAGCAATTCTTGGACAGGGCCCCCGCTCATTTTGGGGCAAGCTCTGGGGGTTCACTATATTTAGGCCTGACGTAGCCGAGTGCTCAAGAGCCAGAGTGCAGTAGCACACACTCTTTAAGTGGACCGGGGTTCAAGCCCGTGACTGCTAATTCTGCTTATATCAGAATCGGGGTTCAAGCCCGTGACTGAAAATTCTGCTTATATCAGCGCCACCTCAAGGTGGCGCTGATATAAGCAGAATTTTCCATGTATTAAATGATCATAAACAAAAGGTATACTTAAAATGGACAATATAAATCCATAAAATAAACAATATTTTTGGCAATGGATACGGCAAATCTTGAAGCTGTTAAAATGTTTTTACCAGAAATTGCAACAAACTGTTGTTGTTGTTCTGTGATTTGCGTGTTCTGAGATCGATTTCTATTTTGCTGGATGAAAAAAAACCAAGTTTCCAGGAGACAAAAATTATGCTACCCACGCAAGAGACCGACTAACTCGGCCACGTTGTGAAAAATGCCCACAAAAATTCCTCCCGTCATCGACAGGATTCAAATTCAGGTCTTTTCCACCCGGTGTGGGGAGGACGGCGATTTTACCAACTGTGCTACCCACGAGGGCGCAACGAACTGTATAAATAGCTGAAATTCTGTATCCTCCCCATAGTTTTCAAAGCCACAAATAAATATTAAATACAGCAGGGAAAAAGCACTCTAAAAAAATTTACTTCTGTCAAGAACAGAATCCAACCATTTTCCACACAGTGTGCATGAATACTATCACAACCATCGTGCTACTCTGAGGAGTCTCCAAGAAAGACAATTTATATACTGATAGTGAGAAATTATCCAACAGAAATTTCCAATTTAAAAATTTCAAACGTTAATAATTTTAAAATTGACTTCATCAAAGGTGTTTTTTTTACTTTTGGGCCAATTTATACTACTTTATTACTCCTGGCATTTACTATCACAGTTCGTTAAACATACATTGGACATTTATGTGTTATTCTCATTCGAATCATATACTACTTTATTAAGTACAGAAGATTCTGAATAATTATAAATAGATTTTATTCATTTTCATACTGATAGTTTGCACCCTTTCTAACCTAAATTGAAATCATTCTATAACACAAGTAAATGATGCAAATAAACATTGTTCTGATTCATAGATATATATATGAACCCGTTGATGCAGAGAGACATCAAGAGGACAGAAGCAGAAAGTCCCAAAAGCCTACCAAAATAGGAAATTAGATATTCGGATTGTAGAGAGTTTAATCAGCAAAGCCATGGACGAATTACACCACTAGGAATCTTCTCAGCGGGTTATCCTTTTTCATGGGCCCCAAGCAGGAAGATCAACATATATAAAGAGATACCTGTTAATTAATATAGTATATTTGCTAAAGACTATAGTTCTCTCCTTCAAAATATGCATGTTCGATTTTCCTTTTCTTTCCCCACAATACAAAAATTGTGTGCCATAATTTTCTCTGTATATGTCGAAACTTTCTATTAATACATAAGGCAGGTTGGGATGAAAAGTCAACAGGAAGATTGTGCATGTAGTATCGATGTTGTCAGTTGAACTTTCCTCGTTTCTGGCTGATGTCGACAAATAAGTTAATAAACAAAAGGTAGCAGACAGACGCATGCAGCAGCCTTAAGAAAGCTGTTGTCACAGACTGGCGTTGTGTTGAGAAACTCACAACAGGTCACGTCTGGAGCAATGAACTGTCACTAACCCCGCTCTTACCTGTCTGAAACAGCTTCGAGACTGGTTTGCGAACTTTGTAATAAATTGAATCAAGCAGTGGTTTCAGATATCAAATTTTTGCAGTCATAAAGAAAAATGGGGAAGAAATAAGTTGAAGTAGCAGTTAATAAAATTCATTAAATTGTTTATTTATATAATGACCCTTGTTTTAATATCATTTAATACTCACCACTTTCACTGAAGTCATCTACTAGAATGACCTCTTCCAGTAAGTCCTCTGGAGAACGGCTAAGGACGCTGAGAAAGAAAAAAAGAAAGAAAGAAAGAAAACAAAAAGGAGGAAATCAGTCAGAATAAGCAAGAAACAGCGTGCCTGATCAGAATAATGTTGTTGACAATTTGTACTCACCTCATCACTGTCCTCAATAGAGTCGAACGTGCTTCATTATGGAATGCGATAACAACGCTAACTGTGGTATCCTGCAGGTACTTTTGCTGTTTACATCTGAAATGATTTTTTAAAAAAAATAAAGCATTTTGCAGGATTTAAAATTAGGAATTTTTATTGTTTACCAATTTAATCAGGACACCTTAATCCCGATGCAGTTCTAGGGGAAGGCCGTTTTGTAGTGCATTACATAACAGTGGAGTAATGACTACTTTATCAGCTACACCTGCCTAATAGTGAGCAGATCTTCCTTTAGTCCTCAAAACAGCCTTGTTTCTCCCTGCATGGATTCAACAATGTGTCAAAATTCTGACAAAGGGTGCTGGTCTAAGCTGATGTTATCTGCTACCCACAGTTTTTGCTAATTGAATTGTTGTAGAACTATACTACAAAGAGCTCGTTCAACCTTTCCCCATTGGGCTCAATTGTATTGAGATCTGGTGACTGGAATTACTCATGATTCTGGAATTACTTGAGTACAATTTTGGCTTTGTAACGTAGCGCATATTCTGTTGGAAGAAGCCATTCGTTTGGATGCCACTCGTTTGTACTCACCTCATCACTGTCCTCAATAGAGTCGAACGTGCTTCATTATGGAATGCGATAACAAATTTCTTCGACTAGGTTCGTCCCTTCGTGGCTGCAGTGAATGGGTTCTTCCAACGGGATAATACACCATATCATAATGCCAGAATTGTATAGAATTGGTTGCAGCAAGGCGATAGTGAGTTGGACTTAATGGAGTGTCCTCATCGGACACCAGATCCGAATCCAATTGAGCACCTGTGGGTGGAGGAGAAGTGAGTTATTCGAAGTAGAGATTCACGTATATTTTTCAACAGCTGTGGGAAGCAGTTGAGTAGCATCCCTACGGCATGCTTTCGACCTACTAGCTGTTAGGTCAGTGTAGCTAACAAGATGACTCATTGTTTATCTTAATGGAAATAATATTTAGTAAATCATAACTTTGGATGCTTTACAGCAATCCATAAAATAAACTGCCCGATATAGCCACTTCAGTCTCCAATTTCAATTAAGTTGTTAATCTCCTATTGCATTTTATTTTGTTCTAGAGCAAACAAGATGCTCGCTTCGTTACCTGCTTCTCATTTCCTGTGTTAAGCACATTATGCTGGTACTGAAAGATTGGTAATTGCATAATTTCAGAATCACCTTCGACTTGGCCCATTATGACCTCAGATACCAATGCGCCATAAAATAACAAACAATCAGAATCAGGTGGTCTCGTGAACAGCTGGCCAGCTAGATCTAGGCCTTTGAAAATGACCTCCCGGTGCACCCTTCGCCTGAGTGTCTCTAGTTTAGGGCACCACCAGAGGACAGCATTTTCCTGGGACCTTTCTCCTTAAAAACTGTCTCAGTGGCTTTTATAATTAAATCACCTATTCATCAGGATGTAGTTGATCATTTTGATGCGGAGGATTCCCTAGAAGGTAATATGTAATTTTTCAGCATATTTAGCCCAATTAGGCTTGTTCATAGTATATATGATTATGTCATAAACTGGGGGGACGCTGATTTAGTTGGCATGTAATTGCACAGTGGTCGGACGTAGTTCAGGGGCCTCCAATTTGTTATTTTGTTTGCCATGACAGCTGGGGCCATGGTGATGTCTACTGCACTCTTGTGCAACTATTTGTTGCTAGATTGTGTGACTAGTTAAGAATTCTCATGAGTGAAGTGGCTATGAAAATCTCCAGGCCCTGCCCATTTAGAGTGCCCGCTTTGTCTGTTCTCTTTGAGGTAGTTCTTTCAAAATTATGGCTATATTACAGAGGTGATCTACAGTTAACATTTGAGGATACAAGTATTCGATTTCCAGGCAATGTGATTTTGGCAGTATTTAAATACTGCAGATATGGATCTATGTTTTGTCCTGGTTAGAGAGATATGACGTGGAAACTTCCTAGAGGAGTGATGATTTGGGCACAAGTTGCTGTAGGAGAGCAAATATAGACAATCCTGGTTACAGTGAAGGTAGTATTTCTTATGATTAAGACTGCCCACGTTGTGTCTGTGGAGGCCTCAATGAATCTGTATGATTTTGGATATCCCCGAACCCTAGCTAGCTCCAAGCAAAGGTGGAAGTCTGGAGGGAGGTATACCGCTCCTTAAGAAATTCGTATACACGACTAATGAGACAGAAGAAAAAAAGAGTCATGGTGGGCAATTGTTGGTACCTCTGGTAATGCAAACCCTTGGGGTTTGGGTTTTGTCTACCGTATAGTTACTAACAAGCTGCCAAAAGGTGATGTCATGCACGCCAATGACACCATAACGGAACATCAACCGACACCTGGGACGGAACAGTCAATAATATTTTCTGTTCCCAAATGATGACCAGACTCTCACTCTTGAACAACAGCTGCACGGCAATACACAGGAAAACTATGCTGGCCATTTCTGTTGACTTTGCTCGAGCTTTTGACACCCTATGGTGGCCCGGCATTCTCAGAAGGCTGTTCCAACAAATATACCGCAGAACTTATATGAATACATCAAAGATTACCTCAGAAACAGGAAAATTGCAGTAACGACCAGATATCAGCGCATGCATAGAAATTTTACCTATTTATGCCCACAAGGTTCAGTACTGTGTCCCTGTTTTTGGAAACTAGCGCTGGACGAGTTGCTGGGCGTTGACAAAGCCGCTTTTGCAGTTGATCTTGTCCTTCTGAAGGGTAACACTAGAAGAGAATTAGAAGATGCGGCAAACCACGCCCTGAACCTCTTACAGAGCCGTGCCAAAACTCACAAGTTGACTATATTCAACGCCAAAACTAAATATATCTTACTAAAAGATAAACTATAGATAGCCATGACAATAGAGGTGAAATACCTGGGTATTATCTTTGACTCAAAGCTGACCTTCCACCCTCATCTTGCGTATGTTGGCAACAAAGTGAGAAGCTATGCTGGCATGATAGCTAGTATTAGCAGGACAGACTGGTGCTTTAAAAGTAAAACTCTTGCACTTATCTTCAAGGCAATTTTCCTCCCAGTAATAACATATGGGGCTGGTGTGGTTCCCTAGGATGCTGTTGGTCACCAACAGAGCCAAACTAGGAGCAATCCATCGTGTCATTTTGCTTACTATAACTAGGGCATGCCGCACGGTTAGTACCCCTGTTGTGCAGGTTCTGGCTGGTCCGCTGCCTTTGGACCTGGAAGTAATCAGAAGCCTGCACTACAGGCTCAAAAGACAAATTCCTGCCAGCATCATGGGAATCACCCTTGATCTGGCAGTTGACTCCAAACAAGAGAGAAAAAGAATCCTGACCTGCCTGCTCCAACACTAAGACAGGTAAAGACACTCAGATAAAGGGGATGTCAGTAGGAGGTTCCTCTCACAGGTAATCCTAGTTTTCCCATTGACAT
Source organism: Mastigoproctus giganteus (assembly GCF_048544385.1). Taxonomy (NCBI): domain Eukaryota; kingdom Metazoa; phylum Arthropoda; class Arachnida; order Uropygi; family Thelyphonidae; genus Mastigoproctus; species Mastigoproctus giganteus. Next base: position 232,284,973 of record NC_143580.1, on the reverse strand, counting down.
CATGCTGGTTTGCACCAGGACTATCTCGTTTTTGCTGACAGGGTGTGGATCCCTAAATGCTAAACTGTGTCAATTGAGCCTCATACAGGACTCATGTGTTCGTTAATTACCAAATTGGAGATAAAACCACACTACTCTCGCCTGAGACCGATTAACTCATAAAAATTGCTCTCGTCATCGATGGGACTCGAACTCAGCGTTTTCCATCCGGTGTGGGGAGAAAAGCGATCATACCAACTGTGCTACCCACGAGGTCACTGTGTCTGTATATAAATGTCTGTGAAGGTCTGTTCTTATGTATGTATGTAAATGTGTTTGTCTGTATGTGACTTTGAAGGCCTGTCTGATATGTTTTTGGTGACTGTCTAAATGCTCTTCTTTGTGGGTAGAGGTCTGCTTAACCTGGAAAAAAAATGAAATTATTAGTATGATTGTATATACCTGGGAAGAATGAAAGGCTGTGTGTGTGTTGTTCTAGAAGGCCCCCTCCCCGTATTGGACTGCTGGGGAGGAACCCCCGATGCTCTGCTGACGCTTTCCCCTCCTGTGTGGCTGGCGTGGGATCCGCTGACACTGGCGCCAGCTGGCCTGGTAGGTGTGGGAATATATACATAGAACCACTGTCCTCAGAGCGCCCCCCCCCCAAATAGGGAGCCCTGGTCCTATACTTTATTCCCCTGAACACCCTTCTCTCTACACCCACCTCCATCCCCACTTTCGGCTGGTGGGTTCTACCACCACAAATCTTTGACAAAAAATAGAGAGCGTAACCACCGTGCTAACTGTAAGAACTTGCGTAGTCAGTGACTAGAGGCTTTCTTAAACGACGCTAAGTTATTCCTTCGTTTTATTTTTATTTATTATTTTCTCCTAAAAGATAGCCGATTACAGCCATTGACAGGATGTGTATATTCACATTCTGTTCATATAAAGGAAATCAAATCAAATGAACTAAAATCGGAACATCTACACTAAAACTGTCACTATTGTCGCATAATCTTTTGGAAGTGAAGATGCGATTCAGAACGGATGTGTAGTGGTGCCATCTAGTGGTTTAACCAACAGAAAATTTCTCAATATCGTTATTCAGTTCAAGTCAAGGTTATTTGCATGTAAAAAGTGCTAGACACTGATCGATTTCTTCTTACTGCTTCCATTCACTTTTTTTCCCTCTTTTTATAAAGGTGGGTGGTATGCTAATGCAGGAAATAACTGAATGGAAGGAGAAAACGACTGCCAAAATTGAAATTTCAATGACTGCACGGAGAAGGAGGGTTTAGACGTCCTCGTACAATGCAAAATCGGGTCATTCACTTTATATCCCCTGTCCTGAGAGCGTTTCTATCCCACATAGCCCCCCCCCCCCTTTTGAAACCAAGTCCCGAAGAAGAAAAGGAGCTTACCTGAGTCGGATGAAGACCAATTCGCTGGTCAGCAAAAAAAAATAAAACATTTTATTTCGCTCCCTCTTAAAATTCAGGGTGATTCTTGTAGATTTGACATTGCTGAATTCAAATATGGCAACCATATTGCTGTATTCCCACCAACTGTAACTCTCACCAATTTTAAGGAAAAGAGATTAAAGTCAAAAAGTTTCTAATAAAAAAAGATTTCATATATTTTAAGAAAATGTTACATACAGTACTAAATATTGAGCAATGGGTCTATTGACCTTATTCTATTTACAAAAATGTTTATCTGAAAACAAAACACTTATTTTGTCGTTTTTTTGTCTTTTATAATAGTCCACCTGTGCGAGATTCCAACAGTAAAACAAAAATGATATTCCAACACATTTGGACTCCATTTTCCCTGGTATCTTTTTTCCATTTGAGAAATGTCTTGGTGAAACCTTTCACAGTGTTCATCGGAGACCACTCCCAAGTTTTAGGGAAAAAGAGTCTAAAAGGAATGCAGGAAATGAAGCTTAAACGACATGTTGCATCCCAACTCTCTGTAAGCTAAAATTAGCTCATCCACAATTTCACTGTAGTTTTGTGATTACTCATTTCCTAAAAAGTTCCGGCAGACGTTTTCGAATGCGTTCCAGTCTCTTATTTCTGTAGTATTTAATTTTTTAGTGAATTCCTCATCTTGGAACAGCAGTTTGATTTGAGGACCCACAAAAATTCCCTCTTTTATCTTGGCTTCTCTGATATCTTTTTTGTCCATCGCCTTCACAAATATTTTTTTTTATCAAACCTAGCTTGATGTGCAATGGAAGTAAATAGATTTTTGGCTTATCCACCAAGGAGGACGTGCTACATTTTTCTGGCCTGGTATAGTTTCTATATAGTTCCAATCCTTCGCTCGGCTGTCCCACTCGCATAAAAATCAACAGTATTTAGTGTATCCACCTTGTAACCCAGTCAACAAAGCTACCACTTTTAGGTCCACACAAATATTCCATTTGTAATTCTTGATAGCATATTTTTGCAAAATAACCAATAGGTTTTCGTACGTTTCCTCCATGTGAACTGCATGTGGGCTACTGGTATAGATGGATATTTATTTCCATTATGGTGTAAAACTGTTTTCATACTGACTGGATGAATCGATGAAAAGCCTCCACTACTCGGTGACGTGTGCTCCAGATGCAACTCTTTCATTAATTTCTGGACACTGTTACAATAAGCCAAAGCACCATCCATGGAGTAATAGGTCGTTATGTTAGATTGCCTCTTCCTATAAAAACACCTTGACACCCTTTTCAAGATTTCACTGCTGAAACCGTGATCGTTCAATTCTGCCTGAATGATTAGATGCAGCTTTGCGGTATCAAGAGTTGAAAAGTCTGGTTCTGTACTCGTTCTGGGTTCTGCATCTTCAGGAGACTCCTTTTCAGATCCTGAATCAGAGTCAAGTCCATAAGTTTCTGGTAGCTTTGGCACTGTATCATCGTATCTACTTTACTTTTTGGCACTATCTATTTATGCTTGGATTTCCCAGAAACATTGGTCATGCAAAAGTAATAATCGTTCATGTGGTCTCGAGGTTCCCGCCACATCACCGGAATAGCAAAAGGCATCGATTTATGACCACCTCTAAGCCAGCCTGTTAATGTCCTTGAACATGATCTACAGAAAATCTTTGGAGCCCATACTTTATCTTGAAAATAGATAAAGTATGGGCTCCAATAGAGTTCCAATGAACTCCAAAAATAGAGTTCGTAGGCTTTTCTCATAAGTTGTGACAGTGGCTTCTACTGCGATTTTAATACCACTTCTCCGCAAATGTGGCAAAAGCTATCAGGCTTATTTCGCATAGAACGCGACATATTTCATGCATGGTTGAGGTACGCGCACATGAGAACACAATTAAAAAATTGTAGATATTTATTTCTACTTTGAACACAGTTCACGATTTACATTAATGCACACAACATTTGTTTACAAACACTAATTCCCTAAAGCACTTGTTCACCACTTGCTCTCTGAAACACACTTTTTGAAATACGAAAATGTTTGCTTGGTGTGGAACCCACTCGTATATATACCAGTAGAAAAAGTTTCTAGAAGGCTCGCAATATTTCTAGAGAACGCTGTTGAAAGTTCTAGAATCTTCCAGATATATCCAAATCACTTTCTTCCTCAAATAACAGTATTCTGGAACGTTCCAGAATATACTTGAATGTTGTTGAAAGCTCCTTAATCTCCTAAAAAAATGATTTCAGGGAAGAAATAATTTCCACAGATTCCACAAAGGAAATAATTTCCACTGCCGACCAGTTTAAACTCAGCCCTTCCTTAAAATGAACAATGAATCCGACTCTTTCTCAAGTGAGGGAGCTCAAAATGGCTTCATTTTTATTCAAACTAATCACCACCTGACTGAATGCACTTATTACCCCCTTCTAAAAGTTTTAAAAGAGTAGTCAGTGAAGGTATCCAAAAAGAGTTGTTCAGTTCGGGGTTACGTTTTTCTTTATGTCCTCAACATACTGAAATCTCTTTCCTTTGAGGGCACTTTTCATCTTGGGAAGGACTGGTGCTAGATCGGGAGAGTTGAATGGTTGACCCTGTACAATGCCATGTTTTGTCAGAAATGTCGTGCAACAAGAACCAGCTGCCTTTCTTTTGAAACTGTGGCTTACCCGGGAAATGTGCTTCAAATAGCTTTTGAAGGACTTGTACGTAGAACGCAGCACTGACTATCTCCCATTTAGGTATAATTTCCTTGCGAATAACAGCCTGTTTATCGAAAAACATGATCAGCATTGTCTAGATTCTGTAAAGAAAACATTTTGAGCCTTAATGATTATTTGTAAGTCCATTGCATGCTCTGACGCTTCGTCCCTGGGTCATACTGAAACAGCGAAAACTCATCTCCTCGAGTGACAATACACTCGAGGAAATTAGGTTCTCTTGACAAGTCAAACGAAATCTTCGCATGATGACTACGTTGCTTCTGTTCATCCGTGAGACTGTGTAGCACAAATTTTGCACAGGCCTTCTTTTTTCATAAATCTTCATACAGAATTTGAGGAATCGTCTCCTTATTCATATCCAACTCATTAGCTATCATTCTGAGGGTCAAGCGACGATCTCTTACCACAATTTCCCAAACCCTTGAACCTTTATCCTCATTTCGAGAGGTTGACGAACTTCCACTTTTTGGGTCATCGCGAATATCCTCTGAACTGTTTATACCATTCAAACATTTAATGAGATTTAAGAGATTGTGGAATTTAACATTTAAGAGATTGTCCAATAGGCTGACTGCGACGAGTCAGCCTATTGGACAATCTCTGTACCTCCATCTGTTGGAGGTGGTACAGTTGTTGTTATAGGGTTTTAGGAGCATCAGCGATCATCGATTTTCTGTTTGCTGGATGAAAAATACGGTAGTTTCCGGGAGAAAAACCATTCTAGCCAAACGAGACCGAATAACTCAGCCACGTGTGAAAAAAGCCCATAAACGTTCCTCACATCATCGACGGCACTCGAACTCGGATTCCTTTTCACTCGGTTGGAAGAACGGCCAATCCTAACAACTGTGCTACCAAGAGGGCACACAAGACTTGTGCACTGAAACGAAAGGACTACAGTGAGTCAAATATCATCGAAGTGGCTACTCAATATATATAACTCTAAAAATATGAAAGAAAGAAGGAAGAAAAAATATTGCCGGATTTCTATTGGTCAGATTCTAATGAAATTTTGCAGATGGCTCCAGAAATCGTTCTAAAAAAAATCCAAATATAAAATATCATGAAAATTCTCCCACTGTGGGTTGAGTTGTGACACAGTATGGATGGATATGAAGATTTATGCATTTATGAATAAAATGCGAACAAAAATAGCCTTGTTATATGCATTCTTGAATTACTTGGAAGTATAAGCTAGGTCTTCAAAATTATTTTGGGATTTCACTTTTAGGTGGATTGGGGAAGGCCTGGAAAGGAAATTCCGGTTCGAAAATATTTCTAAAAACTCCTCCCGGGCAAGCAAGTGAACAATCACTTTTCACCCTCTCTTTCCCTCCCCAGTTAGCAAACTTTTTCTTCCCTTACTCTTCGTCCACTCCGTTTCCGGTAATTTTGGACCTAAAAAATTGATATCCGGGAATGAGCGCATAGTTTTCAAGCAAATTAAAATATTCTAGCGCAATTCTTATATTTCTATATTAAATTTTAACCAACTGGTTTCGACTGTCTCTTTGAACAAAGAATTAATCTTTGTTCAAAGAAGTCATAATGACAGTAAACTGGAAGTAGGAGCCGTGACAAATATGTTAATCTACAAAGGGACAAAAAAAAAAATGTATTTTTTTCTCTCATAACGATCCTGAGTGCGAAATGCATGATGGGAGAATATTTACGTAATTACCAGTAGTTGGTCTTGCCTCCAAATAAGTTAGCTGGTCTTGCCTCCAAATAAGAAATTTAATAGATAAAGGACTTTTCGCATACTTGTAAGCAGAAAAATTATGTTTAGTACAAGTTTTGCGGCTAAAGATCAGACGTGAGGAATTTTTATGGGCCTTTTTCACAACTTGGCTGAGTTAATCGGTCTCTGGCGTGGGTAGCATGGTTTTTTCTCCCGGAAACTCGGGTTTTTCGTCCAGCAAACAGAAAATCAACCGCAGAACACACTCAATTTACAGACAGTATACTCGGAGCAATATGGTCTTAGTTGCTGCTGCTCCTAAAACCCTACTACTACAACAACAAGCAATACAGAGGCAACTCGTGGTGAAGTGCCTACACAGGGCTTACATAAATAGGATATGACCCCCCTGTACAACGCGTAACCATGTAATACAAATTGCTTGTTTTGTTTATATTTTCACATATGGCACAGTGGCGATTTGATGCATCTTAATGTGCACATTGAAATACAACGGACTTGGAAGAAAAGATTTTAGAAAAAGTTAATTGTTTTTTTAATGCTGAATAATGGGGAAGCACAAAATGGGTTGTTGTTGTCATAATAGAGGTTTTAGGAGCATCAGTGACTAAGGGTATATTGCTCCTTGTATACTATCTATAAATTGCGTGTGTTCTGTGATCGATTTTTTGTTTGCTGGGCGAAAAACAACGGTTTCCGGGAGAAAAAACCATCTTCCCCCTTCTGAGACCGACTAACTCAGCCACGTTGTGTAAAAAACCACTTAAAACATTCCTTATATCATCGACAGGACTCGAACTCATGCCTTTTCCACCCGGTGGGGGAAGACGGCGATTCTACCAACTGTGCTACCCACGAGAGCACAAAATGGATGAGAAAATATAAGAACTTTATTCCCACAGTGCTGTACACAATATACTTCATGTGGTACTGGAAGAGTAGGATATTTTCCACAATTATCTCATTAAAATGCTTAATAGAATAATAAGGGAAATCTGCATTAATGTGGAAAATGCGACTTTTCTTTTCTGTATCTCGTGCAGCAATTACAAAGACTTGCTTTGAGCGTGTTCTAAGATGAAATATTGGTGTTGTGAATTGCTAATTATTTATACACTGTACTTCCAAAAGTACTGGGTGATCGTTTTCAATAAGAACCCACGAAAATGCGAATAACTTAGAATAAAATAAGCATGCAATTCACAAGTAGCATTCTTTAATGATACCTAATTTTTCATAAAAAAAAATGTTAAAAAACATCACGAACAACATTACCGAGTACAAAGATTCATGTTCGAAAAGGGTGCCTGCAGCGTGCTGGGGTGATGTTGGATATGTTTTGCTAATCAATTCTGTAAGAACTGTGTGGATTATTGTTGTAGGCATTATCTTTGACATAGCTCGCAAAAAAGAAGTCCAATATCAACAAATCTAGCTAGCCGGGTGACGACTTTTGAAATTATGCGATCTCCTAACAAGGACACCTGGGCCATAGATGAACATGAAGTGTAACTTGTTGTCTAATCTTTCTGAAACCACACTTTAACAATCTCTTCTTCAGTGAGGTGTACCAGAAATTCGTGAACTATGTCAATGTACAGCTGGATGTTATGGTTTCTACGAAAAAGATGGGCCCAACAATCTTGCGGCAGATCATCGCGTACCACACTAATCTTCGCAGGGTGTAGGGGCATTTCATATGCTGCATCAGAATTTTCTGTACACATTTTCTGTGATATTTTATTCTGTTGTACAAACCTCTATATTGACTCGCTGGACTTGCTCCCAGGCTCTCCCTAACGTCTGTAAAACTTTCCTCAGTGGCAACAGTTGACGACTCACATTACTCGAACATTTTCACAAGTTTACGCAGATTTTGATGGCATCTTAAGGCATCGAAATCTTTACAAAAATCACGTTAAGTAGTTTTAAACGACTCTGAGGTAGTTCCACCATTAATACACGCTTCTCGATACTGAAAGCCATATTATTCCTTCTTCTCCTTGCACTACACATGCGCATTTGTAGTTTTGCAAGTTGTCGACAGCTGGAGACTGCACAGAACGTTACTTGTAAATTTTGTCTCAAGTATTCTTTTACCCCTGAAGTTATTAGCATTTTTATGGGTTCTCATTTAAAATTATCACTCCTGTATTTGGACAATATTTTGAAAATAATATCAGAATCAGAAAATTATTGTGCAATATCTGGATTCGCGCTCGTATCGCGTTGGTTGTGGTCTTGGAATAACGTATCTGTTTGAGATGGAATCTGTATAAATCTATGAACCAGCTATCTATAAGCTTGGCTATAGTGAATTGAGTGTTATTTTGGTGGTATATGTTTCCTGTCGTGATGAAAGATTTGTAGAACTCAATTGCTAACTTACAAGGGGTTTCTGGAGTCTGGGACAGGGCGGTCACTCTTCAGTGCGTTGCTTGCAGCGACGTTGAAGGCATGACGAAGGTAAGGGTCTCCAATACTTGGTGGTAATTCTCCCTCAACGTACATTTGTTCGTTGAATACCACCACCCTGCTAGGACCCTGCAAATAGAGTAATGGGCTCTTTTAGTTTAAATAGTAGGAAAGTTAACTGAAATTCTAACATAGAGATGTTAAAAATTAAATAATTAGTGCAGATAAATAAATATTATTCATTATGACTGTGAGCTGGCCATGATCTTTTTAAATTCTATAGAGACGGTCCGAGAACTGTGCACTATAGCTGCATAATATCCAATTCTGCCTTTATCTATCAGTCGATTCATTTGAGAAAATAGAGGCAAGCAACTTTTGTTTCTTTTGATGACAGCGAGGTGTGTTTACATGTAAGAACTGATTTGTAAGAGGCTCTGTGGGAAGTACCACAAGAAAGAATTTTAATTCACAATACCTGGATAAAATTACAAATACCTATTACAAACAAGTTAATTGCTTTGGAACTAGGTCAGGTCCATTCTAAAAATGTTTCTTCCGATAATTAGAAACCTTGTACGACTGACAATGTGGGTGAATGGGTAGGACATGCACGTAACTGCATACGATTTGCAAGTAGGTGCTTAGATAAATACAATAGATACAATATATAGCAATTTTTGCCTTCATGGACGCGAGGCTGGGTTTTAGAACTCAGGAAGATAGAAGACTGCATCGTAAGTGAAAAAAATAGAAATTAAATAAAAGAATATGAATGCAATACAAATAAGAAATAATGACAGAAAAATAAGCACGCAGAATAACAAACACGAAAAGCTATAATGCTTCCTGAACTGACTGAACAATTTGGTTTAGAAGAATTCTTTCCTTGTGGATTCAAGGAGAACATCGGTTATCCTTGTGGTTTAATCAGTTGGCATGCGTCTTTGCATTTGTGAAAATCGTGGCCATTTAAAACACAACCTATACTCTGTTTCGCCCTAAGTTGACGTCAAAGAAAAGACTACTTAAACAGTTTATACCTGTTTTTATGCAATACTCCGAAATAGTTTCGCGAAAAAAGTAGTTTAATAGAACGACCAGAATTTAATGTTACATAAATTTAGATTTATTATATTTTTGTGGAAGAACTGGCACAATAAACATTGCACATTTTTTCTTATTACTGTTATGTGTATATCCGTCCTTATGTAAAAGTGACCTCACCACCGTGAACTGTCTTTCTCTCTGACCTTGGTACGGAATGCAGCACTGCTTTGTAAACTATCCCGCGAATTTTGTTTCTATTTCGTATTTCAAAAGAACAACGGGCCCAACACCGAACTCTGGGAAGCTTCCCAGGGTTCCGTGTTGGGCCCGTTATTCTTTTTCTGTATTTATCAGTGCTGTTGATTACAATATGCCATTTGTTATGTGAGCAGGCCCCCCTCATCTTTCTGAGTGATGTGAATGTAGGCTGAAATAGAGTATAGACCATTGCGTTGAAGTATTTTACTGAAATTGTTTTTTTTTTATTATTATATGTAAATATTCTTACCTTCTAGTATATTGTAATTTCTAAGCAAGATAAAAATACCGGTATTTCTTGCACGCCTTGCATATTATCATAGTATATTTTTACGGTTTAGAGAGGGGGGGAGATTTTGTTCGTTTCCTCCTATTGAGATACAATAAGACTTTACAGGTTTTTCTACACGGTGTGAAAGAACAGTGGTTGTAACCAGTTTACTAGCTTTGATGTGATTTAGATTTAAACGACCAAGTCAAAGAAAATTTGCATCGCACACTACTTGGCCACTTGCCGAGATGGGGAAACCCCTGGTGCCGTCAGACAACTAACACACCCTTCCTACTTGGCCACTCTATTAGTGCCATGCAGGTTTAAGCTGTATGCAACAATATATGCAAAAATATGTAAGATAATTACACCACATGATATGTGAAGTGTCCCAGAAAGTGTAATAAGGTTGTGGGACCCGACTAGTGCCCATTAGTTCGCTGGCAATGGAAAATGGAAAGTATCTCATGGACTTCCAAAACGGTAGTATGGCTGTCCATGAGCGTTAAGCAGTTTCTATAGCACAAAGGACGACTTGTTCAAAGGCTAGGGTCATTTGAGCCTCAAACGAAACTGCAGCCGGATATGCAAAGGGCAGGACGAGGTGCTGCTCGATATCTAGATCAGATTATCAAGTGTAGTGATAATCTGATCTAGATACCTCGCTAAATGATGAAACAATTAACCTCCGCAGTTGTGGTCTTCTGCACCGTACATGATTGCAGGAGACGAATTGCGCTTCTTCCTATGGGTGCTGGTGATATCACATTTAGTTAGTACGCGTATAGTTGGGCCCGCCATCTCGTGGCGTGGACGGATACTGGGAAGCAGCCTTCCTTGTGATTGCTGCTTCCGGATAGTTAAGTGGCCAGAAACAACTAACAACACAACACACTACGCAAACATTTTTTTTTTAAGGTCCTAGCCACTGAAATCTTAGGAAATTAGGTGGCAGGACCTGCCAGAGTGAACTATATACTAGTGAGTACCTGGTCTGCCTCCACGGGGCTGAAGTGGGACAACGTCGGGCCTCAGTAGGGGTCTGGCGGCTAAATGACCAGATGAACAACGGTACAAGGCATCAAATATATACAAAGTCCATACACTTTTAAATCTCTGGCTTTTCCAGTCAACTGGTTCACCCACAATGTAAACTACGCGGAGATGGGGGAAACCCCTGGTGCCGCTTGACCCTAAACACACTTTACACTTTACTACGCAAACATGTACTACACTCATTTCTGGCCATTGTACAGAGTTTTGTATATCATCACAGAGAACATGGCGGAGATGAACTAATGTTTAGAATCCGCCTTACATAAGACACAACACATATTCACATAACCTCCACAATTAACAGGTCAGTGCCTGCACCATGCGAAGAGTCCTACAAAGGATGCACTAAGGCACTAGGAGACCTTCGAGGAAGCCATTGATCTCGGACACTAACATGAAAATAGGGATGTATTGGTGCTTGCACTGCAAAAGATAAACATAGAACTGCAGGCAAGTCACGTGGTTCTATGAGTCCCGATCGAAGATTTTCAGCACTGGTGGCAGAATGCACACATGAATCAAACCACACAAGAAAATAGAATCATCCTATCGCGTACAGAGTGCAGTTTGCTGGAGATATTGTAGTGTGTCATGTTTTCGTGTAATGCCCTCGGTCCCCTGACCCTACTGAAGTGCATCATGAACTCCAGAGCATATGTAAATCGTTGCAATCGGTACAACGGGTAATGTTATCTGTTTACTCTCGTAGACAAGGTACTTTCAAGGTGACAGTACAACTATCCACTGTATGAAGGGTGTGAAGGAATACTTCGAGGAGCACGAAGAAAACTTCAAGCATCTCTGCTGGCCAGTCCAATCCTTGGAACTATCTCCTTGAGCATCTATAGGATGATCTGGGAAGGCGTGTTCCTTTCCTGTCCTCTGCCTGTGTCACTCTATGAATTGAGGACAGTTTTTTTACATGAATATACCAATATTTTTTGTGCCTCTTTTTTGTACCTTGTTGACTCCATGACTTCTTGTTGGAGCGTTGCCAGACAGTATTTATAGACTGAAGAATTTAGAATGCTCTTTCACTTCGCAATAGCTAAGTGGTAAAACTGTATTGGACTGTCAGGCAAAGCGTTAATGAATAATGCGTTTCGAATGACGATCCATGTGTCTATGTTTAAATTCTTGGATAATTGAAAGAGAGCACATTTTTTAATTACAATGAAATCGGGATAGAGCCGCAAGAAAAAATGAACTTGATGGATCGCATATTTGATATCTCTGCCTAGTCACGCAACAAGTTTTATGTAGAGAGAGATCTTTCACGCGTCTAGGAACAATGCCCGTATGGAGATTTGTAATTTAGTACTCTGTTAGAGAAATTTAGAACACCGATTTTATAGCCCAATTTTTTTCCTTTGACTGAATCAGGGACAAAGTCACTTCAGGGAAACGCCCAGGTCAAAGACACTGCTCAGATTCTGAGTTAACAGTCACAGAGAATCTGCCGAGGAGAAACAGAGACCCAGAAACAAATTATCGATTCTTCTCAGTGACCTGGCCATGTGGTGAGTTTCTTTCGCTCTTGGAGAAAGATCCAGTTACAGAAATATCTTTGGTTCTGTGACAAGAACTCATTCATACATGGACCTATTCTAGCAGGTAGCGTGGATGCTATCTCTTCATTTTCCTAAACAACCAGACCTGGTTTCTTGTGACCAAGGTGCCCTGACGAACGATGTGTGCTTGGCAGCTGTTGTCATTTTTATCAGCTTTGAGGATTTATTTGAGGCGCCGCTAAACTACAGCATCTTAATAAATCTTGGCTCGTCATACAGCTGCATACCACGTAAAAGCAAAGATTAATCGATACACCAGTCGCCGCTGATGTACCCGCTCTCTCAGAAAGTCATCTCTCCTGGCAAAATATCCGCGCTTGCCGTCATTTGAGCTCGCTTTCTTGGGCGGAACAATTGCAGTCACGCATGAAATAGCGTTTAGCCCGCAAACCGTAGTCGAGCCACAAGACTACTCAGAGCAACAGTAATATAACGCCCTCTACAGCAATAAAAGTTGTCTCTGAAAATGAAGTGCTAATGGCAAACCACAGTCTTTATTTAATGAAAAAAAGTTCAGAGGCTAATAGGTTTAACCGCATACTTGCATCCTACTGTGTTAATTATTCACATCGGATTACTGTCCAAATTTAGGTAATCTCACATAAGAAATAATTGACTAAATATATATATTTTTAATTACAACAAAAATTATTATTGACAATTCGTGGTAGATTTATAAACCAGTTATTAAAACTTCATTTACAGTAATTAACTCATGACATTTGGGCGACTAAGATATTAATTTTTTATCCTTTTTAATTTCTTTAACAGGTTGTTTACAGTAGATTTAGGATTCACCACGCCATCTGGCCTCGGAAGAACAAACAACGTTGCGTCATAGTTGTGCCAAGAAACAGAATAAAATATAATGACAAATAATAACAGAATTTCATTGTAAAGTTTGATTTAGTCAATATTTCTATTCAAATCATAATAAAAAAAAGTAAATAAAATTTTCCTGTTATCAATCTTTTGAATTAACAGTAGGTGGCCATAGCTGCTCAGACTACATCAGTTGTTGTTATTTACCACAATGTCGTCTGCGAAGTCAAGCTACAAACGTAAGTTGTAATTAAAATTTTCTGTTTTCCATTAGTAAATTAAAGCATATCATTAAAAAAAGGAACAGAATGCGTTAAATAATTATTTTAAATGATTTCAGTAAAGCTTATTAAGTTGTATATAACTTCCTAATGTGCTGAGATAGAATATGAATTGAATATTAGTCTCATATACAATGTATTAGTATCAAATCCTTTTGGTTTTTCTACACACACACACACATATATATATATATAAAAATATATATAAATAAATATATATGTTTATTTATGGTAATTACTCAGAATAATAGAGTATGCAATAAGCCAAGCATTAATGCGATGTTTACGTTGACAATGCATTACATTTTTCAAACCTATCCAGATCTCCAAATGCTTTCTCCCCCCCCTCGTTCTTTAGCTTTCTTCTTTCAAAGATCACAGTCTAGAATTTCAACTGTAACTTCTCAAACTTCAGCACTATACGCAAGATGATAGCCTCTATGAATGACATTAGTTTGGTTTATAGCTGTATTTCACCGGCTAAGTATGAATACAGAAGATACGTCTCCCCCTTTCATTTTGTGAAAAATCTTCACTATTGTCCAAATTTAAATTTCATTTATTTTTTATACGAACCAATAAATTTTATTATTATTGTAGGATATGTATAAAATTTCACGTGCCACTGGACGGTTGTACTGATAAGAAATTTTATTTTTAAAGAATGTGGGGGGGGGGGGGAATAGTTACTGAGTTCTTATCTCCTTTTAATGTTTTGACATATCAAGATCACTCATTTATTAAATATGGCAGCCGTTGAAACCAACGAATATTTCAAGTATTATGTATATAATTATCAGTATATTTGAAGATATTGCACTATATTTGATTAATTGTATTTTGACTTTTCGATACAAGCCGAATTACGTTGATTATGCTTTTGTTATATTATGTTATGTTTTCGACTATGTTGTTCATCCTTATTAAATAATTTCTTAGCTTATTTTTAAAAATAAGCTAAAAAAATTACTATTTATAACCTTACTTCCTAAATTGGATTGATGCTTTATAGACTAGAGCATGTCAGGTTGAGTATCATTCTTCACGTTGCCGAATCGTAACTCAGTTTTTTGTTCCCCTTCCCTTAAACGACTGTTACTCCCCCCCCCCCTCATTCACAATATTTGTTTTGAGAAATGATAGATTGGATATTCTCATATCCGACACTTCAGTTATTCTTGGCTCTAAGCCTTATTTCTTCGTTTCATTAATTCCATTATCTTTTGAGTGTTGCAGCTTCTGGGACTGGTTAAGCGTTCGCTGTCTTCTTTTAGAAATGATTACCATCGTCTGTTACTGACTACTGTGACGTGATTTGGTGGCCATTGCAAAGTCAAAAGGCCCTCATGGGTAGCACAGTTGGTAGGATCGCCGTCCTCCCTACACCGAGTGGAAAACACTTGAGTTCGAATCCTGTCGATGACGGTAGGAATTTTTATAGGTCTTTTTCACAATGTGGCTGAGTTAGTCGGTCTTAGATGAGGGTGGCATGGTTTTTTTCTCCTGGAAACTCGGGTTTTTGTCCAGAAAACAGAAAATTGACCTCAGAAAACACGACATTTACAGACATATACACGGAGCAACATGGCCTTAGTTATTGTGGAGTTGGCTGGAGATAGCAATACGACTCTCAGTGCCATCTGAGTCAAAGTGTGACGCGATGTAGTTAGTCATCCTGCAATATAAAATTGTCCCCTTTGCATCTGCATAATGTCTTATTGAAGATCCACATTAATCACTATAAGCTACATGGCAGCTTTGTACCTCTTGAAAGTACATGCTGTTCAGTTCGTCCATCCAAAGGGATGCATTCTCCAACCAGTGCACTGCTCCCTGTTCCCTTTCAGTGATGTTATTGAGGAAATTATTTTATCCCTGACTCCACACTCCACCAGGTTAGTGGACATCTCAAATCATTCCGTAGAGCAAAAGTGGAATCATTAGCAAACAGTACACACTACCATTGGTCTTGGGTCCATGCTGACAACAACAATTCAGGCGCTCTACTGTGACGTGGTGAGGAGAAAACGCGTACCACCGATCTTGCATCGAGCTCATCTTTGAATCTCGCTGTGGAAGAGACATAGTCCTTCTCCAACAGTTCTTCTGGAGACTTTGGAGAAGGTTCTCTTGGAACCGTCTCCAAAGTCTGTGAGCGGCCGTACAATAAACAACACTAAGCCATCTTGTGCCTATATGAGGCTCACTAGCTTCAAGCTTTCATGGTCCTCCAACACAAGCATCTAGCAAAGAGGGTGGGGATTTCATTCTTATCACATAGGCAACCATGGTTGGTTGAGTCACTGAACTAGGAATTATCCCCCCCATTCCCTTACAAAGAGATCGCTGGATAGGCTATGTCAATGGTGACGCCGACTACGTTAATTTGCATTTTGTGAGAAACCAGTGGTATCTTTTGATCTGAAATTATCCATTCGTTGCATATTTCATATATGTAGAAAATATGTTACCAAGTCACTGCCCAAAACGACCATGAGCTCACTGCACAATCAACTGTATCGATCTCTCTCTCTCTCTCTCTCTCTCTCTCCGGCTTTATACGAGAAAACCTATGGCGAGTACCCAACTTAGTCATTGCTGGCCAACAATTTTTTGGAAGATGAAAACATTGTGTGGATTGGTTTGCCTACTCTTCCGACATGAATCTCATCGAGCAAGTCTGGGCATCGGTGGAAGACCATCGGGAAACAGTACTTACATAAGAGTAGCCACTGATCCTGCAACGCCTGATCGATACATCGATAAAAATCACTGGTCTTGGTTTTATCAATGCATTGCGTGTGCGAACGTGTTTGGCGGTTACTGAGGACCATATAAAAGTCGTTGTCCATGCACATGCTGTTCTGTTCATGAATAAAATAAAATCTTTAGTCATAAAATTTTATTATTTTTTTTTAAATTCCTGCTAATACTGTACTCAGATTATACCGCGGGTAACAGTGACCTCTAGCGTAGAGTGAAGCAACGCTACTGAATTGAATTATGCAAATTGAGGTTTATAAATCAGCGTACAGGGAAGAAAGTTAATGGGGTTTATGGTTACCTCTGAGCACAGAGGATAGGGAGTTAAGCTCCATCCCATCTGCTTTCTCTTCCATAAACTTAGCCGCCTTTCAAAGTTAAACCTCCTCTGCGACTTCGTGACCAAATGGGGCCTGCAGGAACAATAAAATCGTCTGCTAAGGTAATAATAATGATCCGCAGTCCGCCCTAATGGAAACCAGCCAGACAGCCGCTCTTGCCTCCCACACAGCAAATAGTCGTGCTCTCCGTAACTTAGGGTCACCTGCCAGGTGGTTAAAGGACGCAGATATCTTCTGACGAGATACCTAAAAAAAGTTGCGCTCTAACTAGCATACACTTGCATGTAGCTCGAAACACCTTTTGACCAAGACGACAGTCCTGGAAAAATGCTCTGATACAGAAAAAGGAAGCCGCAGCACTCATCCACCCTGTTTCAAAATGCAGAAGATTACTATTAGTAGTGATGATTGTGTGAAATCGTTGATTCTCAGAGATGAATGGATTGCCTCTTCCTAGGTGTTAAGCGATTATTATCAACCATTATTATTTTAGTAGTGGAGGACAAAACAACGGAAATCTATAGCGAGAGCATAATTTCACCAAGTTCGACTGAATTCATTATTGTGGGGACCAATCAACGTCGCTAGCGAGAGAAATAGGCATTGACATTTGCGTCTGCACATCATGTCATAAGCAGCCAGTCAACGTTCGAGAATGAACGAGCAAAAAGTAAGCATTAAATTTTGTTTCGAGTTGACTAAAAATGCTAAAGCTGCTCGACAAATTGAACAGAACGCGTAGAAAACGTGGTGTAACTCGTGCAGTTTGCAATTAAGTAGGACAAAATTTGGTATGCTGGTGTACCACAGAATAACGGTAAAATGAGGAGACAGCGAGAAACTTCGGGCAGGTATAAGGGACATTTACAAGGGTTGTATTGTATAAGAATTACCAACAAGGTCACATTACAGAAGTTGATACAAGATGCTCGAAAATATGGTCACATGACATCAGTACAGCGTGTAATACCCTCCACTGGGTACATAGGCCTGACAATTGGTGAACCATGCGCGATATAAGGGTGTCTATAAGATTCTATGGCAACAAATTCTATTCATTCTTCCACCAGCGCACACCTTAGCTCACCAAGTGATTGAGGAGTTGGCTATCGGCATGCAATGCAACGCCCAAGAGCATCCTATACGTATTCGATCAGATTTAAGTCTGATGATGGTGCTGGCCAGGGTAGTCGTTGGATATCTTCAGTTTCAAGATGTTCCGCCACCACATGAGCTCTTATATCTCTCCGAAGTTTCTTGCTGTCTCCTCATTATTCTATCGTAAACCACAGTACCAAATTTTGACCCGCTTCATTGCAAGCTGCACGAGTTACACCATGTTTTCCAGGTGTTCTGTTAATTTTGTAGAGCAGTAGATTTTATCCTGTTCACTGACATTTGCGTGATGTAGTTTTCGCGTGGAAAGATAAATAATGATCCCAGGTCGCTCAGATCTTCTTTACAGAGGGGTTAAAAAGCAGTGAAAGATTATTAGTACTCTGACATTCAAACGGCAATGGTAAACCGATTGAGTATTCCTGAAAGCTCTTCCGGAGGGCTTCAATGATCTTCGGCAACATGTATATTCGCAGAGACCGGGTAACACTATGAAAGAAACAAACTCCAATAATCCTTATTTATTTTTTATACTAAGAAAACATGGCTGAAGGCCATGTTTTCAGTCCCCTTTTGTATCTAAAATAGAAAAAGATACTCCGCGGTACAGCACATTAATGAGAGAGTTGCCTTTTGCGCTAACTCAAGATCATCTGAATCCGAAAGGATTTAGAAAAAATCTTAATAAAAGTGATATTTGTGAAATGATTCTTAAGGGACTAAGCAACTAAGGCTATCAGGCATCGGTGTATTGTGTCTGTAATTGCGTGAATTCTTCGGTCGGTTTTTCTTCCAGAAAGAAAACCTTTCTGGAAGAAAAACCGGAGTTTCCAGGATGGAAAAAAACATGCAACCTGAAGCCGACTAACTCAACCACGTTGTGGAAAAAGAAAAAAGATTCCTCACATCATTGGGCGGTTTTCAACCTCTGACTTTTCCTATCTGGTGTGATGATTCAACCTTAACCAAAGTACAGTATTATTGAAACATAATTGGTGTCAGCTACGAAAGAAGAAAGTATAAATACATAGGTGCTCTAATGAGAAGTGGTATTTGGAAAATACCATGGTACAAACCGTGGTATTTTCTGTGGATGACTACCGCTACGTCTATTATAGCAGCAATATGATAACATATTGCCTTTTAGGGGAAAGTTCGCAATTCCAGACGGGGTAGTCCCAATTAATACCACATCTGTGCGAGTTAAGATGCATATACAAAAGAAAGCATTTAGAGTAGGATGATAAATCTAACTACCCGGATCTAAAGAGAAACCGCATGCTCTGATGGGTGGGCAGAGTTCACGTGAGAGGTTAACGCCACCCAGTGTTGATGTTTCGGATGAATGAAAAACAGAGCCAGACCCACACCGGAGTATAATTTACGGCAGCCATTAGACCTGTTGGCATCGAGATAAGACTGCTGGTCTCAGCTCACGTATGTAAACACTACCTTTGAGCTGCTCAGTGCCTCCTTTGAATCACCCTCTTTCCTTGTCTTAGGATAATAGAGCTGAGCAGCAAATTGTCTAAGTATAATGAGTTGGCAAATGACAAGATGAATCACATCTGAGGTTATTTACACCGCGGTGGACTGTGACCCATGGTAGGACAACTTTTTACTGTATTTCTCATTGGCTTAAATTTCATATTAGGCAGTTAGATCAGAGAATTCAGTGGTTAATTTATTCCAAATCTCATTTAGTTGTTTAAGTCTGGATAATATCATAAAAATTCTTTGTGCAGAACTTTCGATAGCCTCAACAAAAGAGGTGCCAATTATCCAATTGGCACCTCTTTTTCTTTTGTGATGTACCTGTTGACAAAAAATCATGGATACGCCACTGGGTGTAGGGTTCCCCCGTGAGCTATCTCTGGTTTTGCAGGTCGCACAACATCCAGATATGGCTGTGAACATGCACTCCTACAGACAATGAAAAAATACCGATAAGAGCCGTTAAAATAATATTTTGAATTTCATACCTTTCGAATGCTTTTTGTAGATGCTTTGTTTAATTTGGATAGAGAGAGAGAGAAAAAATCTTTATTGTACAGTAAAGATACAGATACAATAATGCCCGCCACAGCCAGGAGGCCAGGGGCTTGACATTGATATAGGGTAATATAAAAATATGTACAGTATAAATTTAAATTTGTGCAGTATAAAAGATAACATAACAATTAAAAACGTAGCATTAGCCATTCAATAGATATGAGTATGTACATAGTTGTGAGGCAGACAGTATACCAAGGTATGTGCACGTTCATATGTACAAAGCACATATTTAAGCATATTCACACAAGTCAGAATATTTCACAGTGCCAAATTGATGTTCGGTATTGCATTTTCTTGTGAGACAGTTCGTCGATTTGCCTGCGACGTGCCGTTATGCGCCTCATAGGAGATAGCAGATGGAGATATCAGTATGAGTCGACATCAGGGGCCAAACAAAAGGGGAACAAGTTCGGCCAACGAGCGCCTGTAATTGCGATCAGAAGCGAATTTCTGCAGGTCAACTCCGATCATTAGCAGGGCTTGTACTGTAGGAAGTACTTGTCCAGGTAGGAATCTGTCACTGATCTTCAACATAAGAGCCATGGCTTTTCCAGTGATTAACGCACCTGCATTGTCTGTTGTCGATGAAGTAGTTATACGTTTGAGTTAACGAATCTAGCGCTAAACAGATGACCATCAGATTTTGTGCTTTTCGTCAGAATTTTTTTTTCAAAAAATCGATTGTTGTGTTTTATAGCTATTGTGGGATGACCACATTGGTCAAGCAGTTACAAACTCCTGGAAATCCTGGAAAAGTTTCAAAATCAGCTATAGAACAGACATAACGAAACAGGCCTACGCGCTCTGGATTCATTAAGAATTTATTACAGTATACACAGAGCGTACAAATAAAGGAAGAAATATATGAGCTTTCGGCTATATGGTAGCCTTCATCAGAATTAAAAATACATGAATGGCAGTTGGAATGAAGATGTGCACTGCCAGGTGCGTGAGACGCGAGGTTTAATTGTTTGTTGACGTCTGTGGCTGTGACGCATGATGACGTGGCCAGCGCTTGTCCAATGATAGAACTACTGACTCTGTGATCGGGTTGACTTGGCAACCACTGTTCCTGTTCAAGGATTTATCCGAAGATTTTATATTTAACGATTCCAACCAGGTACGTTTTAGGTAATGGTGGGATCTGTCTACCACCACGACATCGCGGTGTGGGTCGATGTCGTGGTGGGTTGTCCAGACATGTTCGGCGATAGCTGAGTGTTCTATATCCGCTAAACGGATCGCTCTTTTGTGCTCCGAGAGACGTTTCTCGAGTCGACGTCCAGTCTCTCCAAAGTAGCAGCTAGTGCAGTCACGGCAAGAGATGCGGTAGACCAAACCGCTCTGCAGAAGGGTGGGGACAGGTGTTTTCACGTTGGAAATGAAAGAACGCAGTTTCTTGCCTGGGAGTTGGATGCACTTTATTCCGTGCGTTCTCAGGATTCTACCGATCTGTTGTGACAGGTTGGGGTAGTATGGGATGAATGCCCTCGTGGATGGCTCGTCACTGTTGGTGTTGTAGCTGGTCGTCACGATGTCACGTGTCTGTAGATCACACCTGTCGAGGACGTCAATGGGGTAGCCACACCTCGTAAGGTCTACTTTGACCCTAGTGACCTCTTTGCGTCTTTCATCAGCGGAGCTGGAGTGTGTCCAGGCGCGAGTAAGCAAGGTTCGGGCAGTGGAGAGGAGGTGGCCTCGCGCGTGTGCTGACCGGAAGTTGGTGAACTGGCCAGCACACATGGGCTTACGATAAACTGTAGTCCTCAGGTATGTGCCTTCACGTCGGACAAGTGTGTCTAAATATGGTAAGGAGTTGTTCGACTCCAGCTCAATCGTGAATTTTATGAAGGGCGATAGTGAGTTGAGGTATGATAGAAGTCGCTGACCTGAGTCTCTAGGGATGACCACGAACACATCGTCAACATAGCGACACCAAAAGGCGATGTGATCTGGTGCGTGTGCAAACGCACGTCCCTCTAACTCCTCCATCACGATGTTTGCTGTGACCGAGCTGACAGGGGAACCCATGGCCGTGCCATGTATCTGCTGGTAGACTGAGTCATTAAATATGATCGCACCCCCTGTTAAGCACAGTCTGAGGGCGGCGGAAATGTCATCGGGTGTGAGACCAGTTCTTTCGTTGAGGGTTCTATCATTGTCCAAGAGTTGTTTTGCACAAGAAATGGCAAGTTCCACAGGGATGGAGGTAAAGAGCGATATGACGTCGAACGATGCCATAACTTGATCCTGCGAGATGGATACAGTGCGAATCCTCTTTATGAATTCAACACTGTTGGAGACGGTGTGGGTGGTCTTGCCAACCAGAGGAGAAAGAAGTCTCGAGACAAATTTAGACAGCTCGTAAGTCGGTGATCCACAGCAGGATACAATTGGTCTCAGTGGTGTGTCTTCTTTGTGCACTTTCGGTAGGCCGTAAAACCGTGGGATCTGACATCCGGAGGCACGGAGGTGATTACGGGTTGACTGTGTGATCTTCCCTTGTTTCAGCCAACTGTTGATGAGGATATTCACCTCTGATTCCCATCGTTCTAAAACTCTGTTGGGGTTGATGGTCAGGGGTTTGTATACGGTGGTATCTCGTAAAAGTAGTAGCGCTTTCGCCATGTAATCAGTGTGATCCATTACAACCGTACGGCGGCCTTTGTCTGCCGGTAGAATGACGATGGACGAATTCTGTTTCAATGCCTTGAGGGCAGAAAACTGTGTACGGTTGAGGTTAGAAGAGACGGGGCGAGCACGGTGTAGAACTGCTGCAGTCTTCAAGCGGATTGTGTTGGCTACATCTTCTGGGAGGCGTGATAAGCTGGCTTCCACACCTAAGGCGATGTCGGTGATCGGCGGGTGCTTAGGAAGAACGGCAAATGTCATGCCAAGAGTCAATAAGTTTATTTGGTCCGCAGATAACTGTTTGCTGCTTAGGTTCAATACGAAGTCCGTGGAATTAGTGAGAGGGGTATTACGTTGGCTGCGAAATTGACGGGATTCATTAATCAAATTACAAAACTTACGTTTCTGTCGGGCACAATAAAGATCTGATTCTCTGATGGCCTGGTGACATAAAGTGTTGACCACATCGGTGTAAACGGGATCGGAAATCAGAGTCTTAAGGTCGGCTAGTAGGGTTGCCTTGCTCGCTGAAGCACGTTGTATGTCATGATGGAGGCAGCCGATCCATATACGTAGGGTTTTGAGGCCGAAGTTCCGACAGGCACGTCTCATGCGCTCATTAGAAAACGGTTGTTTGTAGCGAAACCCTTTCGGTATAATCTCGTTAGCTTTGCACCTATGCGCAAACCTCAGGTGTTGTCTACTACGGGCTATAAAGATAAAATCTTTCTGTAGTCTCACGACCATGTCGTATGCTGGTTGGCCAAGAAAAGTTATCTGCGGACCAAACAGTTATCTGCGGACCAAATAAACTTATTGACTCTTGGCATGACATTTGCCGTTCTTCCTAAGCACCCGCCGATCACCGACATCGCCTTAGGTGTGGAAGCCAGCTTATCACGCCTCCCAGAAGATGTAGCCAACACAATCCGCTTGAAGACTGCAGCAGTTCTACACCGTGCTCGCCCCGTCTCTTCTAACCTCAACCGTACACAGTTTTCTGCCCTCAAGGCATTGAAACAGGATTCGTCCATCGTCATTCTACCGGCAGACAAAGGCCGCCGTACGGTTGTAATGGATCACACTGATTACATGGCGAAAGCGCTACTACTTTTACGAGATACCACCGTATACAAACCCCTGACCATCAACCCCAACAGAGTTTTAGAACGATGGGAATCAGAGGTGAATATCCTCATCAACAGTTGGCTGAAACAAGGGAAGATCACACAGTCAACCCGTAATCACCTCCGTGCTTCCGGATGTCAGATCCCACGGTTTTACGGCCTACCGAAAGTGCACAAAGAAGACACACCACTGAGACCAATTGTATCCTGCTGTGGATCACCGACTTACGAGCTGTCTAAATTTGTCTCGAGACTTCTTTCTCCTCTGGTTGGCAAGACCACCCACACCGTTTCCAACAGTGTTGAATTCATAAAGAGGATTCGCACTGTATCCATCTCGCAGAATCAAGTTATGGCATCGTTCGACGTCATATCGCTCTTTACCTCCATCCCTGTGGAACTTGCCATTTCTTGTGCAAAACAACTCTTGGACAATGATAGAACCCTCAACGAAAGAACTGGTCTCACACCCGATGACATTTCCGCCGCCCTCAGACTGTGCTTAACAGGG